>NC_133773.1:24328026-24348921 GCF_003597395.2 Chelonoidis abingdonii
GAAAAATCCGGTTTCCTGATTGGTCCTCTGGTCAGGTGTTGGGTTCCCTTTGTAAACCCTTTACAGTAAAAGAAAATTAACCTTTACCTTACCTATCTACTTATGGCAACAAAGTATTTAAGTACCTGCCTAACTTGATGTGCGTGAACAGCTGAATTGATTTTAATGGAACTACTCTTAAAATTAGCCACATGTTTAAATATCTTGCTCTCTGTGGGCCTTTATATTGTTCCCCCCACTCTACCCCACCCCTAAAAAAGAAAGTGGCTTTCAGTGGAAAAGTTCATCAAAGTAAAACGATTTATTTTTCAGAAATCAGAAATGTGAGTGCCAGTCTGATGTTGGAAATGGTAATATTTTTATCCTGGCATAATACATAAATGGTTAATTTTTTCCATTTTTTCCCTTGCAACTAGTTCACAAAGCAAAGATGATGAAGCAGCTGATTCATATTTGTGCATATTGTGGATAGCATGGGGTTCACCTTATCTAAACCAGCTCTACAATTTCAAATAGAAATAGTGTTCTTAAAATGGGCATTGTGAGTAAATTTTAGTGGACGGTGAGGAGATTGCTTGCTTTCCCTTGGGTGCTATATAGGTTCAAATGCCATGGGATCCTTTTTGGGAAGGAAGGCATTATGGCCCTACTTGAAGCCTACGGGACTACTCCTATACATAAAGTTAGGCACAGTCAGTACCTTGCTGAATTCAGTCCTACATCAATATAAAATCTTTTTTCATTATGTAGGATTTTTTTCATATTTCTGTGAACCTCAATATTTTAGTTTCAGTGATAGATTACAGAAACTGTATGGACAGCATTTTTACCTATAATTCTACCTTGAAACAGCAGGACTAAAGGTGATATACAGAACTAACCACAACAAAGCACTGGAAAAACAAATGGCTCTCACCATTTTTCAAGAGTAAGTCTTGTCAGCGCCAATTATTAGAACTATAACAGCCTTGAAATTCTTAAAACTGAACTAAGCAAGAGTATGTTACTGTCTCTCAGGGAAGGTACTCTAGGTATTATCTGACTCAGCAGTGAATATATGGCTATTGATTCACAGTGTTTATGGTTGGTTACTAAAGCCTGTTAGCAATCATCTGAGACAAATGAGGCTTTTTTGCTAAGTTGCTGCTCCAACGTAAATAATATCAGAGTTAAGAATCTCTTTTCTTTCCATTTCAGTGGTGTCAAGCACTGTATTTCAGTGTTACGGTTGCCTGTGTTAGCCACTGTCAGATGTTGAAACATATAGAAGAGAGATTGTCTGTGGTTTCTGGTTACCTGTTTGGAAGCATTATACAGCTAAAGCATTTTAAGTATAGTTGTACTGTACTCTGAGGTACATGTTTTATTCCAATATATTGTGTGAAGATATTGAACATTTGTATGTATTTATTACAGGTCACGGCACTGGAATTAAATATGCAGGCTTGACTTTTTAATACAGTTCTTAGTATGTTTTAAGTACCAGGAGGCAAAGGCATTGTGGTTTAGTGGATAGGGCACTGACCTATGAGTCTGGAGACTTGAGCTCCGCTACTGATCTGCTGTGCAACTTTAGCAAACTTGCTTCACTTCTCTGCGCCTCTGTTTCCCTTCCCACTCTTTGATTAGCTTGTCTATTTAAATTGTAAGCTCTGTGGGCCATGGAATACCTGCTTCTCTACATATGCGCAATGACTAGCACAATGGGAATGTGATATTGGTTGGGACCTTTAGATTCTACTATATTGATAAACTAACAACTGTAGTGTTGTCTACCATGCTGTTTGGAATCTTGGCACATGTTGACTTTTCAATGGGCAGTGCTATGCAATGGTTGGGTCCTATGGCAGAACTTCACTAACTTGTACTTTGTAAGCTCATAAGACTTGGAAGTCAGGTGGGTAAATGCAAGCCTGAGTGTGTAGATAAGGGCTTTTAAACTTGTCCTCTGGCACACCTAAATGCCTCCCTGAGTGGCTCTGGTAACTGGTAACTAAGGGCTTGTCTAAACAAACATTAAGTTTGCAGCAAGCTGGAGTGTGAATCTACCCCTCGCTATCTTGCTGCAGACTAACTGTCTGTGTGCTCTCTCCTGACTTACATTAACAGTTAATATGCTTCTATATACTATCGATTCAAAGAGGACTACAACAAACCACACTGACAAACAGTTAACGTCATCAGAGTGCATGTGAACAGCTAGTCAGCGGCAGGCTAGTATGGGTTCGTTCTCTCACTAGCTCGCCGCGAACTAATTGTGTAGACAAGCCTTTAGAAACTACCAGTAAAACCAATGATCACCTTTATGAGATTTGTTCTGCTGGCCTATAGTTTAGGACACTTCCTCCCCTTAGGTGCATTCAGAAAAGATTGATGTGACCAGGGAATCTACCTTGCTTCCTAAAGGTTTTTCTCAGTCACACTCAGCCCTGCCCTTTCTGAGCTGCATCCACACAAGGATTCAAGACTCTCAATTTACTTTAGCAGTCATTTGCAAAGATCCTTGAAGATGTGTACAATTTGTTGTATTCTTAGATTTCATGCTCTTTCAAGGCAACTCGGAGATCGGGCCACCACCAGAGAAGTCAGTGTCCCAACAAATGGAAGGCTAATTTTAAACCAGGGACAAATAAACGCACAGTAGAATCTAAGAAGCTATTTACAGAATGACCTAGATTAGGCAAAGCCATCCAGAGTGACGTTGGAATTCACACTTGAAAACTAAGGTGTATTATGAATATTTACTCTTCTTTGTGTGGTGATATTCTTTGTTTTTGTTTGTTTGTTTGTTTTTTTCATCTTAGTTTGTTGAACTGGCATTCTGTGACACCTGCTTGGTTGTAACCTTTAGTAAATGTTACAACAATTGACTTGCCTTATAAAATACAGCCAAGTGGGTTTGTACTATTATGGGAAGTCTTGCTGTAGCTTACAGTGGAAGCAAAGTTAGTCTGAATAAACCCTCAGAGATGGGTTAGATCATGCAGCACTACTTGTGGTGGTTAGCCTTGCTTCAACACAGGTGAGATATATTCAGCGAGCAGTTTTTCAGAGGGGAGGAAAGGAGAGTCCTTTTAAAAGAAAGTCAGGTACATGTTTCACCTGTGAAAGAAGAAATAGTAAGTGAAGGGAAAACTGAGTTGGGTGGATGTTCAGTAAGACAGAAGGATCTAAGTCTTCCACATAAGTGCCCGTATCATCTTAGAGGTACTGATAATAACACAGTTAGTTACTGCTAACATGTAGGAGACTCTCTCTGAAGAGGAACGGAGTCACTTACCCAGAAAGAGTGCTGCTCTCTTTAAAGAGAGCACATCTTACTCGCAAAGGTTTTCACTCATGATTTTTTTTTTTTTTTTTTTTTTTTTTTTTTTTTTTTTTTTTTTTTTTTTTTTTTTTTTTTTTTTTTTGTTGATCCAGATTTCTAATTACTTGTTCGTACTTTTGGTCTAAGTTGTTCCTTTTTCACATGATACAGAACTTGTTAAATTTACACAGGAGGAGAATTTTTAAATAGGTGCTTCAAAGATTATGGTTTAAATAGATTCTGAGGTCAAGAATTAATGTAGAGGTCTCAGGGATTGGTGGACAATAGTCATCGCTTCTAAGTCATCATGTCTAAAGACCAGGGCCAGCGCTTCCATTAGGCAACCCTAGGCCGTCGCCTAGGGTGCCAGGATTCGGGGGACGGCATTTTGTGCGCTCCCCACGGGATGCACGGGAGCTTCCGGTTCCGCTCCTGTTGCGCCGCCGAAGGACCTTCTGCCAACGTGCTGTGGAAAACAGCGGCAGGCAGTTGAGCAGCTCAATGATTGCTGCTGTCACCTGCGGCATTTCGGCGGAGGGTCCTTCTTCGGCGGCGCGATGGGAGCAGAACCGGAAGCTCCCGCGTGCCCCGTGGGGAGCGCACAAAATGCCGCCTCCCGAATTGTGCCTAGGGTGCCAGAAAGCCTGGCGCCGCTCCTGCTAAAGACTCTTAGGATTCACAAGGCAGATTTTTCTGAAAAAAAGCTTTACAATGCTGAGTGGGTAAGGAGTCTGCATTTTCATTTGCCATACTAAGTCCATATTGTTTCAGCAGCATTTAAATATTTAAATAGTCTGTTTAAATAGCCAACAACTTCAGCCCATTGCCAGTATCCATCTTCTGTTTGTTCCTCTTCTGAGTTAGGCATTTTTGTACTTTTTGATATTAGTTCTCCATGCAGATGGGAAGGCCTATTTTTGATGCATAGCACCATAGATATAACTGTTGGGTACTGGGGCAGCAATAAACATGGCCCCAAACATTCCCTGCTTCAGGCTAGAGCCTTACAAGTTCCAAGCAAATAGACTTTTCTGTTCCCTCTGGGAAGGTCAGTAAATAATGATGTAAATTGTAATAATATAGCATAAATATCACTAAAATAAAATTACACTTGTTGCTGAAGTGAGGAAAATGACCATTGCCCATCTATTATATTCCAGCTGGAGCCAGCTTAACAAGTTCTAGCAGCACAAAGCCCAAAATACACTGAGTAGACTCATACTTTGTTCTCATTTTCTAACAAATCTTTGCAGGTACATAAGTGGTAGACCATATTTTCCATCATTTTAGGTTACAAGCCACTGGAGAGTAATTTAACTCTGTGCTTGGAACTAGGCTCTCACTGATATGGAAGGAAAGATCAATATGGCTACCTAATAAAAGCAAACTGCCACAGGGAGAGTTAAGCATCTTTCTGAGACAAAGCTGGCATAACCTCTTCGTTGTTGACAATGGAAAGGGTTGAGATTCTCAGGAGTAACCCACCAGATGAAAACCAGGCTTGCCTCTTGTGACTGTGAAAAGTACTATGTCAAAGGTTGATCCACTCTAACTCTGGTTAGCTCCATTTGTTTCCATTATACCTCTTTATATACAAATTTGAACAGCTATTTACAATGGCGCCTTTCCCACTGAAACAAGGAGAGGATGATCCCCCATTGTCATGAGTATCAAGATTTTATGATGAGGATGGCTTTAGTTAGATGTGGCAAGTGTTGAGGAATTACTCTTACACTTGATATGAGAGTCTAAAAGCATCCACAGAGAAGATGTGTAGATTAATAACTTGGATGACTAATTTCTGAGCCTACTCTAATTGAGCCTGGTCCAAAGGCCATTGAAGACAATGGAAAAACTCCTTTCAGTTTCTTCGGTCTTTGGATCAACTCTTTTATTCTTGTTGCCCCATCTAATCCCAAAAAAATTATGAAATCAAAATCTAACTGCAGGTCAATTGGTGTGTTTGTAAAATCTGTTGTGTATTCTGTGTTCAGAAAAAGTCCTTCTTTTCTTATGGAGACAGATTTTTATGGTCCTTTAGTGAAGATGACAATTGGAAATATTTTCAGAAGCCCCCGATTTAGTAATTTTGTTTTCCTCTGAGCTAAACATATAATTTGTGTTTTTTCATAAATCCAATTGCTTAGCTAATTAAATGTTTGTATGCAGTTCACAGAACATTGTATTAGTGTTTGACATGTCCTTCCACTTTGTCATGATTTTAAATTAGGTGCCAATAGAACATATGAGTTTGGGAAATGTTAATATGGAGGTCAGCCCAATTTACTATCAGTTTGTGCTAATGCAAGGAGCTTTTAACATATTTGCATATATCTTTATTTACAAATGTGGTATCGAAACCACAAAATAGAAAACTTCATTGCTTGACATTAATCAGGAATTGGAAAGTATGAGCAAAGACAGAGAATGTGGAAAACCACAACTATAGAACAAGAAAATCCATTAAAACCATAATGACACAGATTTACACAGCACCTTTTTGTTCTGAAGAATCCCAAAGTGTATTAAGGTGTTGCTGTATATAGTGCTCTCTTCACCTTGCTACAGAAATATAGCCATTTTTAAAGTAAATGTGGTGTTGGCTCTGAGCCAGTGATACCATAAAAGTGATGTTAGAAGGGAAAGTGAAGAATAACTTTTTTCAGCTTTCTGTTGAAACTGCAGAGAAAACTTAGGGAGGAAAAGATAAATACCACAGGTGCAATTATTTCACAGTACAAGAAAGAAGGCTACAGGCTCTTTACTGATCACAAATGGTCAGCCTGTTTTATCTCATTTGAAAGATGGTGTGGTCAATACTATGCCCCTGCGCTGGATGCTGGGATATTAGTTCTCTACTGACAGTAGGGCTCAATCCTGCAAATGTGAGTGTCTCCTGGAGAGTGCAGCATGGAGCTGAGCCCCCTTCCCCTCCCAAATCTCCAATAGGAATTGAGTGCACTGAGCATCTTGCAGGAAGTACTCAACACTTATTAGTATTGGGTCCTTGGAAAAGCAAGTGAACTTACTGACTTACCTAAATGATGTCCTTCTATGTTCTGATTAGATTGATTGATATTGATGCTTAAATTCCACCCCCCCCAAGTCCAAAAGTTTGTTTTTTACTCGAGTAAAGCTCCTGTAAAAGTCTAATAAGACATTATTTTGAAATTCACGAAGTGAAAATTTAGTAAAGACTTCAGGGTTTGGCCTCGTGATAGAATAGACAGCAAAAACTTGCAGGCAGTGGAGAATATCTGTTGCCTTTACCGCATTTCAAATTTCAGAGTGTAAAATTTCAGATGGTTCTGTAACCCTAGATCTAACACCCCCAAACAAAAGGGGTGTTTGAATCCTGATTTCTAACTTTGGAACTCAGGCCCATCTTCATATAAAATGACTTTCAAATATATATGAGCATTATTCTTCCTACAAAATATCTTCTGTAGAACATTGATTCTGAGGGTACTGTTCCCTTTAAATCAACTTCCTGTGCACTATATTAGAGTTGGGTGACTAAAGGATAGATTTGCTGGCAGCTCTGAGAAATCAAAATAAGTTTTGTGTCAAACCAAAAATGAAAAAAACTCAAGTTTTGGCAAGTATAGAAGTTGAAAAAAAATTCAACCAGATAGAAACAAAATGTCTCATTTTGACAATTCTGAAATATTTTCAATTTTTTCAGTTCAGTCAACTGTTTAGTGAACTTGACGCATTTGCTGAATGTTGAGGTTGACCAAAATTGCATTTTTTCCGTGAATAAACTATACACTCCAATTTTTTTTGCTGAGCTCTATTCAAAATACTTTTAATAAAACTTGTATGTTGTTAATCTGTGAATCACACTGTTCATGTGGGGATTTTAGGTCAGAATGGACCAAATGTGGTCATATAGCCTGACCTCTTTAATAACAAACCGAAAAAATCCTCAACCCCGTAACTTCTGTTTGAGCTATAGTATATAAATTTAAAAAGGTATCTAGTCTTGAGTTAAACACCAAATGATGATGACTTCATTACATCCCTGGGTTGTTTATTAAAATGTTTAATTATCCTCTTTGTTTAAAAAAAATGTGCCAGTTAGTCTGAATTTGTTGAGCTTCAACTTCAAACCATGGGATTTTGTTGTGCTCTTTTTTTGTATTAAAGAGCTGTCTACTAGCTTAAAATCCTTTCCCCATATTAGATGCTTGTACATGCAGTTGTACAGGATATCAAATGGTTAAAGTTGGTTTTTAATCCATTTCATAATACTCTTATTTGCTCTTAACACCCGTGCTATAAAAAAGGGGATTTTCTTCATCCCAGCGCTAGTGGAAGAAATAGAAGATTGTTTTTCTTCATCTCTGGATTGATTTTCTCTCTTTCCCCAGATCTATCCTCTCCTCTAGACTTGTATTTTTAGCTCCATGCAAGAGGCTTCAGCAAATGACTTGCTCCATGGATACCAAGCAAATGTTGGGCTGTGTTTCCCATATTGAAGTGATTTACCCACTGTATGCCCTTGTCTACACTAAAAAGTTAGGTCAAAGTTTAAGTCGACCTGTTAATGTATGCATCTACATTACTGGATCCTTTACGCTGACCTAAGTTGCCTCTAATGTTGACTTCTGTAATCAACTTCTGTGAGAGGCGTAGCACTTAATTCATTTTCATGGGTTGACTGTGAGGTAGTACAGACCCAGAGCTGTGTACTTTGACTTAATTGGCCTCCAGGTGGTGTCCCACAATGCTCATCTGTGGCAGCTGTGAAGATCATTCTCAACTCTGCTGCACTGCAGCCAGGTACATAGGAAACAGCCCCTCCCCTGCTAAAACCCTGGGAACTTTTGATTTCCCATTTCCTGTTTGATCAGCAGTGGGAGCATGTCAGCTTGAGCACAGCTAATCATGGAGACTACGCACCCCAAACGCGCTCCAGCCTGGACTCCACAGGAGGTGGTGGATCTCATTGCTGTGTGGGGAGAAGTCTGTGCAGGCAGAGCTCCAATCCAGCAGAAGAAACGCTGACATCTATGCAAAGATTGCTCATGGAAGAGGGGAGAAGGGATACCCAAGGGGGACACAGCAGTGCCATGTGAAAAGAAAAGAAATTCACCAAGTGGCAAGGGAAGTGAACAGTTGTTCTGGGGCTGGACCCCACACATGCTGGTTCTACAACGAGCTGCATGTGATTCTTGGGTGTGACCCTACCAGCACCTCCACAAGCAACATGGACACCTCACAGGTGTGTGAGTCTAGGGACAACAAGGAGGATGATATAGTGGATGAGGAAGAGGAGGAGAATGGGAGACAGGCAAGCAGTGGAGTCATTCCCCCGAGAGCTAGGAAATATTTTTAACCCTGAAGCCCTGTGGGTTGCAGGACATTGCAGTGGCTGACAGTGATGCCAGGGAAGGCCCCTCTAGTGAATTTACAGTCACAATCAAAGGTAAACTTTAGCAGGTGCATACATTCGGTGGTATTGCATGTTCACTGTGAAGAAAAAGTGAGGTGCTGTGGTTCTCTGCTTACAAGAGGCTGCTCCAAGTATGCAGAGGGTGGCCCCTTGAAATGACTATTTATGTGGACTGGGATAGCCTGGGAATCCTCCATGGATATCTCTAGAAAACTTTGCAATCCTTTGCAGAAGGTTTCTGGGCAGGGCAGTCTTATTTTTTTCCACCATGGTAGGACACTTTACCACACAACTCCTCCTGAATTAATTTTGCTGGCATCATTGCGGTACACAGCATAGCAGCATAAGGACTGGGTGTATACCCAGACGCTTGCAGCATCTCTTTCCTTTCTGCTTCTGTTACCTTCAGGCGACTGATATCACATATGGCACCTATGGGAAACAGGGGAAGTTCTCATTAAAAGTGCTCTTACAAGAAAAAACAAGGGCATTTGGACCTCCCACCCCCACACACGCATTCTGGATCGCCAAACCAGGTGGTCGCTAATGTGCCTTTCCTGTGCTTGGCATGGGTTGGCAAGTAGTTTATAACGGCTGATAGGGGACTGGGACCTCACATGAGAAATTTCACAATTTGGGAGTGAAAACATTCTCCCCCCCCATACCCTATTCATAAACAGTTTCCTGAAGTGCTATGGGGAAGGGCCATTGTTAGACAAGCTACCTCTGCTCCTGACATGAGCCTGCTGTAAACTTAATTAAAAGTATAGTCACCTGTGACCTGGGGGATCTACTCACCATGGATGGAGCAGCAAAATAGCACAGTGAATGGTTACGGATTCTGATTGTTATGGCTTGCACCTAGGGTAATACTTCTTTACAAAAATGGCCTTCCTGTGGACACATTTTATTCATGTACGATGGTTCCTTTATTTTTGTTTTCCCCTTAACTGATAGCTGGAAATGTGTCCTTCAGCATGTCATCAATACCTGAAAGCAGACTTTTGCTGATTAGGAGGAGAAAGAGAATGCGGGAGGACATGCTCACCAAAATATTGAATGCCTCTGGGACAGTTGACAGAGCTGAGAGCGTGCAGGATTTCACTGTCCAAGAAGTTACATATGGACATGAAGAGCAGGAAAACTACCAATGGGTGAGAGCATGCAATGCAGGATGAGATCCTTTGAATTATGAGGAACCAAACAGACATGTTGAGGCATCTGGTTGAACTGCAGGAACAGAAGCAGGAGGGTAGAGTACCTCTGCAGACCCTGGTGGACAGCCAGCAGGCATCGCCTGGCACAGGATTGACCTCCCCCAAGCGTTCCCTGAGGCATGAGTGAAAAGTTCATGATCTCTTTCACTTAACTCAGAGGGAGAGTACAAGAACCAGAAGGCTCCCATTTACAGACCTTTGATTGTTTGGAATGGGGTGTTACATTACACAATTGAAAATGTTTCTCCCATTCCAACTTTACAACCCCTTTCCTACAAGGTTACCTTTTCTGTTCTCCCTCTTTTCTTGTTTGTTAAATAAGGTAAATGGATTTGAGAAATAAATAATCTTTATTGAGTAGAAGCAGTGGGCTTGGGCTTTACAGGAACAGTGATGCAAGCCAGGTGAAGGTTTAGGAAAGCACAATGCAGACAAGCAACTCCCATTACTGTGATTTCTTATTGAAACAGCTTTTCAAAGCCTTGCGGATATGCATCACCCCTTGCTATGCTCTTCTTCTTGCCCTGGTGTCTGGCTGCTCAAAAATGGCCAGCATGTGATCTGACTCAGCTGCCCACCCCTGTGAAAAAAATTTCTCCTTTTTTCACAGATATTATGGAGTACACAGCAGGCTGCTTTAACTATGGGGATGTTCTTTCCACTAAGGTCCAACCTTGTTAGTAGATTGATCTAGCACCTTTTCAAACAACCAAAGGCACGTTCAACCACGATTCTGCACTTGCTGAGCCTATAGTGAAACCATTCCTTACTGCTGTCCATACAGCTGGTGTATGGCTTCATGGGAACAAGGGACAGGCTGGGTCCCCCAGGATAACTATAGGCATCTCAAAGTTCATTTTGTGGTCTGGAAAGGAAGTTCCAGATAGCAGCTTTTTGAATAGAGCCAAGTTCCTAAAGATGCGTATGTCATGAACCTTTCCCAACCATCCTACGTTAATGTTGGTGAAATGTCCCCTGTAATCCACCAGCACTTGCAACACCGTTGAAAAGTATCCCTTTTGGTTTATGTACTCCTTGGCAAGGTGGTCTGGTGCCAAGATGGGGATATGCGTGCCATCTATCACCCCACCGCAGTTAGGGAACCCCATTGTGGCAAAACTATCCACTATGTCCTGCACATTTCCCAGACTCCCTACCCTTCATAGCAGAAGTTGATTAATGGCCCTGCATGCTTGGCGCACAGCAGGTCCCATGGTTGATTTGACCTACTCCAAATTGATTCCTCACTGTCTGGCATTGCAGGCTTCCAAATAGCAATTGCCACTTGCTTCTCCACTGTCAGAAGAGCTCCCATTTTTGTGTTGCTGAACTGTAGGGCAGGGAAAAGCTCTGCACAAAGTTCCTGGAAGGTGGCCTTCTGCATTCAAAAGTTCTGCATCCACTGCTTGTCACCCCATATCTGCAAAACGATGCGTTCCCACCAGTCAGTGCTTGTTTCACTGGACCAGAAACAGTGCTCAACCAAGTGCAGCTTCTCTGTAACTGCCAGCAGCAACTGTGAATTTTTTTTTTAATGGCATGCAGCAGGGCTGCTTTCAGGACATCGCTATGTTCCGCATGGCAGACCCTACTTTGGCTCTGGAAATACCGCAGGAGAAGGCACGAGGTGTTTGAGATGCTCGGCAAGAGTGCACAACTGGCTTCATGCTTCTCGGGTTATGGTGTACACAGAGCAGTTTTAAGGTGCAAAAACCAGTGGGTGGTTTGCCATTGAGCACAGTGTATCATGGGATGCCAATGCAATGTTTCCATGCTCCCCTGTAACAATGTTTTGGTCCCTTGAAGCATTGAACAAACTTCCCAAAACATACTGTGACAAGTTGCACTTGGAGATAGCTACCCACAATGCACTGCTTTGTGCATAGATGCAGGCACTGCTAGTGAGGACACATTCCATCGAGACAATGAGCATGGTGTGGCCACGCACAATAAACTTAATTCAGAGGCTCGAGGTTGAATTAGAAAAAGTCGACTGAATTTTGTAGGGTAGACAAGCCCTATGTTAGTGTTAATGAAATTGTGGATGGGAATGAATTTGCACAGTTGATCCAGAATCAAGCCTAAAGTAAAGTTTCATCTGCTATGGGGTGTGTGGGGGTGTGTGTATGTCGTTCTGGTGGGTTTTTTGTTCTTGTTGTTTTTAAGAAAACCTATTTGTTTGTGGTTGGTAAGCCTTAAGAAAGGAAACGGTAATGCAGATGTTCTGAGTCACATGGCATTAACTGAAATTCAAGCATATGTTGTCAGAAAGGTAACATCTTGCAGAAAAGTTCAAGTTTACTAAAATAATGAAAATACTGATATGAAAAATTACATGTATTCTAATTTTACAGTAAATGATCACTTATCTAAAGCAACTTTTCCGATTTAAAAGGTTTTCTTACACCATCTATTACAGGGATATGATCTAAATCTGGATGGTACATTTAAATTGGTGAGCTAGGTTATTTCCGTTAGTGAATTATCAGTTATACACTTAGCTCTTTGTCAATCATAAACATTGATTACAGGAATTTAAAAATTGCGATGGAAATAATGACTTATTGAACCCTTCATAGTTGGTTTGCGTTTTAGATTACACTACATCAGCTATAAGTTAAACTTATTTGGAGCACAGTCTCCTTTTTGATGAATGAATAATTTCCATCAACAAAAGAGAGCATTTCATTGTGTATTAATACAGAGCCATTAGGTTTTTTTTCTAGAACTGGAAACTTCTAACACAAATGCCTGCAATTCTTTCACATATCCCACTCAAAAGTTTAACTTCGGTGTAAAATTGTTAGATTGCATTTCCCACCAACTCAAATTGTAAAAAGCAAGGAAATAAGATAAATTATTCAACTCCTTATCTCCAGTCCAGGCATCAGTTCCCATTCTGAGCCTCCAACATGCCGTATTGATGATCCCATTTTTTTTGAGCAATCAATGTGTAGATTTAACTCTTGCCCCTAAACAAAGGCTAATGCAATGCTAGGATGCATCAGGCGAGGTATTTCTAGTGGAGATAGGCAACTGTTATTGCCATTAATCAAGGCATTGGTGAGACCTCATCTGGAATCCTGTGCAATTGGGGTATCCCATATTTAAAAATGAGACATTCAAATTGGAATTGGTGCAAAGATGGGCTCCTATGACGATCAGAAGAATGGAAAACTTACTGTAGAGAAGAAACTGAGAACTTGGCTTGTTTAGACTAACCAAATGAAGGCTGAGAGGAGATATGATTGCTCTCTATAAATACACCAGAGAGATACATGGGGGGGGGGCAGGGGGAGAAGTTATTTAAGCTGAATGCCAATATGAACACAGGAACAAATGGCTATAAACTGGCCATCAACAAATTTAGGCTTGAAATTAGATGAAGGTTAACCATCAGAGGAGTGAAGTTCTAGAACGGCTTTCCAAGGGGATCAGTGGGGGCAAAGGACCTAACTTTTATCGGGTGGCGTGCTGAAAAAGTTTGAGAGGTTGATGCGATGAGACGGCCACATGCTATTGTAGGCAATCTGTGACTGCTAGTAGCAAATATCCCCAACAGCCAGAGATTGCGGGGGGATAGATAGGGAAGACTCTGACTTACTTGGGAGAATTCTTTCCCAGAGGTGCGTCTGGTCAATCTTGCCGACGTGATCAGGGTCCAACTGATTGCCATGTTGGGGATTGGGGAGGAATTTACCCCCAGGTGAGATTGGTAGAGACCTTGAAGGGAGGGAGTGTCTCCTTCTGCAGCATGGGGCACGGGTCACTTGCTATTTTAAACTAGAGTAAATGGATTCTCTGTAACTTGAAGTCTCTAAATCACGTGAGGTATTCCATAACTCAGCCAGAGGTTATGGACCTATTACAGAAAGAGGAGGGGGAGGGTCTATGGCCTGCAATATGCAGGAGGATACATGGGTGGCAGGTTAGTAGAAAGTTTGGTGATGCTCAGAACCTGCTCCTGCCCAAACTTTGCCCCCCAAAAACTCCACCCCCACCTGCCCAAGGCTCTGGGAGGAGGTCTGGGGTGCAGGAGGGGTACAGGTCCTGGGAGGGAGTTTGGGGATGAGAGGGGGTGTGGAAGGAGGGAGTTTGGGGGAGGGAGAGGGTGCAGGGGTGGGGCTGGGGATGAGAGGTTTGGGATGTGGGAGGGGGCTCAGGGCTACATCAGAGGGGTGGGGTATGGGGTGAGAGCTGTGGGATGGGGCTGGGATGAGGGGTTCATGATGCAGGAAGGGGATCAGGGTTGGGGCAGATGGTTAGGGTGCAGGGGGATGAGGGCTCTGTCTGGGACAGGGATAAGGTGTCTGGGGTGTGGGAGGGGCTCAAGGCTAGGGTAGAGGGTTGGGGTGCAGGGGGATGTGAGGGCTCTGTCTGGGGATGAGGGGTTTGGGGTGTTGGAAAGGTTCAGGACTGGGGCAGAGGGTTGACGGTGCGGTGGGGGGTGAAAGCTGTGGCTGAGGGTATGGGCTCTGGGGTGGGGCAGGGCTGGGGATGAGTTTGGGGTGTAGGCAGGCTGCTCCAGGACAGGGGCCAGAGAGAAGGACTCCCCCTAGCCCTTTCTCTGCTGGCAGCAGCAAGCTCTGGGGAAGGAGCCCCCCTTTACTGTGCCCCCTCCCAGGACCACACTCACCCCAATCACTGCATGTGTTCCTAGGGCCCCTCTCAGGTCCAGGAATCTCCCATGTCTCCCCGTGGTGGGTGCCGGGGGCGCTGCATGTGACTCCTCCTCTGCTGTTGCCCCTGACTGTAGCCTCACTGGGGGTGGGGCAGGAGTGGTGACTGCAGCTGGGGCAGTGACTGTGCTGCTTGGAGGGTCCCACCAGGAAAGGAAAGGGTCTGAGATGGAAGGGCAGGCTCAGTCAGTCTGCCCTGGCAATTGAGATGGGGGGCACTAGGACCCTGCGGCAGCAGGTGCTGCAGAGAGGCAGCATGGAGCTCCATGGAAGAGGCAGGGACACTCTGCTTCCCTGGGGCCGGGGGAGGTGCATGGGACCAGCAAAGGGGAGAGCGAGGGGGAGACCCAGCCCCAAACACTGGTGGAGCTGAGCCCCTGGGCTCTGAATATTGCTGGTGCCCAGGCACCATGTGGGTACCACCTTGCCACCCATGGGAGGATAGACTAGATGATCATGATAGTCCCTTCTGGCCTTAAAGTCTGAGTCTAATACACCAGTGTGTGGCACAGATTTGCAGATTTAAATGTAAGCCACAAATAAGCTTGTTAAGAATTGAAGAAGACCTGTTTATTATTCGGGATAAGAGTACAGATGTGAAGGCTATGGATAGGGAAAGAAGATAAAGGCTCAGAAGAGGAACTGATGAGTGGAGAGGACAATGGGGGTACTGAATGATTTAGCTGCTTATTTCCTTGTTCTTTATGGTTTATGTTGGTGGGCTATACCATCTAGCAACTGTAAATGTGTTTAGTGTGTGTGCATATTCTACTATAAAATACCTTTAAAAGAACATTTTAAGTCTACTAAGCACTGACCACATTGTGGCTGGACTGCAGGTGAGCAAGTCAGAGGTGCAAAATACAGGCAGTTATGGAGACAGATCTTTACAACAACAAAAACAAAAATTTGTCCCACAATAGTAGCTCTTAAGTAATACAAGTGTCAGTCTGTAAAAATCTTGAATTTCACTTAGTCATAGTCTGTGTTGATAAATTAGTGCCTAGAAATCCTAGTCTAGGCTCAGTGAAGACCATGCCTAGGCACTTCAGAGATCCATAGTACAGTGATAGTCCCTGCCCTAAAGAACATGATATTAGCTATAATGACATGCACAAAGTAGATGAGACAAATGGGGGAAAGATGAAGATGAGGTAGTAGTAAAATGAAAAGTTTATCATACAATAAGGATAGGTCAGCTTACTGTCAAGTTAATATAAATGCTGGTGTATAGAGCAACGAAAGATTTCAAATTACAGACTTCATACAAACATACTGTAGTAGTTGAATGACATGACTTCACTGAACTCTTTGAGTATCATTTTTAGTTCTCTAACAAGACAATAGAGCATTCCTTGAATAATCTTAACATATAGCTAAAGAGAAACTATTGTAACAGATTTAAAAGAATCTCTCCCATATTTACTAAAATTTCCATCTATTGGTATATATGAGAAATACGTCAAGCACCAATGGTGTTTAAATTATTGTGGCAAACCTGAATTTAAAGTTCTGGCTACTCCAATGTAGCAGACTGTTTGTTTTAAAGTGTATCATAAGATTTTATAACAAAAAATAAACAAACTGTAACTGTTTTAAAGTGAAACTGACATGGTAACAGTGAATAACATACTGAACCATGTAGAAAAGAACAAATACCCCTACATTTTACTATACGACAGTTTTCAGGTTACTTAGAAGAGCCTGCATTAGCTGTCAAAACCAGCACCTTGAGCAGTTAACAGCTCTTGCTTCATCTTCAGTGAAGTCTACACAGAAGTCTTAGTTAAAGGAACTACAGGTAGCAAATGATGGGTAACTAAAATAAGTTTCCTCAAGGGCAGAAGGAAAATGCTTGATTTTTCGTGTTTTCAATCCAAAAAACCACTGGCCAATATATTAACAAAAAGCAATTTGGCAGTTCGTTTTCTTTTCTCTACGATTTCCGATATTTGGTTCTGTTGGTTTTTAAATTCTGAATGTGTTGCTAATGTTTGGAGGGGAAAAAAAGAGAGAAGGAAAAGATCCTTGCAAAAGTGCACTGTAGCTCCTAAAACATTACTTTATGTATTTTCTTACGTCAGAAAGCAAAATGTAACCTTTTGCTTCCTACTGGATGCCCTCTGTGTCGGTTCCAAGGAAGGGGGTAATGGTGCTGCAGAATAAGATGCCACTTTCCCTTTACTCTATAGTGGGAGACAGAGGGGATCTGTGCATGAAGGGGGTCTCCTGCACTTGTCTTGTGGCCATAATGTACTCCATGCTGATGAATTTTAATCTTCTTTATATAATCATAAACCAGTGTCTGTCATACAGATAGCTAAGGGTTAATGTTTCTTTCACCTGTAAAGGGTTAAGAAAGGGAACCAAACACCTGACCAGAGGACCAATCAGGAAACTGGATTTTTCAAAGCTGAGGGAGGGAATGTTTGGCTCTGTGTCTTTGTCTGGCTCTCAGCTATGAGAGGGGATTTTTTCTATCTTCAAGCTTCTAATCTTCAGTTTCAAAGTTGTAAGTACAAAGGTAGAAAAAACATAGGCTGGTGTGTTTTTTTGTATTTACATGTGTGTAGTTGCTTGGATGTTTAAATTGTTATCTCTTTTTGAATAAGGCTGTTTATTCTATTTTTCTTTTACAATAGCCTGTTGTATTGTCATTGTGCAGAGATATGTTTCATGTGTTTTTTTGTTTTTTTTTAATCAGTTTCTTTTAAGACTTGTTTGGATTTCTCTCTCTGGGATGGCTAAGGACGAGGGGGGACATTCTTTTGTGTTAGTTAACGGAGGAGTGATCTTCATGCACCCAGGAATTTGTGGGAGGGGTTGAGCTAAGGGGGAAGATAGAATTTTTTCTGTTCCATTGTATTTGGTGTCTCTTTGTGGAGGAGGAGACTGCTTCTTGGTTATTTGATTAGGGTTGCATCAGTAACTCTCAGGGCTTGCCCAGGAGAAAGTCTGGGTGGGAGACGACGAGGGGGTAGGGAGGGTTATTTCCTTTGTGGTGGACTTCAGGCTCTAGTCTTGGGGGTTCCCCAGGGAAGGGTTTGGGGAGACCAGAGTGAGCCAAAACACTGGGATTTTTGGATGGTGGCAGCGATATCAGATCTAAGCTGGTAATTAAGCTTAGAGGGTTTCATGCAGGCACCCAGATTTCTGGACGCTAAGGTCCAGATTTGGGAAAAATGCTTATGATAGTGTCAGAGACTACTTAAAACATCCCTTCTCCAAGACATTTTTCAGTGTAGCAAAATTAAACACAGTATGTCTGTGTGATGGGTTGAGTCACAGAAACTTCCTTGGGGACTGCTACCTGATGTACTGAGACTACTTCTGAGCCTGTTTTCCCTGGCAACTTGGGATTTCAGTGCTCTGCCTGGGTTGTGCCAGACATGCTAGCCTGCTACAAACACAGACCCCGGTCTGAACCACGTCCTCCAAAAGCTGCAGGCTGAACTGAACACACCTTAACAAGTGCTTCTGATCCCAGCACTCATATACCCAGCTCCCAATGAGGTCCAAACCCCAAATAAATCCGTTTTACCCTGTACAAAGCTAATACAGGGTAAAATCATAAATTGTTCGCCCTCTATAACACTGATAGAGAGAGATGCAGAGCTGTCTGCCCCTCCAGTTATTAATACTTATTCTGAGTTAATTAATATTTAAAACGTGATTTTATTAAATACAAAAAGTAGGATTTAAGTGTTTCCAAGTACACCTCTACCCAGATAGAACGCTGTCCTCGGAAGCAAAAAAATCTTACCGCATTATAGGTGAAACCGCGTTATATTGAACTTGCTTTGATCAACCAGAGTGCGCAGCCCCGTACCCCCAGAGCACTGCTTTACTGGGTTATATCGGGTCACGATATATCGGAGTAGAGGTGTAATAACAGACAGAACAAAGTGAATTGCCAAGCAAAATAAAACGAAACATGCAAGTCTAAGTCCTAATACAGGAAGAAAGCTGAATACAGGTAACTCTTACCCTCAGATGTTTCAATAGACTTTTTTTCACAGACTGGACATCTTCCTAATCTGGGCCCAATCCTTTCCCCTGGTACAGCCCTTGTTCCAGCTCAGATGGTAGCTAGGAGTTTTCTCATGACTACAGCCTCCTGCATTGTTCTGTTCCGCCCACTTTTTATAGCTTTGGCACAAGGCGGGAATCTTTTCTCTTTGGGTCCCCACCCCTCCTTCTAAATGGAAAAGTCTGAGGTTTAAGATGGATTCCAGTACCAGGTGACATGGTCATATGTCCTGTGAGACCCTCAAGCCTCCATTCTTCCCAGCCTGACTCACAGGAAGGCTTGCAAGTTACACATAGCCATCTACAGTCAGTTGTCCTAGTTGATGGGAGCCATCAAGATTCCAAACCACCATTAATGGCCCACACTTTGCATAATTCCAATAGGCCCTCAGAGTTATATTTCATATTTCTAGTTTCAGACACAAGAATGATACATTTAGACAAATAGGATGACCACACTCGGTAGATAAGCTTTGTAATGATACTTTACAAGAGACCTTTTGTGTGAAGCATATTCCAGTTACATTATAGTCATACTCATTAGCACATTTTCTTAAAAATCAAAAAGTGCAACTTCACAGTCTGTAACAACTTAAATTGTTCTAATTTCTTCACCTGGTGTGTGTGTTTGAGCTGCACTCTTTCAGCTGTGGGAAGATGTTTCCATATGTTAACTATGGAATTCAATATGTGTTTGCTGTTACCAGTCAAAACTGTAGTGATATTTCAGTTTTTACTGATGATCTCAGATATGCAATCTGACGATCATAAATCTCACAGCCATAATGGTGTATCATATTAATTCCTTAATTTATTATATTTAAGACATGAAGTTTAGGCACCACTGTGAAGCTTTGGAGTTAAAAAAAAAAAAAAAAAATCTCTTCCTTTTTTACAATAACTCCTGAAAACATCAGAATACATTGTTGTAAAAACATTTTATCAGTTCCACAAGCACAAAAAATTGAAGGAACAAAATAATACATTTTACTACTTGTAACTTATTAAATAGTTTCTGAAACATTGACTGAAGCAGTGCTGTATTAGGAGTTTTCAACTCCATGATTCTAAAACCGAGAGCAAAGGTGGTGACAGGAATGCTGATAAAAACTTAACTGATGTCTGTTTAAGACAAAAAAAAAACTTTCTAATAATGCCCCCTTTAAACAGTTTACCCTGAAGCCTTGAAAATATTTAAATGCAGTAATTCATAATGGTTATTTTGTTTTCCTATTTACAATTATAAAGTATCTTTCTTCAAGGAGGATAAAAAGGGACTCAACACACAATGCTGTGAAGTATATAAAATAAACTGAAAAATCTTGTTTGTTGCAATCTTACTTTAGGTATAGCTTTTAACTATACTTCTAGATAGCTAGATACAACAAAGGAATCAGAAATGTGACTCATGAAATCTGTGTCTTCAATTGTTTGCTCTTGATTGCAGCTACAATAAACTCTAGCATGGAACACCAGAAAGTGGTGTTTCAGTTATTTCTGAGTGGTTTCATACAATTCTAATACATATTGTAACACATGTATTTGTTATGCATCCTGAATGACCTGAGAAGGGGGAAAGAGAGGATTGGCAGAAACACTTATAGACTACAAAGATAAGCACCATGGAAATTTCTGACAAAATATAATAATTATGTACACTGTATCATTATGCATATGCAAGGGAGTTGAACAAAGATTGTACAGATAACTTAGTTCTGGCATTTCCTAACTTGAGTGCTACACTTTGTAACCTTAGTATTCTTTTAGGATTCCTTATATATAATGTTTGCTATATATTGTGTATGAATGCAAATATAAGCATGAGAAATTTTTATATAAATATTGTATGAGACACTATATGATAGTGTGGTTCAATATTATGTTATGTTGCCATGAGAGTGGGCTAGTCACGTTTCTCATAAGGTAGAGATTGGAATTGATGATCCTGAGTGAAAGCCACTCACAGCTCTCAGGGAAGGCACCTGAACTTTTTGTGCTTAGCCAAACCAGCAAACCTTTAGAGGTTCATGCTTTGCTTGGCCATATGTCACCTTGATCTAGGGGAGTAAGTCAATTTACTTACCAATTCTGTGCTACAATATTCCTCTATCTGACTTAAAGTAGTTGCACAGACCACCAATTCATATCTATATGAGTGTCTCCAGCTGAATTTTCTATAGGCACTGTCATAAACAGATAGTTAAGGGTTAATGCCTCTTTTACCTGTAAAGGGTTAAGAAGTTCACCTAGCCTAGCTGACACCTG
>NC_133773.1:24349164-24415510 GCF_003597395.2 Chelonoidis abingdonii
CCTTGCTTTTAGATCCAAGGGGGTTGGATCTGGATCCACCAGGAGTTGGTGGGAGAAAAGAGGGGAGATGGTTAATTTCTCCTTGTTTTAAGATCAAAGGGGTTTGGATCTGTGTTCACCAGGGAATTGGTGAAGTCCTTCAAGACTACCCAGGGAAGAAAAGTAGTGCTTGGGGGTGGTGGCAGCGATACCAGATCTAAGCTGGTAATTAAGCTTAGACGTGTCCATGCAGGTCCCCACATCTGTACTCGAAAGTTCAGAGTGGGGAAGGAACCTTGACAGGCACCCAGTACCAGTCTTTACCGTAAGATAGTTTATCTCTCACACACATAATATTGGCAGTTTCAAATTTATTTTTATTGAATAACACCCCCAAAATAAACCATTACATCACAGCAGTTACAGTGCGCCCTAGCTAGACTAACATCACTAACTATAGACCTTGGTTACTTGTCTTTGAAAAAATTACAACAGGGCCTAAACGCTTAATTTTATACAAACACACACTCCTTACAAAATAAATATAGTGATGGGGACTCTGACAACTGGAGATCTTCTGCTTTCATGTAGTATCACCCTGGATAATATATTGACAATTGGATAAAACATTTTACTAAATAACCAATTGTTTCAGCATCCATAATATTGATCACATACACAACTTTAAATAAGAAAAAAGGGATAATTACTGTAGCTGTTAGGCTCACATGGTGTCTTTGGTTCAATGATGTAATAGAACTTAGACATTTGGCCTCCAGTCTATGATCCCTCCTTTATGCAGTTTTCCCAGACTAAAGCCCCCTGACTCCTGTAAAATTTACGGGAAAGTATATTGAGATCCAACCCATGGATTCAGTCTGGGTTACTTCTGTCAGTTCTGTCTTCTCTCTGCAGAGCTGGGCTGGATCTGACTGTAGCTCAAAATGGCTACCCGTTTTGTACCCCTGATAGAACTCACTACTGATTGATCAGGACCTTTCAGCTTTTAACTGAGGCCTGGTTTACGCTAGAAAATTAAGTAGGCATAACTACGTCACTTTACATGTGGAAAAATTGACATCCCTGAGTGGCGTAGTTGACCCCTACCTAAGTCTCCACATAGATAGCACTTCTATACTACAGGTTGCATTCTTCCCTCAAACTAACTATCGCCTATCAGAGAGGTGGATTACCTATTCTGACAGGAGAATCCCGCCCATTGGTGTTGGTAGTGTCTACACTGAAGCATTAGAGCAGCTCAGCTCCACTAGTGTAGCTGTTAAAGTGTAGATATACCTTAAGAGTGTGTGTGTATACATGCAGAAATGTCAGTCCTTAATGAAGCCTTGCACACCAGTTTCAAAACAGCTATTCAAAATGGATAACAACTTCCTGCACCCCCTCATGTGCTGAAATAACTAATACTTTTCACTCACTCAAGGTTCTATGCTGCACCTTGCCTTAGAACAAGTAGAATCAGTGGCTGTAATTACAGCAATACATTTTTTGGTTTTTTTGGCTGTAAATAACCGGGCAGGGGAATGGGGGAGTGTCATAAATGGATAGGTAGGTAAGGGTTAAGTTTCTTTTACCTGAAAAGGGTAACCGAACACCTGACCAGAGGACCAATCAGAGAACTGGATTGTTTAAAGTCAGGGGCGGGAATTTGTATACTCGGGGTCTTTGTTGTTTTCTTAGCTATGAGGAAACAAGTCTTCTTCTAATTCTCTCCTAATACTTCTTCTAAACATCTGTAAGTACCCAGGAACCGCAAAGTAATTCAGCTATGATGGTCTTTGGGGTGTATTTACCTGTATGTTAATTTGTTGTGCTGGTTTAATTGGGCTATCTTTTAAATCAGACTGTTTCTTTATATTTTCTTATAAGCAAGAGCCTGTATTGAGTTTCTTAATGCAAGATGATTGTTTTATATTTTCTTTCTTTTTTTCTATAAAGTTTTCTTGTTAAACCTTGTGAAAGTTCTTTTCCTAGGGAGGCAAAGGGAAAAGCCAGGCTGTGGGCTATTTTCCTATTTGGGTCCAGGGAAAGAGCAGACTACGGGGAAAGAGACGAAGAATTCTCTCTGTTCTCTGGTGGTTACAATTTTTCCCTCATTCCTGGAGCAAGGGGGGTGGCAGAGCCCAGCTGTGGGTATTTTGCATCTCCATTGTCCTGAGGGAAGCAGAAAAGCTGGTTTCTTGGGTCACACAGGTTAGCCGCGAGGCAAGCCTGATAAGGAGGGGGAAGGGGTTATTTTCCCTGCTTTTAGCATCCAAGGGATTGGGAATCTGGGTGTCCCACCAAGGGAGGGTTGGGGACACCAGAGGGAGGAAAGGGGGGATCAGGCCCCATAGATTAATTCCTGATCTGGTGGCAGCGAGAATATCCAAGCTGGTAGTGAGCTTGGGGGAGTTTCAGGTAAGCCCCCAAACTTTGGACGCAAAAGTCCAGGTTTGGGACAGGACCAGACTGGTGGACACTAAAGTCCAGGTCTGGGACTGGACGGCTAGATTACCACAGGGAGAAAAAGGGATTACATATGTAGCTTGGTACTGTTTTGTATCTAATGGTGAATAACAGATCATAGCACTTCAGTCCTGAAAAAGATACTGGAAACATTTTGGTTTTAGATTATTCCCTTAAATCTCTATATTGCATCTATTGTTATCTGTTAATGAACAGAAATGTAAGTAACTGTGATAACTACTCCTTCCTAAAAGAGAGACAGTTACTTGACAATGAATATCCCTGCAGTCATGCTGATAAGCACTTCGGCCTTCATCCTGGTAGTTTATCATACACTCAGATGTCTGTTGGCAGAGGTATGGGATTATCTCGGTGGGTGCCAATACGACAAAGCATTCTGACTGGGAGTGAGTGATGTCATGTCCTGTGATTACTGATGGATGATTACCTTTCCCATTGGCAAAGAAGAGAAGAAAACAAACAAACTTGTTATTTAGCACAGTGTTTGCTGGTAAGATACGTTATCAGTCCCAGCATTTCACTGACATGTTTAACAGCTCTGACAATAGCCAGTTTGAGATTACTGTATGGTAAAGTAAACAAGGGGGATAGGGTGGGCTGATGCAGAACTCTTGGAGGAATTCCTTATAAGCAGGAGTTGTTTTCTAACCTCAACTAAACTATGCTTTCAGTATTTTGAGAGGCTTTGGTATTCCGACTGGTGTGATATAAGCATGCAAAATGTTCCCTTACACTTCATACGTAATCTCTTTTAGCTAAAATAAGGGCTTTGTTCTCCCTTTCACACCACAGAACATCCATTAAAGACTTGGACCAATTTTGATACATATTCCACATATAATCCGGTAATAGATTTGGCCTGTGATGGACTGCTCCATACAAGTCCTTGTGTTGCAGTGGACCCCTGGGATGCAGAGCACTGCAGTTTACTCCGCTGCCCTGGTGAATTGTGCCCTGAGATTAATAACTAATTAAAAATCTTACTGGAGAATTCATCTCCTCTGACTCCCAAACCGATCAAGCATCTTAAGATTTTTTGTTTATTGAAAGCTGTGGAAGCTAATAAAAGAATCCTGTAAATTGAGCAGGTGGGAATGAAGTAATCTTTTTTTTTTTTACACAAAATAATTAAATCACAAATAAATCCTTAAAAAAAACAAACTTTAATTTTACTGATGAGCTCTGTAAATCCTGTTGCACGTAATAGCTTGTTCTTTGATTTCTTTTTCCATTGGGCTGGTCCTGCAAAACAATGACTATACATTGGCCACATATTCCCCTCCACATGTTTACTCAATGGAATTTTCTTACATTATACTTGCTTCCATACACCTCAAGGGAAGTGGACATATACGGCTCTAAGAGGGAAAAAATGCACACACACAAAGCCATGAAATAGCCACATGAGGTGTGCGTGGTGGTGTGTTTTTTCTTTTCTCTTGGAGATGTTTTATGATAGACTCTAACCTTTTGTGAGTTCAGATGAAAGCAATGCCACTTAAGTGCTCAAGGCAGGCCCTTATTCTGCAAATACTTAATCGTGCTAAGCTTCCCACATATTGGCAGTCCCATTGACTTCACTGCAATTTTTCATATGTACAAGCAAAAATGTTTGAAAGGTCAGGGCCGTGTTCTGAGAAACAAACTAAATATTGAGAAATTAACCAAAAAGGAGCAATCAAGAGAGAACATGAATGACTCCAGGTCTCTCTCCACTCTTAACCTCTGCCGCTTGAAAGTGGAATTAAACATTCATACTAAAATTATTGATATCTTTCTGCTGTACATGTTCCATGTGAATTGTTGTATTAACTTAGAAGAACTTAAAACCAATGCTTCCCTGAGTGATGGTATATGCTTTTGTGTTTCTGCATACATTCAATCACACTATTTCCCAATAGCACAAAATATGGCATGGCATGGCATGATGTTTCTTTCTTTTAAAAATTAACTTGTAGCACCATTAGATGGACAAACTTCTCACCAACAGGGTGTTAAATTGTTCAGGGATGTACATATTTGCAGTGACATTTTTAAATTTTCATTGAGGTTTTTTAAGAATTATTCACAACAAGACCTAAAGAAAACACCTGAATTCCCGTTGCTTCTGCATAGGAATCTGTACTTAATATTGAATACTGTAATACATGCTAGTGAATTTTAACACATTTTTGGGTCTCTATCTCCATGGCTGGATTATTCAGAAACATGTTAATATGCAGTCCCCATCTCCTGACTTAACTGTCTGTTTCCAAGCACACTCCATCTTTAGATCCTTCCTTTTTCTCCTGTCAAGACCTTTTTTTATTGTAGAGGTTCCCAATATGAGTATGCTGTGACTATCTTAATTATTGTTACTGTGGGTGTAACAGTGTCGGGATGCAAAGGTTCTGTCTTAATACCATCATGATGGTAACGTAGATCTAGCGTTGGTTGAAAATTTTTTGACAAGTTTTCTGTTGAAAAATGCAGTTTTGTTTAAACTAATGTATTGCTGAAGATGAAATATTTTGATTCATTTAGTTTGACCAATATGTAATGTTCAAATATAAATAGTTAATATTTTAATAGACCAAAAATGTTGAAATGAAGTTTAAAAAAAAAACAAAACCTTTCACCTTAACAAAATGACATTTTTATCAACAAAATTATTTGACCTTATCAAAGAGAACATTCAGTAGTCTAAATCATTTAGTGGAAATTCCAAATTTTCATTTGTCCAATCTGATTCAATCTCATAGGGCTGGACTGGAGTGTAAGCTAGGCTTTTTTTTTGTTTGCCTGTACAGTAACTTTTTGTTACAGGTCTTAAACATAAGATTTTGGACAGAAATAATTTAGTTTAGTTTTGTTACAGCACCAGCTGGTTTACTGTGCCAGTTTACAGCACTATATAAAATAATAATTCATGCATGCTTTGAAAAGTTTTGGTTCTGTTTAGTAAATTTTAGAGTCTACCGTCATAACTCTGTTTTTGAAGTCATGTTAAACAAATAATTGGCTCCCCCCCACCAGATACCAGGTCTGATGCATTTTTAATAGCTCATCTTTGCCCCCACCTCCAGTATCCATTGAAAACTGGGCATTTTTACTCAAAAATGTGTTTACTTGCGTTTTCCATGGAGAGTTCAGTAGCATAATTTTTTTCCAAGATGACAATGGGGAGATGTAAAGAAAATGTATAAAGAAAATTCCTTTGCAATCTAGAAGCAATAATCAGCTCACTGCTTTCTGAAATCCCTCCCTATGCTGCATATAGCAACAGAGTGCTTTAGGATTCAGTACTGGAATCTAAGGTACAATTCATTAAAACGAGAATTAAACCACCTACCTGGACAATTCTCTGTTGTCCCTGCAACTCTTGCATGTCTAGGGGAAGTTAATGTTGGAGGGAAGATTTCCACCCTTCATGTTTTATAGTTTTAATGGATAAGAGAAGGATAGAGACATGTTCAACAGTTAGTGAAAACTACAGGCTGTACCCAACTAGTAGTGATGGTGGACACAATATATGGAAAATTATTCAGCCTGTGTGTCACTTCCATTTATTCAAGGATTTGAAGATGCATTTGGATTATGTGAACTGAAGTGGGAGGATGACCAGAATTAATTACGAAGATATAAAAAGGAAATTATAGTTGCAAAAACAAAATTAAAGACAACTTTACACAGGGGTTGGTTATTTACTTAATTGTTAATATATTGTGGTAACTTTGAATTTTGCAGCATTCTGGGGTGATCAGTTTAAGATGTGTTCATTACAAAGATTTATTGAGCTAGATGGCACATGGAACTGGTGTTTCACTGGAACAGTGGTTTGCAAAATGTTGTTTCCTTTTACTGATAGTGGACTTTTCACCATCACTGGAGACCAGCCCAATATTATGTTTTTTCCAAATGAGAACCGTTTCATTTTATGGTTTCATAGTGGTAGCCGTGCTAGTCTGTATCAGCAGAAACAACAAGGAGTACTTGTGGCACCTTAGAAACTAACAAACTTATTTGGGCATAAGCTTTCATGGGCTAGAACCCACTTCATCAGATGCATGGAGTGGAAAATACAGGAGCAGGTAATGTGATTTGCCTTACCAAGTGCGAGGTCAGTCTAATGAGACAATTCAATTGACAGCAAGATACCAATGGAGGAAAAATAACTTTTGAAGTGGTAATGAAAGTGGCCCATTTCAGACAGGTGACAAGAAGGTGTGAGTAACAGTAGGGGGGGAATTAGTACTGGGGACTTAATACTGACTTCCTGAGGAAAATACAATCCTTTGGTGATCTTCCCGAAAGCACAGTCCGAGCCACTAAGGATGTAGAAGCTCTCTACATGAACATTCCACACAAAGATGGACTACAAACCATAAGGAATAGCATCCCCAATACCATCACAGCAAACCTGGTAGCTGACCTTTGACTTTTTCCTCATGCACAACTATTTCAGATTTGAGGACAATTTATACGTTCAAGTCAGCGGGACTGCTATGGGTACCCACATGGCCCCTCAGTATGCCAACATTTTTATGGCTGACTTAGAACAATGCTACACCTACAGGATCTCTATCAAGTATGCTTAAAATTACAATAAGCACCTGGTGAAGTGAAGAAACAGATTGACAGAGCCAGAAGGGTACCCAGAAGTCACCTACTACAAGACAGGCTCGATAAAGAAAGTTAACAGAATGCCACTAGCCATCACCTACAATCCCCAACTAAAACCTCTTGAGTGCATCAAGGATCTACAACCTAGCCCGAAGGATGATTCCTGACTCACAGACCTTGGGGGGACAGGCTAGTCCTCACTTACAGACAGCCCCCCAACCTGAAGCAAATACTCACCAGCAACCACACAACAAAAACACCAACCCAGGAGCCAAACACTGCAACAAATTCTGATGCCAACTTTGTCCACATATCTCTTCAAGGGACATCATCGTAGGACCTAACCACATCAGCCACTCCATCAGGGCCTTGTTCACCTGCACATCTACCAAAGTGATATATGCCATCATGTGCCGGCAATGCCCCTTTGCCATTTACATTGGCCAAACCAGACAGTCTCTACAGAAAAGAACAAATGGACACAAATCTGACACCAGGAATCATAACATTCAAAAACTGGTAAGAGAGCACTTCAGTCTCCTTGGTCACTCAATAACAGACCTGAAGGTGGCAATTCTTCAACAAAAGAACTTCAAAAACAGACTCCAATGTGAAACTGCAGAACTGGAATTAATTTGCAAACTGGACACCATCAGATTAGGCCTGAATAAAGACTGGGGGTGGCTGGGTCATTACAAAACCTAAACCTAATTTCCCCAATACTAATTTTCCCCCTGCTGTTCACACCTTCTTGTCAATTGTCTGTAATGGGCCACTCTCTTACCACTTCAAAAGGTTGTAAGGCAAATCGCATCTTTTCATGTATTTATACCTGTTTCTGTATTTTTCACTCCATGCATCCGATGAAGTGGGTTCTAGCCCACAAAAGCTTATGCCCAAATAAATGTGTTCAGTCTCTAAGGTGCCACAAGGACTTCTTGTTGTTTTTATTTAATTTTATAAAATCTATGTTGGGGTAATGATTCAGTTACTCCAATGTAATTTTTAATACAAGACGGTTCAATATAGAATGAGGCTTTCTTCCATTTCTCTTTTCTTTTGCAGATATTACTTTTGAAGTGCTCATTTTGTGTAAGCATTTCTTGACATGCTTTCTTTTGCATCACATCCAAGTTTTTTTTTTTTTTTTTTTTTTTACTGTCCTGCATAATAGGTGGCTAAAAACTAGTTAGATGAGTAGTTTTCTCCCACTAAAAACCTGGATCCTCTAAACAGAATGATGTGCAAGCATGAACAAAGCTGAATAATCCAAGGTTGGTTGGTTCAACCAATTGAAGGTACAGCCAAACATTCAGTGATTGAACAACCGTCTGGTGAAATATTGCCTGAATGCTGTGACTGTTAGATTCTTGGCTGTGCACACTGATGTTAGTTTCGTTACATAATAATGTAACATTAAGGTAATGTTGTGAAACAGTGGGTGGCAAAAGAGTGCCACAACACTATGCAATTTTTTATCGTCTACCTGCTGATTGCTGCATATTAATGCAATATTTTTGCCAGTAGAAATGCAATACTATATTCTCCTACGTCAAAATGAATCTGCATAATTCTGCATCACTAAAAAGCAGCTAATTCTGACTTCAGTTTATCTTAAATAAGCTGTTCAGGTCTGGTATCAGCAGAACAGAATTTTCCATTCATAATTTTTCTGGTAACCAATGTTAATATGCACATTGAGTGGTTTGTTAGAAATAACTCAGCAATCCTGTAAATGCATCTTTCCAGTTACTAACACAATACTACTTTGCACATATACAGCATAGCACTTTTCATCTGAGGATTGCAATTAGGTTTATGAACAAATTAATTCCCTTACACCTTCGAAAGATAGTTCAAGTAATTTATCACCATTTTACATATTGGTAAATGGAAGCACTGAGAAGTTACGAGACTTGCCCCTTCTCTCAGTTCTATTGTAATATCTTTAATTTGCAATTTCCTTTTATAACCATTAGAAGGTCTGGCTAGTGTGTAAGGAATAGACAAAGGGCTTCAGATATAAATTTGTATTTCTTTACCTATAGCTGCTTCTAATCTTAAGCAAAACATATACATGTAAAATATCTATGCCTTTATTCGTGAGTCTAAAGAAATAAATAGCATCAAATGTGAAATTTGTCTTTTGGTCATTTTTTTTGATACCGTGACAGTCCCACCAATTTTGCATTATAAGATTGATGTAGTTTCCCAATGTGCTCATAGAAGTACAGTTCACTACAATGAAGCTTACAGTTTTGGAAAGCTGGTGAATTGTTTAGACCCTATAAATATGAAAGCAAATGGCCAAGCAGAAATAACTTTTGCTGTCATTTGGTTGTGATCCAAATGTTACCTTCACAATGATCAGAAAAAGATTAAAAAAAATGCAGAAATACTTGCTTATTCAGAATTTTTCCCTGCAAAATGTGTCATGCCAGCAAACTTGTACAATGTTAGAATGTGATTATACTGCATATATTTATGAATTTGATTTTATTTAGTTTCCACACTGGAACAGAAAAGTGCAGAGGGGAAGATTTCTTAAGCAGCAATCTCTTCTATATTTGGGTGACGTGTTAAGCTATTCATAGTACTAAAAAGAAAAAGGCTAGAATAAAAATCCACAAATACAAAGCTTGTCTCTTGCACCAACAGGTTTCACCTGCCTTGTCTGTCTAACATCCTTGGACCAGCATGGCTACAACAATTCAATTCTGAACATGCTTGACATACTAGTTGTAACTTTTATCCCAAACAGTCTTATGTAACCCACTGAGTGCATGCTACAGACTGTGTATTTGAAAGTGAGACACTGAGCATGTGGAAGAATCAGAGACCTAGAAAAACATTTTTTATAAGGTGTGATGTGGAGTAGAGACTAATCCAGTGATTGCCGTAGGTAGTATTAGTTCTCTTCCTGAAAGACGACGACAGCATCCCCTTAGGCTGTGAGTTGCCAGGGAGTTTATAAACTAAGGCCTGAGGGAAAGTGGACAGGTGTGGAGGAGCAAACGGTTTGCAGATGCACATCCTTTCCGGGAGAATTTATTAAAGGGATATCCTGGTAAAGAGTAGAGGACAGAACTTGATATAGTACAGGTAGGAACCAAAGAGAGACAATCGAATGCAAGTCCCATTCAATTAAATCGTATAAATGCAGGCTATTAAATATTGACAAATTTTGTAAGTGCTCATATACAAATGATAAAGTCTAAATTAATAAAATGGGTGAACTTGAGTGCCTGATATTAAATGAGGATATTAATCTAATAAACATCACATAAACTTGTTGGAATGACAAACAATGTGACACTGATATCAGGATTCAAAATATACAGTAATAACACAGTAGGTCACATTGGTGTGGGAGAGTAACAATATGTCAGGGATGGCCAAAGTGTGGCTCGTGAGATCTTTTACTGTTAAACTGTGGCTCACAGAGACACCCCCGTTCCATCCCCCTCATTACCAGATTTGGGGGGAGTTCAGGACCTCTATCTTGCAGTGGGGTCATGGGGTAGGGGCTTCTGCCCAGTGGAGGGAGAGGGTCTCAAGGTGTCAGCCCCACTGGGTGCACCTGCTGGGCCTTGGGGCTTCAGCAGGAGTGGGGCTGAAGCCCCCATCAGGCACCTCCCATGGGGCTGTAGCCTTGAGCCCCGGAAGGTGCACCTGAGCTCTCGAATTTCTGAAGACTGTCATATTTAACTCAGAGGGTCAGTAAGTTTGGTCACCCCTGCTGTATGTGAAAGAATGCAGTCAAATGTAGTAAAAATCTTAAATGAATAAAACAGTACCATGGAATTTCTATGAATAGAAATTCATAGAATAAGAGTATAGACGTAGGAATATACTACCAATCACCTGACCTGAATGATGATGGTGATTGTGAAATTCTCAAAGAGATTAGCGACTATCAAAAAAATAAATAAATAATGGGAGATTTCAACTGTCCCCATATAGAGTAGGTGGGAGGCAGAGATAAAAGTTCTAGACATAATTAACGATTGCTTCTTGGGGCAACTAGTCCTGGAGCCCCCATGGAGGCACATAGGATCTGGTCCAAGAGTTGAAGTAGCTGAACCATTTGGTAATAAAGACTCAATTCAATTACATTTAAACATTCTTGGTGTGTGTGTGGGATACTAAAGAAACCCAAAACAGTAGCTTTTAACTTAAAAGGGGTACTACAGAAAAAGGAGGTTAGTTAAATGGAACAGTCTTAAGAATGAAATGCCTGCAAGCTGCCTGGAAACTTTCTTAAAAACACAGAGAGACTCAAACTATATATGCAAGAAAATGAACAACCCCCCAAACAAAAAAACACAACAGTAAGAGGACCAAAACAAAAACAAACCAACAAAAAAACCACCAGTCTAAACAGAGTAAAAGAGGGAGTTAAAGACAAAAAGGCATCTTTTAAAAAATGGAAGTCAAATCCTACTGAGGACAATAGAAAGGAACATAAACTCTGGTAATTAATATGTAACAGTATAATTAGGCAGGCAAGAATGAATTTGAATAGCAACTAGCAAAAGAGACACAAGCAAACAGCAATATTTTTTTAAGTACAATCAGAGGGACCACTGACCAAGTGAGGTGCTAAAGGAAGGACTTGAGGAAGACAGGGCACTTGTGGAGAAGCTAAATGAATTATTTGCATGAGTCGTCGCTGTAGAGGATGTGAAGGATATTCACATACCTAAGCCATTCCTTTTAGGTGACAAATCTGAGGAATTCACCAGATTGAGGTGTCAGTAGGGAGGTTTTGGAACAAATTGATAAATTAAACAGTAATATGTCACCAGGAGCAAATGGTATTCACCCAAGAGTTCTGATGGAACTTGAATATGAAATTGCATAATGACTACTGGTAGTATGTGAATTGTCACTTTTCTCAACCTCTGTACCAGGTGGCTGGTGGATAGCTAATGTAATTACAGGCCAGTAAGTCTAATTTCAATACCAGGGAAATTGGTTGAAACTATAGTCAGGAACAGAATCATCAGACACATAGATTAACAAAATATGTTGGAAGAGTCAACACAGTTTTGTAAAGGGGAAATCATATCTCATGAATTTTATTAAAATTCTTTGAAAATCAACAAACATGTACAAGGGTGATCCAGTGGATATAGTGGACTTGAACTTATTGGAAGCCTGTGACAACGTCCCTCACCATAGGCTCTTAGGCAGTGTAAGCAGTTGTGGGATAAGAGAGAAGGTCCTTTCATGCATCAAGAACTGGTTAAAAGATAGGAAATAGAGTAGAAATAAATGGTCAGTTTTCACAATGGGGAGAGGTAAATAGCAAAGTCCCCCAAGGATCTGTACTGGGACCACTGATGTTCAACATATTTATCAATGATCTGGAAAAGACAGTAAACAGTGAGGTGGCAATTTTGCAGACAATACAAAATGACTCAAAGTAGTTAAGCCTAAAAGGGAGCTCACAAAACTGGGTGACTAGGTAACAAAATGGCAGATGAAATTTGTGTTAAGTGCAAAGTAATGCACCTTGAAAAACATAATCCCAACTCCAGATACATGATGCAGTCTAAATTAGTTACTACTCAAGAAAGAGATCTTGGAGTCATTGTGGATAGTTCTTTGAAAACATCTGCTTAGTTTGCAGGGGCAGTCAAAGCTAACGATAGTATGAACCATTAGGAAAGGGATAGATAATAAAACAGAAAATATCATAATGCCACTATATAAATCCATGATATGCCCACACACTGAATACTGCGTGCAGTTCTGGTTGTCCCATCTCAAAAACAAAACATTAGAATTGGAAAAAGCACAGAGAAGGGCAATAAAAATTACTAGTAATATGGAACAGCTTCCAGATAAGGAGAGATTAAAAAGATGGACTGTTCAGCTTAGAAAAGAGACAACTGGAGGGGGATATGATAGAGGACTAGGACGGTAAGGTACTGCTTCCAAGAATTGTCCATGATTATCATGTCAGGAGAGCAGATTCTGTTTGTAAGTGTGGCATATCCCTCATGTCTCTTCTGAGAATCTTTCCTCTCCTATGGACTGAAAAAATTCAAGTAAACTAAAAGAAGACCTGACAGCAGCTCCATAATGGAGGCTGCACCAGGGTTTTCCTTTTAATGGGAACTTTCTGGAAATATGGGCATATTTTTAGAAGAAATGGAAAGTCTAAATCTTAATATATTTGTAAAGTAAAACACAGGAATGCTGCAGCCAGTCTTTCATAAGGTAGAAATAAGAGTGTGCAGAATGTGCAGAAATGTTAGGTGGCAAAGGGGCCTTGTATGCTGAGAAAATGGAAAAAGGATCATATGATAAAGAGCCCCTTGGAATATAAAAAGTTAAGATGCTAAGATCTGAAATTACAAGGTGATAATTTGAATGGGCACTGGAGAGAATTAGAAGTGGGAGAGAGAGGTGGCAATAGTTTTCAGCTGAGCAGAAAGACTAGGGAATTTGATTGAAAACAAGGTGAGCTACAATAAAACAGAGAAATAGAAAAATAAATGAATAGAATAAAGGATCTGAAAACTCCTAAGTGAGCTACTGTGTGGTGAAGAATATAAAGCTTACTGTTTAACGGAGTGTGGAATAGAGAATCCACTCAGATATTAAGTCTGAATTTGAAACTGTTCTTAGGCTTTTTCTATGAACCATCTGTGCATGTCATGTTAAATACACAGGAATGTGATGGAAACCTTGATTGTGCCAAGCTAAATAGAAAACAATAGTTTTAGAGCCATCTCCATTCTTCACTGTGACAAGGTGTTCTCTGAGCCTGTTGGTCAATCTGTGTTCTTTTCCAAGTGAATATATGTAGAAATATCCTGCATAGAAAGCAAAACATAATATTGTCAAGAAATACAGGAAGATATTAGGGTAGGATGGGCAGCACATAAAGAGCCCAAGGGCCGTTTGATTAAGGTGGATTGCATGAGTAATTCATGAACTGACTGTTTGCTTTTATTAATGCTGGGGAATGGGTTTTATAGTACAAATACTGAAGCAACTGTTCATTATGCCTCATCTAACATTCGTGCATCCAGGGGAAAATATAAGTCCCATCAGTTCTAAGGACACTAAAAGAGGTAAAAATCTCATGAAACATTTGTGTGTAGAGGTGAGCAAAGGGACAGGTTTTTTTAGTCATATTTACATAAATTTCTCATTTCACTTGACTTGGTTTTTGGTATCTGAAAGTTGTATATGGCCTAAACTTGGGCAATTCAAATTCAGATACATTGATATATCCAAACTGTGTGACTTTGAGACAGGTTATGCAGATAAATGGATGAACAAAATGTCACTTCTGAAGTCACAGATTTCTCTGAACCGAAAATTGTCACATTTAACCATATCCAGATGTATTACTTGAAATTTGGAACCACTCCTGAAAAGGGTTTTTATTCAGGTTAGATAAACCTCCAAAAATTCAGAAGCTAACTGTAACATTAGCTAGAATTTCGGAGGTCATTCTGCCCACACCTGTGTCATAATGGCTCTCAGCAGCTCTCCTTCTGTAGCACTTTGTGTGTCAGGAAATCCATAACTTGCTCTGTGCTCTAAACCCCGGACTGATGACCTTGAAAGGCAGCAGATTGAAACAATTCAGTTTCTTTTTCCAAGGTTCCCAGCAATGACTTCCCCAGCTAATAGTTTTGACACTCATAAATATTACCTTAAATAAAATAATCTTTTATTAGTAACATTACAGGAATTGAGAGAAAATCATAAAAGCAGTGGGTAGATTAAATTAAACTCATGCAAATACTCTGGAAAAATGAAATACTGTTATTTCCCTAAATTTAAAATATTGAAATATTTACTTTGATCTATTGATTATTAGATTATTTTATTACCATTGTCAGGGATCAGTATGGTACTCGTAGAGGACAAGTGATTGTCATTCTGACAGCTCTACGGGGCCTTTAAATCGCTGGGCCAAACTCAGTCCTTTGGTAAATTCACATAATACAATTTCATCTTTTACATCAGCATCCTCTGTGTCGAAAACCTCTGTTAGCATTTTATGGTCAGATCTGTGATCTTTTTTAAAACTATTATATCCATTGGGTGTCATCTACTTATTAGTAAGATCATATTCCTTTTGAAAGACCAATTTTGATTGAGATGCCCTGGGTCATTGTGTCTTACCTTTTGCTTCAGCCTCCTTAACAATCCACAGATAAAAATTTTGAAAATGGCCTTAGTTGAGAAGTGGATCATGTATTTCCTGCTAGTAGAGTTTCCACAGTAACAGTGAGCTGCTCTTTGGACCAATGCTATTCAGCAGAAATTATTTTAGATGGGAGATCCCTAGCATATTTTTATATAAGACTATAAATCAGGCAAAATTCTGTCATTCTATCTATCAGAACATGCTGACATTGCAGTATTGGTTAGAAATCTTATAAGAACAGGCTTTCTCAATAGATATCCAGCTATTCTGCCTCCAGAGCCAGATTCAGCTGCCACACAAAAATTGTCATTATATTTGTTGCCTTTGGTTTCTGCCCCCAGCCCTATCCCAGCTCCCGCTTTCCCTGCTTGGCATAGTAATAGAATAAGGCTGCTGTCCTATGCTTCAGCTGGGCCTGAGTTTGGCTTGACTGTTCTGCTCAGCCGCCTCTTTGTTAAAAGCTCACCATACCGCACCGGAGCATACTTCATTTTACAAATGAGAGTACTTTCATTGAACTCTGTGGGGCTACTCCTGTGCACAAAGTTAATTGCTGGCAAGATCAAGGCCTTTTGCTGGATTATGATAGCAAGGGAGTGATAGCTGAGAAATCACAATCCCCTCTTTGCAGTATAATATTTGTTGCTTGTTTCTCCAGTATACTACTGTGTCACAATGAAGGATTATGACTTCAAATGGGGAATCAGCAGCAGATAAACTTTCTCTCTTGTGAACAGTTTTACTGAGACAGGAAAGAGACAGAGGGACAGAAAGAAAAAGATGAAAACAGAGCTAGTTAAAACCTGGTTGGTCTTATGGTTGAAACCAGTGGTTGACAATCAAGCGATTTGCATTCTGTTCGCATTTCTGCTACTGACTGGCTGTCTGATCACGAATCACTTAGCCTTGCTACCCCTCCTCCTTATCTGTAAAATAGGGATACATTTTACCTGTCGCACAAAAGCACTGGGACACTTAGTTTGCTGTGTTTTGAGGTCTTCATGTGCAAGATGCAACCTTAAATTAAGGCTGGTGATTTAGATCATTCTGGCATCCTCATTCACATTTGGTACCTCACTAATGTCACACGGAAATCAGTGCAACTACTTACCCAATAAGACATTACTAATTAGGAGTAAAAAGTGGCAGAATCAAAGCCTCTTACAAAGGCAGTATCTCTAGACAGACGTTTCTGAATTATACTTACCATTTATTATTTGTTTCCAGTAGCACCTAAAGTGTATGAGGCGCTGTAGAAACAAAAGACAGTCTCTGCCATGAAGAGCTTGCATAATCTTTAAAAAAAAAAATGAGAGGATAGGTAAAGAGGTCAAGGTGGTGACTAAACAAGATGTGGACAGACTATTCCCAGTTGCCCCCCAAACTTGCTATTGTTGGCTAATTTATTGTAGGTGTAACAATATAAGTTGCTATTTTGTTTGTTTTTGTTAATGCCGATTCCTCCAGTAAAGGACAGGGAGTCATGACTACTAATAACTAGATTAATATTTCTTTTCAAAAGTTGCCTTTGTCACTTATGATTTACTGACTTAAATACTGTATTGATATAGTTAAAACGATGCAGTTAACATGCAGTGCCTGAATACCAATGGATTACTGGCTCTACAGTATATGATTGTCCATGAATAAAGATTTGTGACTCATACAAATGCAAATTTGACACAATTATATAGCACTGTATGTCATCTTGTCCTCTTCCCACCTCTACTCCTCCTGACTGAATCATGAATTTGTTAAAAAAAAGAGTACTTTGTTTATTTTGGGATTGTTGATAGAAGACAGCTAAATTGGCTGCTCGTGTCACTTTTTATGCTGAGCTATTTTCTAAGAACAATCAATTTAAGATATTAAGTCTTGGTGCTTTGTAAAGTACTTGAAGGAATGACAGCCCCATACCGTGAGGTATGCAAAAAATGTATTTTAGTAGGGCTGGCAGCAAAATGTATGCAATGTGATTTCATGCTATGTCTATTCAGCAGGTTAATTAGAGATGTTACCAGATACGGAGGCTGGCTCATAGCAGCATTCTGTATTGTTTCACAGAAATATATGAAATTGGTATGGTCATTTTTTTTGCCGCCTTCCCTCCCCAACCCCATTCCTAATGTTGGTTTTGCCCCAGAAGTATGGGATGATTTTTTTTGAAGAATCACAGGCATACAAGGTATTAAAATAAATTGGGTAGTAAAACTGCCTTGAGATTCTTCCTGCTTAAGATCACTTGATATTAACTATCCATTGTGACATATAACTATCCTGATATGTCACTCTTATAGGCAGGAGCTGTGGGTACTGTAGCGATCTTGAGGTTGGTTAAAAAACAAACCAGTGAATGAGAGAAATACAGCTTTACAGAAGATCTCCACTTGCTGGCCCCAATCATACGATGGGGTAAGAGGTTATATAAGAGTCGTTAGCACTCAGTGACTTCAGTAGCTACTCTTAGGTGCTGATTCCTGTTTGATTCCCTATGGCCTACAGCCAAACCTCTCTGCAGAGAAATCCTAGGAACAGTCAAACTTGGAGATGAAGCTAGGTGATTTGAGTTACCAATGAACTCTCAGGGAGAGGATCTGTTTCAGCTGAAAACAAGATGCCTAATTCTCTCTACTTTGCACCTTGTATAATCATTCATATCTTTGCAAAAAGAGTGTAAAATTTTACCATTCTACTGTGGAATCATTTTATAACCACTTTGCACCATTTGTCCCAAGGCAGATGACTTCACAAATTGCAAAAGAAGTGGAAAATCCGGCCCAGTGTATGGAAATGCTCTTGAGAGCAAGTGGGATATCCACCCACTCATGTGGCCCAGCTTTAAGGGCAGTTTTGTACAAATGGAGTTGATTATTGTGGCTGTGATTCCAGATTGGAAGCTGTGATTGGATTTCCCCTGTATGTGTCTCATCTGGGACAGTGACATTCATTTGTAAATGTGTTCTATCAGGACAGCCTCTGGCAGACATGTGAGGGGGGAGTTGTAGTAATTGTCTAAACCTACACGAATTTGGATCTAGAAGCAAGAGGAATGTGTCATCTGGGCAATGAGAGAACTTGACCCTTGAGCTGAAAAGCTATTACGGTAGCTGGTAGTACCATGTAAAGGTTCTTAGACATCAATATTTTATCTGACTCACTGCATTCAGTTTGTATAAGTAATTAACCCTATCATTTGTATGTGAAAGATTCCTAGCATGTGCCATGCCTCATGGTGCAGGGAATGAAGGGAAAAGAAACCTGTTTCTTGTTCAATATAGATTAATTAAAATGCATGCATTCAAATATACATTATTATTTGCATATTTATTGAAACCATTTTCCTAGAAGAATTTTCTGAACTATAGCTAATCAGACTTAATCATATTGGGATTTTGAAATTAACCTTTTGCTGTATAAATCTGTGGTCATGTTGCACTTAGCTGTTATCCAGCATTACCTGTTGTCATTTTTTAAATGAAAAAATGCTTTGAAATCTCCACATTTAATAGAACAGTCAAATCCAGTAGGTGTTTTAAAAGTCTCACCTCCTTTAGATTCAGATTCCTCAAAGAGGCAAGAAAGGGTCACCAAACCAGAGGAGAGTAAGGGCAGACATTCCTAATTCTGTTTTGACAGTTGACAAAAGGTGACAGTACGGGTTCATAACCACCAGTGGACGCCAGTTCAGTTTGCATGCAATGGACACTGCTTGAGCCTGCAAAATTGACCTGAAGTCCTCATGAACAGGCTTTTTTTTTTTTTTTTTTTTTTTTTGCTTCTGTTCAGGCCTGTGACAGAGTGTGGGGAAGGCAGTAGGTGAGCCAGCCCTGTAATCACTTCATCATCAACTCACCTGGAGATGGGTTCATTAGGGATGTGCAAGCTAATTGGTTGATTAGGTTGCGAGGTTAGATGAGTCCATTAGGCCATCAGCTGATGGGTATAAGGACACAGGAAGGAAGTGCAGAGAAAATTAGAGAGAGAAACCAGGACTCTTCCCAGGCCAGCTGAGCTTAGCATGTACAGAGCTTTTTCCAGCCCTCTAGGTAAAGGCTGAAGGTATAGAAGAACTGTGCATAATATTGCTGCATGGGACTGTATTCGTGGTAGGGGTGGTGACTAGAATACAAATAAATCACAGGGAGTTTCCACTTAATGGGACAATCTGAGATGTTTCTGGGGTATCTAAGGATAGGGATGGAGCATGTGCTGTTTTAAGACCACCAATATTGGAAGAATTTTGCTTTTCTGTTGCCACATCTAGTCCTTGTTAGAATTGTAGTGATGTGAGAAATCTGAAAAAAATTGAGGGGAATAAAACTGTTAACCAAACATTTTTGAAGTAAAATGTTACTCTTGAGTTCAGTTGAGAGACAAAGTAGGTGAGGGAATACATTTTATTGGACTGTCTTTTGTTGGCAAAAGATGATAAGCTTTGGAACTGTGAAGTGTTCTGCGTAGTTCAAAAGCTTGTCTCGTTCACTAATGAAATATATTATTTTGTCCGGCCAATATCCTTGTCCCAGGATGGCTACAACAATGCTGCAAACAAGTTCAGTTCAACTGTGTTGTTGTTTTATCCAGATAGATTCCTTTTACTCTACTGCCAGCGTTGAAAAGCCAGGATGAAACAATTGAGTAGGCTAAATTATCCTGAAAAACAAGTAATCAGTGTTACGCCTAGTACTTGATTTTGGTATTTCACAATTATTAAAACTCATTGGCTTCCAGCAAAAATGAGAAAAATAACTTTCAGTGGTATTTCACTACTGTACCGACTGAGAGCCATCTCTAGGTGGCAAAGTGTTCACTGTATCACTGTAAAGACTTTCCAGTATTACAAATACAACTGAGTCAGGATATACAGTTACAATGTGGAGATCAGACTATTTTCCTTCAAAAAGGGCTAAGGCCTTGAAACTGTCCAGAACAGGATATAGCCAACAGTTATGACTGCCCTGGGATGTGTATTTCACCCCTTTGTGCAGTGTAGTCCAGTAATTCATTAATGCAGTCTTCTGATTCTTATTTGCAATGATTGGTGGAAAGGATTGATTGAAGACATCTGTATCAGTTGGAATCCTTTGCTGATGTCTCTGTTCTTTTAGTCAGGATAATTTTCCTGAACATGCCAATCTCTTCTCCATGCTGGGCTAAGAACAAGATAGATTAGGTATGAATGCTTAATGATGTACAGACGTAGATCTGCAAAATGCATGGGGTTAGCATGGCTCACCCAAATTCTTTTTCTCCTACTTACCTCTAAGTCTCTGACACTTAGTGTTTTCAAAGAAAAAAGTGGAAAAGTTCACAGCTCTTCTAAGACCTACACTCGGACATTGTAGGTTTTTCTTTTCCTGTTTAAATGGCTAAACTATATTTTTTCCCAAGAGATTGCATTTTCTCAGGCCCACATGTTCTCTGCCTGTGAAGTACTGAAACAGACCTGCTTTGTTGGGTTTTTTTAATATAAAAGAAAATATAAAAGCTTTAGCATGGAGCATGTATGTTCCAAAAACAGACCAACCCCACCCCCCTCTTAAACTGCCAGCTTGTATGGTTAGTTTGGCTTTGAAGTAAAGTGCACGTTTACCAGAAAGTGGAAGAGGGTATACCTGTATACATACACATGAGCTTTTTTGGTGGCTTGAGAGAAGGAGCTGAAAACAAACGGTAAGCAACCACAGATGGATCTCTGAACAAAATCATGCTGGCAAAGATCCAAGTGCTGGTTCAGATGACACATTTTATTGGCTAGAAACCACCTCACATTGAAAGGGGCAAAAATAAATTTTCCTCTGTGGGATAGCTCAGCGGTAGACTCTTGGCTCCTGTCCAAGCACTCCGACGACATCTCCAACTTCAGTGGGGAATGCGGGGGAGAGAAAAATCTGTTTTTACCACTAAACATTCTATCATCCAATGTCCCAAATTATACAGAAAAATGATCAGGCCAATACTACCTGTCTTTAATTAACCAACTAGCAACAGCTATATTTAACTGATGAGGCAAGGCTGCAGAGGAAACCCAGATATTACAAAGATAGCAGCTGTCAGTATAGCTAGTCTCAAAGACTTTGGAGCTTTTGAGCTACATAAATCAGAGAGACTTTTTGAATAGCCTCATAAAACACAATGTCATTGCCATTCTCCTCACGATGTTTGGATTCTCCCTTCAGTGTACAGATCATTAGGAAACTTAGAAGCAATCAAGTAATGTGAGCCCAATGAAATGACTCATTCAATTCCTGGCTTTATAGGGAATACTACATGTGTGGGAAGTCTGGCTGCTAAGTGGAGCCTTTCCTGAGAAAATAGAAAATCCTGGAAGACAGAGTGGGGCCAAACTGACTGAGAATACAAGTACCCTTTTAATTTGTACAGAATCTTTCATACAAATATCACAGAATAATCTACTGATTGCACATCTTTCCCTGTGTAGAAGGAGACCAAAACAACAGAGACACAATACGGGGCAGTCATGCCAGGCTTACCTTTGTAATACCTTGCTGTTATCCTTCTGCAGCTGTGTGCTTTCCCTCTACCATTGAATGGTCCTGCTCTGCAGCCATATGTTATGCTCACTGGTGACTGTGGGGGCATGACAGAAATGTGACCAGTGTTAGACAAGGGGGGAATGGCTGAGAGAAATCAAGAAAGCATGATAATTATAAAAGCCAGGAGGGAAGTTTTCAAGTCAATCCAGAATAAATAGGGAGCCAGTGATGCTCTTTAAGAAGAGCAGTGATGTTCTGTCTTGGTGTGAAGGTAAACAGAAATATTCTCTGTGTGCAGAGTTCTGGAAAGCTGGGACTTGTGGTGGCATAAGAGAAGGAAGTTACTCTTGTTAGTGACAATCAAGATGAAAGTGTGTTTGAAATAACTGCTTCATTTCTACCTATTAGAAAAGGTCAGTGTGTTTGTATGAACCATCTGAGACGAGGAGAGGAATTTTACTACTTTGTTTACCACTGACTGACTGACTTCTTAACTGAAAAGCAGAGAACCGTGGCCATCTTTCTCTGTGAATTCCCAAAGTTGTTACAGGCAGTTCTGTTTTTATTCCTAAGAATAAGAACAGTGAAGCCATTGGTTCTCTTTGATTGTCTGACCTGAACTTTGTATATCAGTTACGAGCATTAGAGCAATCAGTGTAAAAATAGGATATTTTCCTTAATCGCCCAAACATACAGTCCCAACATATTTTCTTCTTTTTAATAAGATTGCCAAAAGGTACATGGAAATGGTAAAGCCGTGGAGGAAAGGCTGATGTCAGAGGAAGGGACGAAGTCAAGATAAGGGATAAAACATGTCATATGATTTAGTCACAGCTGGATAGCTAGCTGACTTTCTACATTGTGGTCTGAATTATGGCATCATGTGGTTTTCTGTGGGTCTTGACAGTTTTTGTGATGATATTTACTTGTAGTGATAGACTTAAAAAAGAATTACAACAAAAACATCTTGGGGTGGCTTAGCCTTTTTAAGAGTGAGGGGGTCACAGTACTTCCTTATTGCATATGTACTCTGCTTTGGTATGTTCTAGGTTCTGAGAAAATTCAAATAAACAAGAGTTACAATAGAAATTGTTAGACCAGGCCTGCTGCCTATCTGTTACATTTCTGGCAGAGTCATATCGTTTAACTTCATGAACAGAAATATGAAACTATTTTAGGGAGGTGTGTATCACCACTTAGTTGCCCCTCTGCAGTTGCCTGGAGCCTTAACTAGTTGTCTTGATCATCCCCAGAGCTATACTATGACATGGTACTGAACTGTGAATGAGACACGTGCTATTCATTCACAAACTCTGAGTAGCTCTCAAAGGAGCATCTCTTAAGTTTGCATGTAGGCCACTAGTAGTAAAAGCAAGAAGAGGGAAATGATTACCACTCTGGATCCAGAACTGCACTAATATAAATCTGGTTCATAGACACTCCGGAGTGGCTGGCAGAAGGTCCTATTAATGAGGGACAGATAACAGGAGGTCAAAAGTCAGCATTAAAGTACTTAATGGGTCTTAGTGGGTGCTTCTTTTCAAATGAATTGGTCTACAAAGAGATTACATAATTGGATCTGAACACTTTCTCTAAACAGGGCATAGAAATTGATTTCATACAAGCAAAATGGTTGTGATTCTGCAAAAACAATGCATGTTCCTAGAAACCTGTAAAAGAGACATAAGCGTGTTGTCACTGATCAAATTGACACTGTGTTGCAACACATAAAATGGGAAAGGAATAATTAGACACTACTTTACTGCTTTGCATCCTGAACTGAACAATAACTTCAGTCAGATGTTTCCATAATCCAAAGAGGAGGCATTTTTACCACATTTTGCCTTCGCGTGTGCAAGGATGATCAGCGGGAGTTGTGTGCATGTCTCCAAAAACAGAATATGGCTCTTACTGGATTGTTTATGCTAAAGTACTCAAACCAGATTCTTTCCTGACTTATGCCCATTGATTTAAATCAGGTTGTAAATTGGATAAGAATGTAACACTCTCTCTGGGAACGGAGGCCACATCCCTAGTCCCGTTAAAGGAGACAAAGCTGTGTTTAACTAGAATGTGACCAATATGGTCTCTGCTATTCAAAACCTGTATCATCCAACTATGTTGTGCATGGTTGGTGTTGTTTCTTTCATAATAAATTATCTAAGCCACTTTATACAGCTCAGCATCCCTGACAACTAGCACTATTCAACAACAAAAAGCTAACAAAGAGATCTCATTGCTTCCATTTTTAATCTTATTTTTGTGTTCAATATCCTGATGACACGTTAGTACCCCGGCCTGCTGCCTACATGCTACTACTCTATAACAATCCACTGCTCAGTTTTCATACCACAGAGTATGAAAGGAGGAGGGGGAAGAATCACGAAAGAGAAAGCTATAAGATAAATTCAATGCTCAAGCAAATTTGGATAAAATATATTGGTAGGAAAATACCATTAAAGAGACACCGTCAAGTCAAACTTTTCTTAAAATGTAGGTTGTGATGTGTAAAAATGTATTTAAAAGCCTTAAACCAAAAAACATCTGAATAATTTTTTTTTAAGAAAACAGAACAGTTCAGTTTCTTAAACATTCCTTCCTGTAGAGCTGGTTTATGAAGCTGATTATTTTGTTTTCATGGCTCAAACTTTTGAGAAATGCAAACAAAGTAAACAAATTGCATAAACAATGAGAAACCAACTGGAATTTCAAAAGTCTGTGCTTTTAATAATCTTAAATAGTATTTCATATAGGTAGTGATGCATTTTTGTTTGTTTTGTTTTTGAACACTTGATTACTAACTTGCCTTAGTTCCTTCTAGACAAATGAACAATTTCTAAGTGGTTATACCTGGGAAAATACTGTTTTGGGTTTTGGGTGTTTTTTACTGGGAACAAGTTGTATTGAACTAAAAGTTTTCAACAGCTTCTGGTTGGGTTAGTTCCTTGCCTGGAGTCATTTTTCCCCTTTCCACCTCTCTGCCTGAAGTGCTCCTCATTTTCAGCGTGTATTCCTTAGGATCTTAACTCCTCACAGCTGGTTCTGGATCTAAGAGCCAAACCAAAGCCAATATGGGATAGATATGTTGGTTGGGAGCTCATATCCATTTAGAAATCACCCAGTGGCTGAGCAGGATGCAATGGGTGGTGGATGGCAATAGAGAGGCTTCAGGAAAGGAGGGGCGTGCTTATATCTTACTGTGGTATTGAGGATGGATGGAGAAATTGCAAGTGAGGTCTTGTCAGATGTTGGTGTGCATGTTTGGGAGAATGGAAGCTGTGTACTAATTCAGTCATAATTTCTCTATGCAGTTCCACAAAAATGGTTTTTAATCCGGCATGCTGTAATAGTTAAACCACAAAGATGTTTTCTGTAGTTCCTTCCTCATCATTACTAATTGATATGACATTTATCTGTCAATATAAGCCTTCTCTTCTAATGAGCAGGTTGTTCCTGCATGAATTGTTAATCGATGCTGAAGATGTAGAAGTGTTTGTGGCATATGGAACCTCAAAGGGAAATATCCTGTTGCAAACCAAAAACTGCAACCTGCACTGTGCATGAATCTAGGATTAAAAGCAGACTGATGAGGAAGGAAAAAAGATTTTAGTAGTGAGAACTCCAAGAACATAATCTAACTCCTCTTGAAACCAATAAGTAGACTCCCATAGACTTGGCTGCCGAGTCTATGGGAGTCTACTTTTGAAAATCAGGTCACCTACCTAGGAACCAAAGTGAGCTTTCAGATACCTAATTTTAGACCTCCATTTTTTATAATGTTGAAATTAGTAACTTTCTTACATGATTATTTTAATCGAAACATTAAGCTAATTTGGGTATGCATTGTTGTTTCATAACAAAAACTAGAAATGGGAAAAAAAATATTCACTCATGTAGTCTATCTGTGTCCCTTGAAATGCATAATTGTTCTCTAAAGTACATCCTCTGGTACCTGTGTAGCCCAATTCAGTGACTGGATTTCCATCTCTTCCTTGGTTGAGAAACTATTGACAGTCTAATTGTTCCCACAATTAGAAATTTTTTCCTGATTTCTCTAGTGTAAACTTCTCTTTACTTAAAGATGACTTTTTTTAAAGAGGTCTCCCCCCATTTTTGTTCTTAATTTAGAGATGCCAGAATTGTCAATGATGTTGGATTTTTTCCTCCTAGAAAGAGATTTTTTGGGGGGAGCTCAAGATTTGAGCATTGTGTGCTGCTGCAATTTTTAATTGATTGACATGAGTGTTGAATCTGACATATGGACTTCCTAATGAACAATTGGGGGAAAAAGGCATTGGGGAGAAACTGATTTTAACAAGGTTTTTAGTCTACCTCTAAATATCATCATCTTCTTTAAATCTCTTCCCTTGTGTGAATTCATGCTCTCATTAATTCTCCAGTTGCCATAGTCTTCTAGGATAGACATGACCCAGATTTATAATGTAAAGGCAAAAAACTATGAAGAGAAAACAACCTTTTTGTCAAAAATCTTTTAGGCCTTTATTATAGTTATAAAGCAGAGGTCCTCAAACTGGGGGTTGGGACCCCTCAGGGTGTCACGAGGTTCTTACATAGGGGGGTTGCGAGCTGTCAGCCTCCACCCCAAACCCCACTTTGCCTCCAGCATTTATAATGGTGTTATAAATTAAAAACTTTATATATTTAAGGAGGAGTCGCACTCAGAGAATTGCTATGTGGAAGGGGTCACCAGTAAAAATGTTATAAATAATAACAAAGAAAAAGACGACTCAAGCCCAGTGTGTGTGTTTGTTTTTCCTTAGCAGGTTAACTTTATTTTCCATCTCATTATTTTTTGTTTACTCTGTCTCTAAGTGAGCCTCTGTAAAAGGGAAAACCTCAGATATCAAGATCTAAGCAACTGTGGCAGGGACAGAAGACACCAAAGCCTTGTCTAGACAAAGCAATTGTGGTTTAGCATGTGATAAACTGATCAAATGAAAGCTTAGGGATGAATGAGCAGTGAGGAGAAAGTGTGCATGCACAGAGATGGAGCTGTTGGAGAAGGTGAAAAGGAGGGAAACTCCTTGGAAGAAGGGATGGTGGACTGACAAAGGGAAAGCCCTTGCGGGATAGGTGTGGTGAATGAAGCATGTGTAGATAAACACCACTGGTTTTATTTTGCTTTCCATGCCAACCACTGCACGTGACAAATGCCATGTTTATTAGTGAAGTGGAGAGAAGAATTTTTTTTAGGAGTGAGTTGAATACGCTCTGCATCTGCAATTTTTATAAAATAAATGACAAGTTTTCCTCCCCACCTCATGAATAGTGAACATGTATGATACTCCATCTCTTCCTCCTATCCCCTTTGGCTATCAGGCCAGTGGGCTGCCAGCTAGTAGACCAAAAGCTAAGGTTATTCAAATAGATAATATGTGCAGTTAAGGAAAGGTCTTAAAGAAATGCCTATTACACATTGCAAGAAGTGTCCTGGACCAAACTGATTTGTGGTGAGACCTATCCCTGAGAATACTATAACCCTTGTACTTCTAGTTTTGAAACAGATCAGAATTTTTTTCTAAAGCAAGAAGATGCTGTGGTGCATCAGAGGTAGATGGTCTTTGTGATAATTGGGGCCTAAAATGTTCAGAATGTCATGGATAGTAATTAACATGTTAAATTTGAGATGCGGGGGAGAGATGCTGAAGAGGATATGGAGTAGAGGTTGTTGAGCTAGAAGACAACTGATCAGAAACGCTTGGCACTGAAACACCTTTGAAACTATTTTGTTTGGACTTTAGTATACTGTGGAAATAACCAAAAAAAAAAAAAAAAAAGGGGGGGGGCAGAATTTGTGCCAAGGATAGAAGAAGTTTTAATATCAAGTAGTTTAAGTGTGTGTGTGTGTTTTAAGGCAAGTAAAGATTCTAATGCAAAAGTTAATAGAGAGAGAGATATCTAAAGCTAAAATAGACCAGATTAATACAAAGTGTAGAACAATATAACAGTTGCCAATAGCAACCACTGTAAAAACTGCAAAATACTTCACATTGTAACCCCCATTTTTCACACATATATAGTCTTTCAAACATTCATCATTTGAAGTAAAATTTATCCAGGACGTATCTGTCTGAAGATTTTAATTTTTGTAAACGTCCGAGCAAATTTCCTCCAGCCATTATTGAAGTAGGGAAAATTATGAGAAACGAGCTTTCTGTTGGGTTTGTTTCTAATCACACTTTTTTTCCCCCAATAGAACTATAACAAAAATGCTTGCAATTTGGCATAGATATATGTAATTAAACAACTGAGATTGCTAAAACATAAATACTAGACATGTCCGTCCCAAAATCTGCATGCCCTTTCCAGTAGTTGACTACCAATAATCAAGTTATATTGAGCCTCTTAAATCCAGCGACACCTTTCCATACAACCATAATGCAACCTATTGCTTAATTATATCATATTCACAAATAAGCCTGTCCACCTCTTACCCTGTACCATCCCCAAATGTTTGAGAGAAAATGGGGGACCACAGAGCATAAATGTATTCTGGATTGGTGGGCTCTCACAACAGCAACAGTTCTTCTCCGTTGAAGCAGTCCACGCTCAGGCAGATGTTTCTCAACCTGTTCACTGGCCATCTGTTAAGATGGAAGCTGATATTAAAGCTATTGTAATCTTAACAAATATTCCCATTACTTGTGTTGGTGAATCTTCACTGGTGAGAGTAACATTGGGAGTCCACACTGAAGGTCTTTCTCATGCCATTTTGAGCTCTGTACAGATCTGAATGTAGCGTTAAAAAACGGGTGTTGCTGCAAGAGCCTTTTCTACAAAAGAGTGTTAATGTTGCAGCAATGGAAGTGAAAATTTAAAAATATCCCTAGTGTACACAAGGCCTCGCACCCAATGACCCTTCTATCTTAAGGTTTCATACTGCCATCCATCGTTGTAGTATCTGTGTGTCTGCCACATAAAATGAAGAAGAAAGGGCACATATGAGGGTCTCTGCAGGACAAGTCTCTTCCATTTTTATATTTCCTCCTTTATGATAAAATGGCTCTGCATTTCTGTAGTAATGTTCAACCAAGGGTGTCTCAGCAGTTTACAGTCATGAACTGGGCAGCCTTAACATCCTTTTTTTTTTTTTTTTTTTAGTTTATACAATTTGTGTTTCTGCAGGAACATGATGGAAAAAACATTTTCAGCATAAAGGCTTAATGAACTCTGTTTCACACAGTACTGAAGTCTGTGCATTTTAAAATTGATTTGTTTTCCATTTAAGTTAATGAGACTACTTGTGGAAAAAGGACCTACTAAATGAGAGGAAGAGATCTCTGGGAAAGGTGTGTCTAGGATTAGACAATATGCAGCAGGTAAAGATAAGGGGGCATGGGAGTAAGGTAGAGGCAGCTGTGATTGCAGAAGCTGATAGTTACTCCAAGCAGTCCGAATGTTGGTATCAATCACTTGTACATTGGCAATCACAGGTGATTTCTATCTAAAACCATCTGGCCCTCTGTGGCTAGTGTAGTCACTATAATTCCAGATGTTTCTGAGATGTAACATTTTATATTTTTTCTAAATTACCTTTTTATTGCAAAGATTGAAGGGCCATCACGGTTGCTATGTCCATTAATTATAATTATCTCCTAGAACTGGAAGGGACCCTGAAGGGTCATTGAGTCTAGCTCCCTGCCTTCACTAGCAGGACCAAGTACTGATTTTGCCCCAGATCCCTAAGTGGCCCGCTCAAGGATTGAATTTATAACCCTGGGTTTAGCAAGCCAATGCTTAAACCGCTGAGCTATCCGTCCCTCCAGTAACTTATGTCAAGTAACTTACTTGAACTGGGTTTTGTCTAGAAGAATCAGAGGTATTCTGGACTGAGAGGAGTGGGGGAAATAAGATTTTCTGGAGGCTAGACACCTACAGTAACTTGCTTTTATCCTTATTTACTACGCTTTGAAAAATGATGATCTTGGCAGTTATAATTTATCTTATTTCTCCTGTTAGACTATAAGATGGGGATGAATGATTGTTTAGACCTTTATCTGGTATTTTATATCAGGCTTTCCTTGACCACTGACAAGAACTGATGGAGTAGTATGATGCACATTAAATATTAAGACTGTTAAAATATTACAGATATTTTTGGAGTGGCATTTTACAAATACTTCTACACAAAGGAGACCTAAATTACTAAAAGGATGTGACTCAAGGACCTGGGAACTATTGCACTTCTGCCACAAGTCAATGGAGAAACAAGATTTTCTGACTGGACTATTGAAATATTCTAGAGGTGATCTGTCACCATGGCAACTCCTCAGGGCGCATTCTCTGTACTTGTGAATGGATCACTCTAGAATGGATCACTCAGTGACAGGAATGTTAATTGAAACTGCAGCTGAAGTTTTTGTGGTGCTTGCTTTGAAATGGGCTAGAGTTGTGCCAGAGTGAATCAATATGACCCTTAGCTCCTGTCATCCTATTGTAGAAATATACTAGAGTGGTTTTGACAGGAAGGTCTGACTGAAAATACTGGTGTACAAGTTCTGGTGCTGCAAACAAACAACCGTAAGTGATGGTGAAAGAAAGAGGGTATGCTTTCTTGGATTATAGCTATTTAGTGTTTGTCGAGTTTGCAGATGAGAGATTTCACAAAGATCAATATTCTTGTATAATATTTATATTCATATTATGTAGATAAATGATTATCATTGTATTACCTTATTTGTCACCAAGTGATTTTTACTTTTGATGTAGTATTGCCTGAGGGCCCCATGCACAGATTATGGCTCCTTTGTACAGGCAGTCAACACAGACAGCCCAAGTATTTTGCTATCCATAAATTAGAAAATACACAAAAGGATATAAATGTGAAGAAAAGGGGAGGAAGGACAAGGTCGAATGGACAGCTGTGAGTGTGCAAGTTAGTAGTCTCAGCAGTCTTGGTGTTAAAAATCAGGAGTCACAGGTGGTCAACACGCTAACTGATGGCAGTAATTTGTAAGCAATAAGGCAAAGTTAGGCTTTAAAAAGACAAAGGGGAGAGGATAGCAGCTTTACCATTTTTGACTGTGATAATTTCCCAAATAGTCTCATGAGAGAAACAACAACTTGTTTCTGAGGGAAAGGGGACAGGCAAGTGACTAAGGCTTGACAGCATTCTTGGCTGCTCAAAATAGGGGTCATAAGGGTCTGTTTGGGTTACCTTTGGGACATGCTCAATTACAAGGAGTAGGTTCAGGAGGCAACAGAGACAGGCACTCTGCCTTGAGGAGATAACAACCTGGGTGCAGGTGAGAGTGTAAGTGTCAATAGAAAAAGCTTCGAACTTAGTTGTGGATTGAACTAATATTTGTGGGTGATGTTTGTCACATCCGTGTGTCATTCTAATTTGTTAAATCAACAGTTGTCATTATTGGAGGGTGACGTGTTGGCAGTACAATACATGTTTCAAACCAAGGCCCCGATTGAGCAGGTTGCTTCTTATGGGCAGATCCTGGTGCCTGGGTGAAATCTCATTGAAACTAACTGGTCCCTGCATTGACATGCCTGTGCAGAGCGGCTTATGGGATCAGGGTCCTTGATAGTTAGTTTTCCATATAAAATCTTGGGATGGTCAGCACTACTTATTTTGGTTCTATGTGGATTGTATTGTAATGGCTCACATCTGTAGCCAAGATGGTTGACAAGTCTGTCTTTGACCCACCTACTGTAAAAGCATCCTCCAAGCCACATGTTACATATTTCAAATGCATCATTGCAATCTGATAGCTGTGCTCTATATTTAAGCTCAGATAAAACAGATTTTGAAGCAGCACGTCCTGAACAAGTTTCCCCTTGCAATGACAACTGCATGACTTGCAGCATCAATCACTGTGGCAGAATTCATATGTCTTCCCAAGGAGCATATACTGCACCACAAAACTTGCATATTTTTTTATATTTCATGGAACATTTGTTTCTCAATTGGGTCCTTTAACCGAATCTTATATTTTAATTTATTCTCAGTGTCACAATAGTCAGTAAATCAAGGATATTGACTCCTGATGTGAGTGAGGATCCCATTCCCTGACTCATGTCTGGTGATTGGGGCCAATGAGTAGACCTCAGTGTCTTAAGAACTGCTGGGAGTCACACTTTTTATTACATCCAGTTGTAATCCTCTATTTAGAGGCTCTCTTGTATGCTGCATAATGAATAACCCTATAATTACCAGATGGGAGAATAGCTTGTTGGACAGTCTTTTCACAGCCCTCACCATATTTGCAATTTTCTTGAATACATTTGTTTTCTGAACTTACTCGACAACTTTAAATGTTTGTTTTATTACACTGGCAAACAGTTTGCTATGAGTGTTTGATGCACAACATTCAAAACTTTTACTGTGTTGGTGAGTTGTGGTTCCATAAGTAATATGATATTGTTTCTTTTCCATGATTACATGAACAAAATTCTCATCCTAAGGAGAAGCCAATGTTTCAGACACATGTAAAAGATAAACAGCAGTATTATGTCCCTTTACAACACTTAAAATGTTTTCCTTTCTGGACCACACACCTCTTGCTTGAGACATGGTTCCTAGAAAATTAAACCACTGTAAGATTAGTTGGATGGGTACAGAGTTTAAATTCAAATGTTCAGATCACATTTTATGGAAAGTAATTGCCTGTAGATTCCTGGTTGTAAACAGCATGGTCAGATTCTCATCTTCCTTATTTAATTGCTTTTGTGTCTGTGCTCTTGAGAACCTTATTCCCCCTGTTATGTTAAGTAAGCAATGTCTCATGACACATAAAATACAGTATATCAAGTGCATTGCATTAACTCATCTTTAATCTCTCATCGCTGCAGTTGATGATACTGTGTTTGTCACCAGAGTTAAAAGGAATTGTCAGCACCTTGACTGACTTCTTCAGTGTCTTTATGCCAGAGCTCTGGTGAGGGGTTTGGGGAATTAAGTTCCTTCTGCTGTTTTTTAAAAAAGTGTCCCTTTCTATACACGCTATACCAGATGGAGTGCAAGTACTCACATGAAGTAGTTTAACATAATCCCCTTTCTTCAGAAGCTTTTTCCAGGACTTTTAAAAAGAATTTCAGCCTTTGCTGGAATTTGAAAACTATGCAGATCTTTTGTTTACACCAAACCTTTCCGTCCATTCTGTACCTGAGGGGAAAAAAGGGCCTGTGAGCAAGGTTTGTTTATTATTGAAGGAGGTAGATTATTACATAAACAAGTGAAAATAAACTGTGTGCTTTCACCATTCTATATCATAAGTCATACACTAAAAATACAGTTCTGCCTGCTTTTAAGAGATGAATTGAAGTGGTTAATACAGTGAGGGTTCGAAATGAAATTTAGAAGAACAAAAATTCATAGAATTTCAGTCAGTCTAGTTTGAAAAAAATTAAGAGGGCCTTGGACAAAAGTGCCTGATCTGTGACATAATTTCATTGACTGCCCCTTTCACAACTCCATTGCAAATTTGGAGCCTAGACTTAATTTTTCTCTTCAGATATGTGCAAAGCATAAATCTTTTGGGAATTGCATTATTACATTTTGCATATGTAAGAACCTTAGACACCAAGGAAAGACAGAAAATATTTGGCAGTATTTCTCAAGCTGTGACCTTTCATTGAGTTCCTCAGATCCTCTCCTGAAATATTTTACAAAACAAGCAGTCAGGGTTTGGACCCAAGTGGGAGAGATGTTTCATAAAAGGATTCCAGTTTGAAATTATATATGGATTAGAAAAGCTGGAGAACCATTTATTCAGTATCATGAAAAGTAGTGTAAGTAGAAGAAATAGGATAAAATTAAGAGGATAAATATAAGATGAATATCCAGAAAAAATTTGTGATCATGTGTCACAAGGTGTCTGGCTCTTTTAAGGGGAATGGGGGCTAGCCCCACCTATGCCATAATAAGATGTCTCACAGCCTGAGGGGGAATATTAGCCAGATCAGCACCTGGCCTCGTATTTATTTAAGGGGTGGGGGTGGGGAAAGCTGAGAGAACGCAGGAGAATAGCTACAGGAAGCAGGTTAGGCTACTGTGGGAAGCCCTGAGGTAGGGCCTGCAAGGGATGGGAGGCTATGGGAACCTGCTAGGAAAAAGGGCCTCTATGGAGAAAGTCCTGGGAGGCGGTGCTCAGTTGGAAAAACCAAAAACACTAGAGCCTGGGATCAGGGGCAAAAAGCAGGGAACTCTGGTGAGGAGTAAACTGAGAGGGATTCTAGGGAAAACAGTTGGAGTCAGTACTCTATAACAGAGCAGGTAAAAACTGAAAGCCAGCCCAGAGGGAAGGAGAACTGAACTCCAAAGGAAGGCTGAAGAGTAGCCCAGCAAGGTCCAAAGAAACTTTTAGATGGATTCAGTTTAGGACCTTTAGTTGAACTTTTGTTACACATGCAGAAGTGTCCCCTCCGCTCATGAGACTGAACTTGAAAGGGAACCTGACCAGAGTGCTGGGCCGTAGCAGTTGCAGTATGTGGCAAAACCAGAATGGAAGACAATAGGAAATGTTAGTGTGTAAGAACCTCTGCAATGTTGCATCCTGGAATAAGGGGGTGCTTCCATGGTGGTGATTTCCCCAATACACAGCCTCCATTAGGGGTGCTTCTCTGGTGGTGATTTCCCCAATACACAGCCTCCATTAGACTATAGAATAGACTCCCAATGTAATCCGTTTGGGTCATAGTGCCACAAGACAAAACACTAGGAAATATATAATAATGATACATCTTGCAGTGGCAGGGGATGGGGCAGGATCTACAGATACCCTGCTCAAGGCCGACTTTACCTGTAAGCTTGATTTACAATTAAATATTGCCCTTGGCTAAGGATAAGACAGTTCTGGCCTCAATATGATGAGATAACTGACTCTGTGGATGAGGGGAAAGCATTGGTCTCCCATAGTATTCTTGCCAGCAAGATAAAGAAGTATGGGCTGGAAGAATGGACTATAAGATGGATAGAAAGCTGCCTAGATCATCGGGCTCAATGGTTAGTGATCAATGACTCCATGTCTAGTTGGCAGTCGGTATCAAGTGCCCCAAGGGTCAGTCCTGGGGCCGGTTTTGTTCACTATCTTCATTAATGATCTGGAGGATGGCGTGGAGTGCACCCTCAGCAACTTTGCAGATGACACTAAACTGGGAGAAGTGGTAGATATGCTGGAGGGTAGGGATAAGATACAGAGAGACCTGGACAAATTAGAGGATTGGGCTAAAAGAAATCTGACGAGGTTCAACAAGGACAAGTGCAGAGTCCTTCACTTAGGATGGAAGAATCCCATGTACTGCTACAGACTAGGGACCGAATGGCTAGGCAGCAGTTCTGCAGAAAAGGACCTAGAGGTTACAGTGGATGAGAAGGTGGATATGAGTTGACAGTTTGCCCTTGTTAAGAAGGCTAACAGCATTTTGGGCTGTGTAAACAGAAATGTTGCCAGCAGATCGATGGATGTGCTCATTCCCCTCTATTCGGCATTGGTGAAGTCTCATCTGGAGTACTGTGTCCAGTTTAGGGCTCCACATTACAAGGATGTGGAAAAATTGGAAGGAGTCCAGTGGAGGGCAACAAAAATAATTAGGAAGCTGAAGCACATGACCTATGAGGGGAGGCTGAGGGATTATTTAGTCTGCAGAAGAGAAGAATAAAGGGGGATTTGATAGCTGCTTTCAGCTACCTGAAAGGGGGTTCCAAAGAGGATGGCTCTAGATTGTTCTCAGTGGTGGTAGAGGACAGAACAAGGAGTAATGGTCTCAAGTTGCAGTGGGGGAGGTTTAGCTTGGATATTAGGGAAAACTTTTTCACTAGGAAGGTGGTGAAGCACTGGAATGGGTTACCTAGAGAGGTGGTGGAATCTCCTTCCTCAGAGGTTTTTAAGGTCAGGCTTGACAAAGCCCTGGCTGGGAAGATTTAGTTGGGGATTGGTCCTGGTTTGAGGAGATGGTTGGACTAGATGACCTCCTGAGGTCCCTTCCAACCCTGATATCCTACGTGTGACATTGCAGTCCATTTAGTTTATTTACTCATTAGCATATTTTTATATAATGTAACTGGAATATGCTTCATGCAAAAGGTCTCTCCTAAAGTATCATTACAAAGCTTATTGTCTACTGAGTGTGGTCATTCTATTTGTATAAAGGTATCTCTCTTGTATCTGAAATTAAAAATATGAAATATAACTCTGAGGGCCTATTGTAATTATGCAAAGTGTGGGTTATTAATGGTGGTTTGGAATCTTAATGGCTCCCATCAGCCAGGACAACTGACTGGATGACTGTTTGCAGGCAAGCCTTCCTGTGAATCAGGTTAGGGGGAATGAAGGCTTGGGGTCTTACAGTGACATGTCATCATGTCACATGAATTGGAATCCATCTTTAACCTGGTGCTTTTCCAGTGTGTGGGGGGGTGGAAACCCAGAGAGACACAAAGGATTCCCGCCTTATGCAAAAGATATATAAAGGAGTGGAACAGAACAAAGTGGAGAAAGCCATCATGAAGAATCCCCTAGCTACCACCTGAGCTGGAACAAGAGCTGTACCAGGGGAAAGAATTGTTCCCAGGTCTGGAAGGTGTCCAGTCTGAGGAAAAAACTTACTGAAGCATCTCTGATGGTGAGGTTATCTGTATTCAGTTTGATTAGATATAATGTACGCATTTTATTTTATTTTGCTTGGTGACTTAGTTTGTTCTATCACTACTTGGAACCACTTAAATCCTACTTTCTGTATTTAATAAAATCACTTTTCACTTATTAATTAACTCAGAGTATGTATTAATACCTGGGGGAGCAAACAACTGTGCATATCTCTCTATCAGTGTTCTAGAGGGCAAACAATTTATGAGTTTACCCTGTATAAGCTTTATACAGGGTAAAATGGATTTATGTGAGTTTATACCCCATTGAGAGTTGGACATCTGAGTGTTAAAGGAAGGAACACTTCTGTTAGCTGCTTTCAGGTAAACCTGCCGCTTTGGTGCAAGTAATTCAGACCCTGGGTCTGTGCTGGAGCAGATGGGAGTGTCTGGCTCATCAAGACAGGGTGCTGGAGTCCTGAGCTGGCAGGGACGGCAGGGGTAGAAGTAGTCTTGGCACATCCGGTGGCAGCTCCCAAGGGGGTTTCTGTGATCCAGCATGTCACACTATGATTCAATCAGGGACATAAGGTTTAGGATGGGCTTGCTCATTACGGCTATATTTCCAGGAGAGTGCTAATAGCAGAATTATTGATAAATGGGAAATATAATCCAGTGGTTTAAAGCACTTACTTAGGATACAGGAGAATGGGGTCCAAGTTCATGTTCTGCCACAGACTTCCTATGTACCTTTGGGCTAATCACTTAATCTGAGTTCATCTGTAAAATGGGGATAATAAAGTGTCATCTCACAGGGTTATTGTCAGGATAAATATATCCATGATTAGGGGTGGTCAAATATTATGATAATAGTAGGTAGATATTAGAATGTGCCAGCTATTCTGCATATGATGTTAATATCTTGGAGGGGGAAAAAAACAAAACTGTTTTTTCTTACCCATGTTTAAGTTACTGAAAGAATATTTTTCAAATAGGACCAGAAAGTCTTTTAACCCAACCAGATTTTTTAATGTTGGTTTTTCTTAAAAAGCAGTGAATTTCAAAACAAATACTGGTTTTGCTTAAAACATACATGAACATAATTGTTTGAAAACTCCTGAAAAAATATAATCTCCAAAAGGAATCAATAAGTAAAGGCTTGGAAAGGGAGAAAATATTATACACAGTTTCAAAAACAATCAACAAAAAGATTAGACCAGTATTAAACATTGATTTAAAAAAAAAAAACCACTATTAAGCAAAAACTGACACATAGTTAAGAAGCTCTATGGGTAACTCCAACTACCCTACCCCCAAATAGGTCAGGGAAGGAGGAAGTTACAATATTATACATTTCTAAAAAGGAATGTAGTCACCCAAGATACTAAAATTGCTGAAGCATTAAATGAATATTTCCATACACATTTGCAAGAGAGAGAACCTTCCTGACCATGTAGCCTAAATTAGGATCACTGAGGCAGATGTGATAAGAGAGGTCAAAAACCCAGAGCCAACAAGTCTCCAGGATTAGGTTATTCCAGAGCCGTTAGCAGCAGTTGATAAATGAAGAATGAGTGTGAATAAGGGCCCAGTATAGTACAAACATTGTAATACTATTGAAAAAGTTAGAAATATAACCCAGAAAACTGCAGGCCCATCAAATAATGCTTGGGAAATGTGAAAAAGACAATGTTTTAGATTGCACATATTATTTTTTTCCAGATGGATGGAGACCAGGTTTATAAGGGCAGAAGCTCATACTAACCTTATTAAAAGAATACAGTGTTCTTTTTGGATAGTCATGTGTGATTTTGAATGTCAATTATTAGGAATTATAAGTACAGACATTATAAACAATATGGGAGGGTTCTGATCATCAGCAGGGAAAAATGTGTTGCATTGTTAGTAACCTGTCAGAGAATATCCTTTTGATAAACTGTTTGACTTGCATGTTTGAATGTTTCACCTACACTCAGCCCACTAATCCACCTCTGCCAAAATTACTTCAAACATGACAAACTATCTTGCTTAAAAACGGGGAGGGGGACCCACAACCCATCCTTCTTTAAATAAAATATACTATGGTGTGGAATGGTACAAAGCTCTATGTAGGTCATTGCAAATGACTGTCAACTTTTCCACTTAATGCATCCATCCCAAACTTCTGTCAATACAACCCTGAAGCCACAGTGGAATATATTCATTCTATCTGATACAAAATATGTGTATACGTACAGACACATTGTGACAAAGTCAGACCTGATGGTTCTGGAAGGCTGGTTGAAGCAGGCATATCAGTCTTAAAATGGTTAAAGCCCTGTTTCCTATGAATGGAAAGAGGTTACCTCAAGTTAATTATGAATGCCTGAGTCTAAAGAAGGGCAGCCTGTGACCTTTAAAATCCTCTTGCAGAGAGAGAAAGGAGGTGGAGGGATGAAAAGCAAGCTTGTAACGAGGCGGTGCGGCTCCCCTTCTCCCCAGGGAGGGTTGAGCCCAGTTAGACACCTAAAGGAGGTGGGGCCACAGAGCAGTGAGCCTGCCCCTCAGAGGGTCAGGAGGCGACCTGGAAGTATAAAAGCTGGCTGTCAGCGCTCAGTTGGAGCCCAGCTGCCGTTGGGAGCAGACCTGCCAGAGGGTGCTCGTGACTGGGAAGCTGCTGAGGCCCAGGGCCGTTGCCCTGACTGGCTGGAACTCCCCCCGCGCCCGCTACGACGAGGAGCTGCCGGAGCTCCCCCGCACCCGCTACGACGAGGGGCTGCTGGAGCTTCCCCGCTCCCGCTACGAGGAGGATCTGCCAGAGCCGCCCCGTCCCTGCTGTTACCCCGAGGAACCCCCGGAGCAAGCCTGGCTGGACTTCCCAGAGGTACTGCCAGACCTACCGTCCAGCCCCGGCCGGGAGGGGCCCATGCTACTGGACTTCCCAGGGGCTGACGCCACAGATCAGGTAGACCCAGAGGGGGAGATTGGAAGTAGCCCGGGGGCAGCCGACTCCAGTCAGGCTGCAAGTATACCTGAACCCATGTCAGTGTGTTGCGGTCAGGAACCCCACTGACCGTTAGTGGTGATAACCGCTACTAGGGCCCCGGGCTGGAACGCAGTGGAGTGGGTTGGCCTGCGTTCCCGCTGCCACCCATACTTGGGTGGCAGAATCCCCCTCTCCCAGGCCTGAGGAGGCCATTAAGCCGACTGGTTGCCTGCTCAGCCCTGAACCAAGAGGGTCTGAGCCTTGGTGGTGATGTTTGCTGCCCCGCCCGAACCACGGGCTGGGCCCCTTGAACTGTGCCACTGCTCGGTCCTGCACCGAAGGGCTTGAGCGGCCTGCACTATTGTTTGCTCAGCCCTGAGCCAAGAGGGTCTGAGCTTCTATAACTTTGTGTTTGTTGCCCCGCCCTATAGCAGAAGGTTGGAGCCCCAAGTGACTGTGCAGCATCGCTCAGCCCCTAAGAAAGAGGCTGACTTAGACGATGCGTGTCGAGGCCGGTGTGGCTCCCCTCCTCCCCAGGGAGGGTTGAGCCCCGGCCGTGCACCTTTACAAAGCTGTAGAAGAGTTGTGTGCTGTCAGGCTTCACTTGGGTAAAGAGCTGTTTTGTCCTATAAGGGGAAATCTTGTTTGTCTATATTTGGAAAGGGGGCTTGGTTCCTGCCATAGCTGGGGCCAAAGTGGTTTACAGAGGGTGGCTTGTGATTGGTAGCCAGCATAACAAGAGGCAGAACTCTAATAGCAGGGATTCTTTAAACAAACATACATTACATTCCTAAAGCCTATCCTGTAAATATTGTAAATAAACCAACATGAAGTATTAAATCTCTGGAGTGGGACTGATTTACCTCAAACCCACTCAGTGCCAGAGGGAGAAACACTGAACCCTAATGTGAGAAAAAGGTGCGTTGTTATAACACATACAAATGAAAGAAACTAGGCTGTATGAACACTGCGTTCATCCTACTATAGTTAACCACAAGCTCAAAGCTTGAGTGGTTTTTGGTATTGTCAGTCTCTATAGATACAGCTATAAAATGGTATATTTTTCTGTGCTGTTCTTTATCCTTAAACAATGGTTATAAGAATCATTAAATTAATATTCACATTCCTACACTGAAATTAAAAAGTTCTGCACATATTTTTATTTTTACCCAGCAGAGCATTACTTTTGCAATGCTGTGGGTTTTGCAGTTATAAAGTAGTGTTTAAAACTACAGCTGGTTGTCACAGTGCATGAGGGCTGACCACAGGAAGCTGAAGACCCTGAGGCCATTTAATAAGTTGCCAACGCTCCTTTTGGGCTGGGAAAAGGCATTTGAATGTTGTTTAAATAGATTTTTTTTTTCCAGTAGAAATAAACCTTTTAAAGCTTCCAAATGACCATGAGGACTTTTTTCTTTGGAGGGCAGAATTCAAGATAGCCTCTGCTGGCAAACCCATTTTGAAGATTTAGAATTTTTAATTTAAAAATGAAAATAAAACCCTTAAAGCTCAGTAAGTGATGGTAGAGGATTTCAATTTCCTGAGCTTTCTCCTCGTCGTCCTCCCCCCCCCCCGCCCCATTAAGCCTAGATAGCAACCAGAAGCAGTATGATTGTGTGAGTAGGGGATACTGGATTGTCAGCCAGTATCTCACCAAGGTGACTGGGACTTCTTACTTCAAGGCCACCTGCTGGTTAGCTCAACTTACCAACCATTGACAAGACATTGTTCTCCATTCTTGCTGCTTAGCACTGTGAGGCTAAAGAGTGTGATGACTGAAAAGAGAAGTTTTTCATTCCCCCCAGAGTCCATTTCTCCTTTAGTAGTGTTGGAATGACATTGGTACTGCGCTAAGATGAGTCTGCTAACTGCCTGCAGAAACATCTCCTGTTGATCAGTTAATGGAGTCGGCCTAGCACAGGTGCAACGGTATCACAAGGAACACAAGAGACTGATCTAAAAACTTGCTAAAAGATATCCTAAAAATTGGCACTTTGATGCCACACAGTGGAAGAGATGAGGAGCAAGTAACTGAAGACATGGTGGAATGGTGTCCCTAGCTTCTGTTTGTCAGAGAGTGGAGATGGATGGCAGGAGAGAGATCACTCAATCATTACCTTTTAGGTTCACTCCCTCTGGGGCACCTGGCATTGGTCACTGTTGGCAGACAAGATTCTGGGCTGGATGGACCTTTGTTCTGACCCAGTATGGCCGTTCTTGTGTTCTAATCCTGGCCTCATTGAAACCATTAGGGGGATGGTTCTCACCTGATGCATCCAGTTATACTTTGTTATACTTGGACAGTGTTGGGTCAGGAAGATATCTTGAAAAATGATTGGTTTGGGCAAACCAGTTCAGATAAAATAACTGACCCTAACCCTTATGGAAACCTTAAACCAACTATTTTTATAGAACCTTGAAGAGTTGTATGCTTTCTTTATTGTGTATTCTTCGTTCTGGTCAGTTATGAAAGGCTGTATATCTTGCCCAGCCAGATGCACTAATATACTGTAAAATGTAATGATAAAACATGTTTTCATGACATCATCAGTCCAACTCTCCTGACCCTGAAGGTTAGGATAATTTTCAATTAATCTTCTGACTCTTCGGTTGCTTGGATAGCTGAATCCCAAACAACCCAGTATTTTAAGGTTGGCCTATTGTGATGAGTAGATTAAAAATTGTTCCTGTATTTTTAACAGTTTAAAAATCAAGTTGTAGACAACTGTATAATTGCTCTAGTGAAATTCTGCCATTCACTGGCAACATATATATGACATCCTATTTTTTTTTTGTCCTTGCTTCCTGGAAATGGTGGGTGTTTTTGTTGTTGTGAGAATGTCCTTTTCAAAAAGCTGTTTTCCTGCTTTCAGTGATGCATGTAGATCCTTCACCTCTGGACACTTTGACTTGTTACCTTGAGGTTTTTTTTTGTCCAGCTGTCTCTGCCAGATATTGAGTCTGCTCGCTGAGCTTTAAAGACCCTTTGTTTATGAGTCTACAGATGTCTTTTAATTCCAGATAGTTGGATTGTTTGTGTAGTCACCTGAGTTTCTTTCAGTGCTCATTGTATGAGATCTGCAATTGGCAGGATATCATCTCTGACATTCCTATTTACCTACTGTCTGTGAAAACCTTGATTCATGTCTACTTCCATGTCTACTTTGGAATAAAATTGAGTGGATTTTTTTTTTTTTTGTAATTAGAGAGTAAAATGATTTGTTTTCAGTGACCTTTATTTAAAGTGTTCTATTTTATTGAGGACTTAAAAGTAATCTCTCCATATCCATTTATGAATATGAAGTAACATGCTTTGTACTTCGTACTTATTAATTAATTACTCTTTCTTTGATATTACTGTAGCTATGTAAAACAATGCAATCTGTTTTACATAGCTACAGTATGGAATAAATAGATAAAAAGATGAACAGCTTATTTACAGAATCTGACCCTATTACTGCGCTACCATGCAAGGATTCAAAAAAAAAAAATTCACTAGAACCTTAAAACAAGCTAGAAGAAAATGTCAACAGCAATACAAAATTAAAAGAACCAACACTAAAATAAAACTACACTTAGGCCGAGATACAGGCACTCACTAGTTCCTTGTTTGTAATCGCAAATGCTTATAACCACAAATGCTTGGTTATCTTACCATGTTTTTTCAAGTTGCCACCCTGTGGTAACCCATGCATCTTGAGCTGCCTTTCAGTCTCTAGAAGGGACAGCTATTTCCACTTACACAATAGAATCAAGTGCTTCTGCCATCAAAGCACACTGCCAGACCAAACTTACCTGAATTTTTCTTCTCCTCAAGAGATTTGGAAGGATCTGCGTCTTACGCTTCCTTTTTAATAGTAGTTATCCAGCCTAAAGTTTCAGGACATTTTACTTTGCACCAATGCAATTCTGTATTTCTCTCTGACAAGAATGCTGTAGAACCATGATATATCTTCCACAGTGTTCTTTTGCCAGGAAACTATCCCAATGTTACTTGAAGCACCCTGTAGACTGTAGATTTTTTTAAAATCCTTCATTGTATTTCAGGCACTTAAGGAATACTGTCAACAACTAAGGAACACTTGCCATTGCTGATGACTTAAATTTAACTTGATGTAACTTGCAAAATAATCATTTTCAAAGCTAATGGTGAACAACATAGGTTACATCACATTTTGAATATAAATTAGTAGCTGGAAACAGCTTCAGCTTATCTTTAAAAGATCAAATAATCAAGTTTGTAAAATAAACAAAATTTTCATTTGTGCTCTCTCTAGCCCCCATACAGAGCTAGAAGATACTGTTAACTAATGGTTATAGTATGGGACTTGGGATCAGGATTCCTAAAACACATTCCTGGCTCAGCTACTGATGTGCTTGGATTTCTGACAAATCTCTCAACTTCTCCATGCCTGTTTACTCATCCATAAAATAAGTCTAATGATACTGTCCATAGAAGTGCAGAATATTAACTGCTGTGTGTTACTCCCCTCTCTGTAGAGGCATCATTGTAGATGATAAATTATATTTTCTAGCCATTTCTTTAGCTAATTAGATAGAATATAAATAAAATGAACCAATATGGGATTTTAATGCATCAATTTTATAGTGTGTGCTTAGGTACAGTACACTGATCACTCAGAGCTAATGTAGCATTTTGTGTATGTAGGCTGAGAGCCTGAGATAAGACTCAGGAAAAAGTCAAATAATGACTTCTGATCCCTGAACCTTCATCAAGACCTAATGAAGAATATTTTGAGACTGAAAATATTCTTCGTAATTGTTAAATAGCACTAAATCAGTCATAAAAATTACAGAGTGAAAAATGAAATGTGCTAATATGTTTTAAATTTTCATGCCAATTTGAGAACTTGTGTGACCTGTACAAGATAAAATAAGCTTTCTAGCTTCAGCACACACAGTTCAACATGTGGGTCAACTTCCAGATCTAATAGGGTTTGAGAAAAAAATCTGTCATTTAGTGGAAACTAGCTAGTAACTTAACATTTACCTGACCTCTTACACATAAGGATGTCAGTTTGTAAAGTTGGTAGATCCATGGCCATGCCTATTGCCTGAGGCACTGGCAGATCACATTGTTGCTTTCTTTTTGGATGAAAGAGGGTGTGGTTCAAAGAGAAGTCTATCTGAAGACCCCAATTCACCATTATGCTGAAACTTGGATAGTCACTTAACGTGCCTATTCACTTGGAGTGTTCTTAACTCATGTTAGCTAACATGTGGCAGCTAAGGCAAGGTAAAATCCTAGCGAAGACGAGATGGTTCAAGTTTTAACATGTTAAGAGGTTGAAGTGAAGACTACGGGCAGGTCTGCACTGAAGCATTACATTGGCACAGCTGCACTGATGCAGCAGCACTTCTGTAGCAGTCTGGTGTAGACGTTCTATGCGGATGAGAGAGTGTCTGTCTCCCACCGACATAGCGCTTGTGTGAACAACACTTAGGTAACTGTAACTTGCGTTGCTCAGTCTTTCTTTTTCACACCCCTGAGCGATGCAAGTTAGATGGACTTAGTGGTAGTGCAGACCTGCCCTACATTTCAATCGCTAACTTATACCATCACAGGACCTAACCAAATCAGCCATACCATCACTGGTTCATTCACCTGCATGTCCACCAATGTAATATACGCCATCATATGCCAGCAATGTCCCTCTGCTATGTACATCGGCCAAACTGGACAGTCACTACGGAAAAGGATAAATGGACACAAATCAGATATTAGGAATGGCTATATACAATAACCTGTAGGAGATCACTTCATCCTCCCTGGCCACACTATAGCAGACCTTAAGGTGGCCATCCTGCAGCAAAAAAACTTCAGGACCAGACTTCAAAGAGAAACTGCTGAGCTTCAGTTCATCTGCAAATTTGACACCATCAGCTCTGGACTAAACAAAGACTGTGAATGGCTTGCCAATTACAGAACCAGTTTCTCCTCCCTTGGTTTTCACACCTCTATTGCTAGAACAGGGCCTCATCCTCCCTGATTGAACTAACCTCGTTATCTCTAGCTTTCTTGCTAGCATATATATACCTTCCCCTGGAAATTTCCACTACCTGCGTCTGACGAAGTGGGTATTCACCCACGAAAGCTTATGCTCCAAAACGTCTGTTAGTCTATAAGGTGCCACAGGATTCTCTGCTGCTTTTACAGATCCAGACTAACACAGCTACCCCTCTGAAACTTATACCTTGTTTCAGGGAGCGCAAGATAACACTTCTTTCATCCTATGAAGAGAAGGCCTTACAGCAATGTAAAGTGATTACAAAGCACTACCATCTCAGAATAGTAGCATTTTGAGCTTGCCTTGCACTCACATAAATGACAACTACACAAATATTGGGCAACAGTTTAAAATATGGCAAATGTTTAAAATATTTAAGGGTTCATCCAAAGACTTCAGCAATGGAACTTCATACTCCATGTGACAATTCCATATTTGTTCGTTATTCTGTTAACAAAAGTAGCTTTACATTTTATACCAGCCTGGTTAAAAAGAGTATATACAGTACACACGTTTATCTTTAATGTTTAATAAGGAATAAAGTTTGTTAGGAGAGAAGGCACTTCTTAACTTTGTTTGAATAGCAGTGCTCACCAAAGCATCGTTCTGAAACTTTCACATTAATAACTTGATACCTATCTTTAAATATACAAAGTTGTCATTGTCTGGACCTGTGATATTTAGACATATCAGTCTCTTTCCTGTTTTTGGGATAAAGTTAAAGGATGGGCTTGCAGTGTGAAATTTTGATTTTTGTTTTCATCATCTAGAAATTGGGGATTTGGATTTAGCCCATTATGGATATAGGGATCAGATATAAAAAACAAATCTGGTTATGACCACACCTCATTTCTAAACAATCAAACCACTTCTCTTTTTTTTCCCCTGAGAGAATGCAAAAGATTATTTTAATTTGCAAGAATAACCATAATTGGCAACAGTCCTGGGTTGGCCAGGATTATAATGGGTCCTGGGAACCGTTCTGGGATATTTTCAGTTCTGGGCAATGTTACGGGGACTGTGAGCAGCTGGAGGTCACAGTAGCACTGTTGTGTAACAGCACCTCTTCAGCATATGCTCTGCTCCTCACTCCCACTCTTTGCCTTCAGATTTTCAGCGCAACAGGGTTTTAGATTATAATGGTATAGGAGTGACACTATAATCAAGGTTGCATCAAGACATCTGTTGAAAGGTCAACCTTTTAAGTCCTCCAGAATTGAATTATTTAGTTGAATTTATGTGAAATTAGGTGCATCTCAGGAGGGTAGGTTAGTGACCCAAATTTGGAGTAATGGGAGTGGGGAGTTCCAAAGACATAAGTCCAGAAAAAAATAGCTTTTTATTTAAAAAAAAAAAAAAAAAAAAAAGGGGGGGTGGGGTGGGAGGAAAGGCTGGGGGGAGATGGGTTTTTGTTTGCCCTGAGCTACATATCGAGCTCATGATATGATGAGAATCAAAATGGTCTCAATCTGTCGAGTTCTATCCAAAGTTGCATATGGCACTCGCTAAAATTTTGGGGGCCCAAATTGAAAATCTAAGAAAATATTTTTTTACACTGAGCATGGTCCAATACAGAAAAACAGCTAGAGGGTTTCCATTCCTGCTATTTTATATGATTTATAACTTTTATCCAACTGGTTAATCAGATTGTTTTGAAATGTGGTGTGCCTCATGGGGATGTAGGGTAGCTTTACTATTCCCAACTGAGTATTTGACTGAGGGATTCCTGAGTTTGGGGGAGGGAGTGTGCCTCCCTCCCCCAAAGTTGGCTTCTTTCACCTTACGCTGTTAAACTGAGAGGTACTATTGACGAGATGAGTCAGAGATGTCTTGGTGGCTGTGAACTCGCCCTTTAACAGAATTAAGGACAAATTAATCAAAAGCCCCCAGGTAAGACAAAATGAGTTTTGAACTGACTGGCTTGAGGAGGTTACAATTTGTGACTCATGGTTTGCAGTTTTAATTTTGAGGAGAATAAAAGCCAAGTATCTCGGGGGGGAGGGGACTAGACATGACTGCTTCCTGCAACTGGTTTTAGGGGGCACAAGTGTGGGGGGAGGGTTTTGTAGCTGCAGCAAGAAGCAGCGGCCTTATGGGGAGAGGGTGGACAGTGGTGGGGTGCAGAGAGGTTGGGGGCTCAGATGTGGGAGGAATGGTAACCCCAGCTCTCCCAGCACATCCCACCCCCCAAAAAGACTTTGATTTCCCCCCCACCTTGTATCTAGACATGCAAATGCTTCCTGAGAGGAGGAGGAGGAGTGGGAACATTGTGGAGAGGGGTTTGGGGCTGTAGAAAGGGGAAGAGGGCTGGAGAGGGGGATAAATAGAGATGGGCAGCAAGGAAGGCGAGAGAGATAGGGAAGCTTGTTGGTAGGGGGAATGGAGGAGTGGGAAGGGAAGTGTGAGTGACAGGGACTGGGAGAGAATAGGGTGCCTGTCAGCTCTGCATTCTCCCCTCCCATGCATAGGCCAAGATCTGGGGGGTTCTTGTCATTCAAGGGGCATCTGAGCCCCGGTCATTGCCACCAAGTGCGTGCCAGGATCTGAGGGGCTCATGCCCATCTACAGGAGGTTGGACCCCGATGCCCCTCATGTGAGCTGGGTTCTGGTGAGGACTTGCCCGTTTAGGAGGGTCTGAGACTGGCTCTCTGCTCCCCATGTAAACGAGGATCTGGGAAAGTCCTGCCCTTTTGGGTGAGGAGCTGAGAATGGTTTGATGAAAATCGGAGGGCTTATCTTCACTACCATGCTACACGTTTGCAACTGGGATAGATGAGAGAAGTTGCTGTGGCATTTTCAATCTGTTGCTGAAAGGAAGGCAGGAGAAGAGAGTGGAGGGGGGAGGGGATACTATTCTCATGAAACTTACAGCAGAGTTCAACAAACTGTAAATAAACTTTCATATAAGATTTGGATAAACATCCACATTTTGAGAGCTAATAATATCGGAATGAAACCTGTTTTTCTCCCATCCTGAGGTTTGCACATCCCTAATGTTCTGTGTGAATACATTAAATGAGTGATATGTTGGTAGATTTCTGGTAGGTTGGACAGTTGGCAGGTGTTTGCTTTGCTCTGCATTCTGTTTTAATAGAAAAGACGCATGTTACAACATCCCAGTTAACTGGAAAATAGAGGGCCCTTTGCTTCATTAAGAAAGTGTTAGAAGAGAGAGGAAATTGAGGAGGCATGAATTTTATTATTGTGCTGTAGTCTGGCTTTCAAGCCTGTATATACTTGTTCTGTCTGTGTGTGAACTGTCCCAGAAACACTAAGCTGGTTAACGTCAGAATGGGAAGTTCAGTGGTGCTTGCAACAGCATCAAATCATACAACCATGGTACACAGTGTTTTTATGAACATTTATCTTATTCCTTCAGAAATGGTGTCCAATTTCCAAACATAAAAGTTGTAAACAGAACTGAAAATTTGTTCTGAGAATTGCAGAATGCCTGATTTTTTTTTTAAAGATGTATTCAAAGGAGAGAGAGAAGTTATTAATACTGCAAGATTGCTTGGGGAATTAAAGCAAATCAGATATATGGTTATTTCCAGTTTGTTCTCCGGATATTGTAACATTCTGGAATCAGTATCGGCATCTGAATCCAAAGAGTGACTTGACCTGACCTTTTCCTGCTTGTGGTAATACATTAGATGTATTTTTATAATTGCTGGATAGACCTTATGTCCCATACAGTTGTTCATGATCAAGCCTGAATAATTGAAATCAATCTGTATACTTCATTTTCCTCTGGATTAAAAATAAACCATCAACAATGCATCCCAGGTGACCATGCTGATTATAATTTAAGCCTTTCACATACAGAGACATCTGGATAACGCAATTGCAGGTTAACCAGGTCTGACTGTGTTTTTAAATTTTTCATCTGTTAAAATAGCAATTGAGGATTATATAATCTGGTAAAATTATTGTCAGAGTTTTGCAGGAAAGCACACTTTATTGTGTGACAAAGCAGGTCCTGAATCAAGTATTATAAATAATGCAGTTTGTTGATTTTAATGAAAGTAACAAAACTGTAGCATTTAGTTAATATTTCAATACATAGACTGCTTCAGTGTCTTAATTTTTTTTCTTTAAAACAGCTTTTCCCTTGTAACGTTATGTACATCAGAATATCTCTTGTAAGGATAACAGCATGGTATTGGTTTATAACCAAATCAATGGCCAAAAGTGCTTAGGACTGGGTTAAATCTGTTCTCACTGAAGTTTGGTGCAGAATACTTTGAAAATCCTGCCCTAGGTGTCTATTCATATTCTATGTTCTTAGTTAAACAAGCTATGAGAGGACTTCTCTGGGAAAGGTTCATGGATTCTTAGCACTGCCTTTAACTGAGGTTGTGAACTGCTGGAACTATTGATTAATTGAAAATACAACAGGAGTGCAAGTGTTTGTGCATTTCCGTGTGCACACTCACTTTCCTATCATTCCATAGCCTAGAGTTGAGCACAAAGGAGTGATGTGACTTTGTTTTATTCTTAAATTGCAGTTTCATTAGTATCTTAATAGTTGGCAACAGTTGTGCTCTAGTATTGACTACATCAATAATATCATGTCTAGGGTCCTGTTTACATTGCAGAAACTGCCATGTTTCATAGAATTGTTGCAGTGCTAAGGAGTCTCAGTAGCAGAGGGAGAGTTTCATATTTGATACCTGGTCCCTATTAAAGTCAAAGATGAAGGGCGAAGCTCCCATATATTTTTGTGGTGTGGGACTAGGGACCTTATGTCAACAGAGGTCAGTTTCTATAGTATAAACAACACTCACAGTGTGAAGTAAAGCATGAAAGTTGAAAAACAAAAACAAATCAAAAACCCGTATATACTTGCCTTATAAAACAGCTGATGCAGGCAGTGCTTGCAAACTAAAAAGTGCTGTAAAAGTAGATGTGTGGTGGAAGTATGTTCAGTTCCGTTTTTTCTTAGGAATCCATGATGACTCTGAAAATATCATGAATGCCGAGAATGAGAATCAAACTCCCCAATGTGAGTGTGGCAATGACAATTTTAGTAAGAGGAAGAGCTAAATATACTCATAGCCTCTTGCTATCTGATGTGGCTGTTGAATGATTTCACAAAGTAGTCTGATATTTCATCTTAAAATGCACTACTGATAAGAAATTTGTCCTGACTCACATGAAAAGACTGCAGGGTTGCTGTAGCCATGCTGGTCCCAGGATATTAGAAAGACAAGGTGAGTGAGGCAATATCTTTTTTGGAGCAGCTTCTGTTGGTAAATGAGACAAATTTGTGAGTTTACACAGAGCTCTTCTTCAGGTCTGGGAAAGGTACCGTTCCCAGATCCAAAGAAGACAAGCTCTGGGTAGCTCAAATGCTTGTCTTTCACGGACAGAAATTGGGCCAGTAAAAGATATTGCCTCACTCACCTTGTCTCAGTGAAAAGAGTGTCATTTGTGCAAGCCTAGGGAGCCTTTCCTCTGAGGCAAAGGATAGCTGTTGCTCTAGACTGGGATGCAGTAAAGCTGGGTTCAGTTCCCAGCTCCTCCACAGGCTTCCTGGGTGACTGTGGGTGTGTCAGTCTCTCTCAGTTCTGCCTGTCTGAGGGATGTGTGATGACATGTACTTAATCAGTGTTGGTTTAGATGGCTAGTCCTTTGGTGCAAGGACTTCGATTGGTGTGGTTTTATATAGTGCTCCACAGAATGGGGCTCTAATCTCTAAGTGAGACTCTCATACCAATAAAAATAGTAATGGCACACACAATGAAGTCTGAGGCGTTTCTCACATATACACCATGAAACACCAACAAAAGCAGGAGTAAGTTGAAGGATGTTCAGCTCTCACTTAAGTGATTACCCCTTTTGTGATCCATAATTGTTGTTTGCATATTATATAAAAACATCATGCTGCATTGTGTGGTGTGCTATCTGAGAAAGGAAGCACTTAACAGAAAATTTAATGTTTGAACAGTGCCATTTACATGCCTCTCTTGCTGGAGTGTCACTTCGATATGATTCTTTGTTTTTGTTTTGTTTTTTCTCCCCAAACTCCAGTTACGCTTCAGCTGCTTGTGTGCATGCATAATTTACATATCTGTCTTTCTTACGTTGCATGTTGGGTCCTTCCAAACTTCAGAGCACAGTCAATGCTGTACTTACTGCAAGAAGAAACATAATGTTCAGAGGCGATAAGCTGTTAATGGGGAAAAAAAATCATTTTGGTATGCTACATGTACATAAATTTAGATGAAACTCTACTCAAGATTCACAAGAGGAGAAAATCAGCAAAACACAACCCTTCAGGGAGGGGAAGCACTTGCATCCAGGGAGAGTGTGGTGCATTATTAATGCCCTCTTTCCCTAATTAGAGAGGCAGCAATTGGGGGAGGGGCAGGGTAGTCCCCTCCATGTGGTCACAGTGGTCACTGTACTTCCCTGATGGCCACATGCTTGGGAGGAAGTTTCACCTGCCTTTGGATGCCTTTTCCCACACTGGTTTAAGGTTAGTGCTACTATGTTTTTATTTCTTAACAAAATCATCTGTGCCTAAATGAATGGAGATGAAATTCATGAAACACAGGGTATCTACACTGGCAAAGGAAATGCAATCAAATAGGAGGCAGCAAGCCTTCAGGAAAAAAACAAGAGGAGAATTTTTAGTATTCTCTTTCAGCTGGAGGTGCAAGCTAGATGTTGGTAAAACTTCAGTCTTGAGATTGTGGCTTTGATAGAATAACGGAACATTTTACAAAGATGTATTTAAAAATACCCATGTATGCAAGCCAACCAATTGTTAAAATGTTTTTCAAAATAAAGTTAGACTGCAGCCTTTTGCTAATAATAGCAAGCAGTGAATGCTAAAATTTCAAGAGGCCACAGATTAAGCTGCTAATGAGAGCAACAGATGTCTGTAGTGTTTGAAATTTATTTGGGAATTGCTGTCTGAAGATTTTTTTCTTTCAGAAGGATAAACTGTGGAGGGGAAAAAAATTAATGCAGGATGAGGGGAGCAGAGTTCAGTGATAGCGTTGTGCACGTGTCATGGCTGTAATCACGCTCCCCCGTTGGGCTGCTGTATTTAGATCCCAACACTGGACCAATGCTTTTAAGCTCCCCTGTAGTCTGGGTAGGAGCCAGAACTCTTTGGCCTCTAGGCTCACTCCCTGGGCATAGACTGTGTGTGGTACTCCTTTTTGAGGAAGGGCTGACCAGGCCCCAAGATCAGTTCTAACCACCCTCCTCCCCCATGACTTCCCAGATCGCCAACTTGTGAATACGCTGGTTTATTGTTTAGTCTTTCTGTTGAAGCAAATAGACACAGATTTTTCAGGATTTCTAAAATCGTCACTCTGACACAGTACAAGAGGGATACAGATCTAGGCAAAAGATAAACACTTGTACACCATTCCCTGCCTCAGTTTTCTTTCTGCTCTTGAATGTCCTTTTGGATTTTGATCAGTGTCCTTTCCAGTTCAATTCCCGTCTCCTGGACCTCACTCCTCCAGCTGATGGCTTCTTCAGAGCATGAAGGTTCTTCTCTGATCCCTGCAGCTAGTTTCCTTCCTGTACTGATCAGTGATAGAGAAGGGTGTTCTGAGTAGACTTCATCCTTTTACAGTTCAGTTTCATGTGATGTCTCTGGTAATCCTCAAACCTCTTTCAGATGATAAATCCCCCGTCAGGTGATCCACTGCTTGGTTACCAATCTATCAGGGACAACCAGTTTCCTTGGGGTGTAGACAGCTCTTTGTCGAAGAGGTGTTTCCATTTGAATGGAATGTCATCAGGGTTTAACAACCCTTCATTGTTAATCTTGTGCTAGTGCAAGATTTTGCCTGACATCTCCTATGTGTTTCAGTTCAATGTGGAGGCTACAGAACAGTTGTGCAATCAAAATGACCATTACAGAACAAAATGGAGTTTTCACATTGATGGAGGTATATGTGGAAAGATACTGATATGTCACAGAGAGAAGTTTTGTCATCAGCTGTCTGATGTGCTTTTCCATGTCAACCCCCTTCATGTCTATCCCAGAGGCCAATTGCATTGACCAGTCTGCTATAAGGGCCTGATCCAGAGCCCACATAAGTTAATTGATTTTTTCTGTTGACTTCATTCCACTTGAGATAAGATTCTAAATGATCACATTGTAACTATCACAATGCTGCTGAGAGATGAGAAATTATTTCTCTTGAGGTTTGAAGCAAGAAATCTGCAGAAAGGGAGATGGAGTATTTCATTGGGACTGATTGGTTGAAACAACAGCGTTTTGATTCTCTTTGAATCATGTAAGACTAAACTGAACTTAATATAAAAAGTTGGTTTTGATATCCTTTAAAAATTACATTAAAATGTAAAACCTTAGGTACTAGGTGTATTTATACTCTTTTTTTAAATTTTGATAATTAGCACCTAATGTTACAATTCTGACCAAAGAATTTCAATGTCAAAATAGCAATGCAGCAATATGGTTTATATTTAATACTAAATTGATCAGGAGCCAAACTCTGCCCTCAGAAGCAGCATAGCTCATATTATAGTAAATGGGGCAACACATATGGAAAGAGTCCAGCAGAGGGCAATGAAAATGATTAGGGGGTTGGAGCACACGACTTATGAGGAGAGGCTGAGGGGACTGGGATTGTTTAGCCTGCAGAAGAGAAGAATGAGGGGGGATTTGATAGCTGTTTTAAACTACCTGAAAGGGGGTTCCAAAGAGGATGGATCTACACTGTTCTCAGTGGTACCAGATGGCAGAATGAGGAGTAATGGTCTCAAGTTGCAGTAGGGGAGGTTTAGATTGTATATTAGGAAAACCTTTTTTACTAGGAGGGTGATGAAGCACTGGAATGGGTTACCTAGAGAGGTGGTTTTAAGGTTAGGTTTTTAAGGTCAGGCTTGACAAAGCCTGGCTGGGATGATTTAGTTGGGGATTGGTCCTGCTTTGAGCAGGGGATTGGATTAGATGACCTCCTGAGGTCCCTTCCAATCCTGATATTCTATGATTCTATGAAATATAAAATCAGTGTGGAAAAAAGTTAATCTGAGGTGAAAATTTGACCCAATATACTTTTAAAAAAATGGAATAATATCTTTTGGAAAAAGTGGTATTGTAGTTATTGTCCTGGTAAAGGATCTTAAGAACAATAAGAGGTTTCTCCATTTTTTGTAAGGTGGGTATATGTGGCTTTCCGTCTGTGTAAATTATATGAGGCAAAGCTTGCCAGTCTGCAAAGAATACATATGTTGTATTGAGAAGGAAGGAAAAAGATTTCATTCCCTATGCTTCCTTTTCTCCACTAACAGAAGCAATGTTCCTCTTTGCCTGGAAGCTGTCATTCCTCCTCACTATGTCCAGGAATACTCGAGGAGCAGGGATATGCACAAATAATAGCCTGAATGCTGTGATGTTGTAAACTTGTAACATTTGGGTTTGCAGATTATTGGATTGCTTTCTTCCCTGTCTCTCCTCCTGCCTTCTCTGTCCCTATGACTTAACAATATTGTTCTTCCTGCCACCTATGAGTCCATCACCTAATGACACTTGTTGACTTGCAGGGTCCCGTTGTTGTTGTTGGCTCCAGTTGACTGATCTGTAGGGATTTTCTGCGTGTTTTTATATGGGAAAGTCTTAAGGAATTGAGTATGGATTAAGCCAATAGAATTAGAACACAATGCGAATAGTCATACTGTGAAATTTGACTAAAATCACCAGTTCTATTACAGCCTGGTTTCTGGTCAAAAGCGTGTGAAAACATTGATTTCACACAAAACAGCCAGAGAAATGGAGGGGACTGATCAAAACTTACTCCAGGTTTGCTTGAAAGGTTCACTAGCCTAGGTACATAGCCCTGGTGAGGTCTCAAGTTGTTGACAGCCATTTTATTGTCTCTTTAGTCTGATCTGTATATCACAAGCCATTAAATTTGATCTGATTTCCCCTCTAATGAGCCTCATAACTAGTGTGTGACTAAAGTATAATTTTTGCTGTAACATCTGCCATCCATATAAACATGGGATCAACCATTTTTAACATAATCTATGAAGTTTTATTTTTTTTTAAATTTTACTTCGCTACAGACAGAAATAGAAAAGAAAAAATGCATTGTTTTCCTACACACCCATCAGTATATCCCTGTTGCAGCAGTAGGCAACAGACACAGTTTAAGGTTGGCAAGTAGTAAAGTTTGAGTCTCTCTCATATAGCTGTTTAGATTTTCTAAATAGAAAATTCTTGATCTGAATTTACTGAGGGATAGGGTGACCGGACAGCAAGTGTGAAAAATCGGGACAAGGGTTGGGGGGTAATAGGAGCCTATATAAGAAAAAGACCCAAAAATCGGGACTGTCTCTATAAAATCGGGACATCTGGTCACCCTACTGAGGTATTGTGTTGCTGCAGCCAGCTCTTGAACTTGGAACCTTGTGATCCCTGGTTGGTGGCAAGCAAGTGTACCAAGGAATCAGAAGTGAGCATCTTTTTCTCCCTGGCTAATCTAGGAAGAGCTATGCTGTTGGCTTCAGCTGGTGGATGTTGCCCTTTGCAAATCTTACAATATAGAGTGTATTCTTCCTTTTTGTAGGTATCCAAAATTTTCCAAAGCTGATTGACTCATCTCTGCTTCTTGATTCCACAGTTTGAAATACAATTGATTTCCGTTTTTATCCTCTCTCATAACTGAAACCTAGGGGTGTATAGAAGCCTGTCGATTAAAGAGGAAATGTGATACACTGTGTGTGATTGTTACAGAATAGATATTGCAGTCTGTCCTATTCTGTGTAGTTGTGCGACTCTGTTCCATTCATTGTTTTGACAGCCTCTCCCTGTAGGTCACAATTTCAGTCTTCCTTCAAGTCTATGTAGACCAAAACCCTGGCAACCTACCGTTTATTGTCTTTTGATTTCATTCATTGTGGTTGAGGTTTAAAAATCTCTTTAGCTGGTTCTTAGTCATGGCCACAGGGAAAGTACAAGGTGGCACTGCCTCTTCTGGTACGTGTGTTGCTTCCCCTGAAGGCAAATGTGAAAGGAACTGCTCTTGATACATGAGGCCTAAGCTTAGATGTCTATCAACCTTTGTTAGTATAGTACCTTCTTAGGGATATCTCCTGAAGTACTCATTTACACCAGTTGAGTAAATGTCTTAAAGCGCTGTAGTTCTAGTGATGTCACTGGAGCTACATTGACTTATACCAACTGAGGCTCTGGTCCTTAGTTTGGGGCCTGGTGAAATTTTTGGTAACACTTTGTAGGTCAAAATCATCACATCATAAAAATTAGATGGACAAGACACATTAGATTCTCTTAGATTTCCTTGCAAGTGACAATAAAAATTCAATAGTTGCAATAAATTTGCACACAGCTAAACTGGGATTAAACCAATAGGATTCCACAGAAATTATCCTAGAAATGTATAGAGTTGAATAGAAGATGATATCCCTTCTATAGGGGGTGTGGTTTTGTTTTGTTTTTTTGACTATCCTATATAATTCTATAGCAGGGAAAACATTTTTCAAGAAACATATTCTATTAAATTATATATGATGAAGTAAAAAAAATTAGAATTTTGTTACTCTATACATTTTCTATTTATGATTTTAGTTTATTGTAAATCAGTTGATTTCTAATATGTGACCAGAAGGACAAAACACCATTTAGAAGATAAAATAATTGTGTAATGATAAATTATAATCCAAATATTGTGTATTTTATATAAAAATTTCAGCTCAGCCCTTCTCAAATTTGAAACAAACAGGCATTTTACTTTTATAATTCAACTGTACTTTCTTCTATACATATTATTATATATTCCCTTCTTTGGTCTTATACTTAACACTAACTGAAGTTAAGGCAGGGGATTTAAGTGTGGTTTCCTTGTTAATCCTAATACCTATTTATTCAACAATATGTATTATGGAGGCTTAGTAACATAAATTCTTGATATTGTATTTTGGACATAGCTCAAATATGAATGCCATCTTGAGTGCCCTGCCAATTTTATTTATAATATCTTCCAGAACTTCAAATAGAATTCTCTTTCTGCAAGTATGAGATCCATAATTCTTTTTGTTCCCCCCCTCACGCAAGCCTTTTGGCCAAATGCTGCTAGTGTCCATCTGTTCTTCCCTCAAACACAGCCGCACCTACAACGAGAATAGTATGCCTACTTCTCAAAGGCTTTTCCCTCTCAATGTTTACTATTAACAAATGTATGTCCAAGGATGTACTGTGCAGGCACATCCCAGCGACCAGAACTATCCCTTATCTAGCATATTTTTGCTCACATATGGAAAGGGGAAATTAGAAAGCTAAAGGGAAAAATACTTTCTATCTCCAAGATGTTCTTTTCAGGGGAAATTTTGACTATTTAAACAGAAGCCACAGATTTTAAAAATGTATAATCTTTCCTTACAAGAAGAGTCCTCGGCTTTCAGTATATGTTAAATGAATTCAATTGGATAAGTAGAATTTTCCAGCAATTAAAAAAAAAAAAATAGGGGAGGGAGAAACAGAAAATTTGTTGACCGAATGTTTGACCAACACAGTTGAAGAGAATAGGATGCATGTTGAGAGCATGACTGGATCTACTCATTTTCCTGTATACAATTGACATACATGCCTCTCAAAGATGACAGTACTATAGGAAGTGTCTCTTATTCTCTCCCAATCACAAACACTTCCTTCACCCCGGTAGTCTCTACTCACCAATGGATGATTGTGGTATTTTTTAATAATGATCAACAGGTTGTAACTTTAACAGAACTGAAACATTATTCTTTATTATGTGTATTCCATTTATTTATCAACCGTCATTTGTCATCCATAAATATCAACTAATTTAATAATGTACCATCCTGAGTAACCTTCACTGCTGTGGCTCTGCTGCACATGCATTTCAGCTTTGCTGTAAAATGCAGCAGAAACACTGTCCACATTTTGTAAATGCTGCTTTTTGATTTCAGATTAGCTTTGCTACAGTGGGTTGGGGAGGATAAAGTGGCACGTGATCAACTGCTATGCACTATCATATTTTCCTTTGTAGCTGAAATGTAGCTCCAGGCAGAGATTTGTTTGGTAAGTGTGACCTCAGACTTCCATTTAATCACCTTGCCAAGCTCTTTATTTTGTCAGATAGTGTGCTTAAAAATGAAACCCCAGTTAATCCACGCTTGAAGGTACAGTACTTCATTGTTCAACAGCATTATGATGCAAAATATCTGTTGACTTTAGCTTGCCTGGATAATGTCTTCAACTCCACTGCAAATCGATTGGAAATAATGGAACATTAAAATCTCCTTTTTAGTAATTTCCCTGCCATTTTCCCCTCCTTCCCATCTGCCTCTCCTAGCTGTTCTGTCCCACCCTTATTTCTCTTTGCGGTGTTTACAATCAAAAGGTAAATATATGTAAATATATATGTAAATATATATATATATATATAAAAATAACTATTTAATGTTATGTTAATGATATAATTTTAGACTGAGGAAAGCATGGGAATTCCAGGTAAAGGCTGCCACTACCAGACTTGAAGTCATTAACACACTTCATTGGAACTAGAATTATGAATAAATTGTTTACTTTGGTTTCTAGGTATTACCTTGGTGTAAACTTTTTAAGCATTTTGGCTCACACAGTGTCCTGAGTTTTGTACCAAAGAAATCCACAAAGCTCAGCAAGAAACCATGATTCCACCTGCTTTTGTTCTGAAAATGAATAATGTACTCATACCATGTAGAAACATTAATTAGCCCAGATTGACCTGAAAAGTTCACAGATCTTAGCAAACCTTTCAACTAATGTGAATTGAGTTTCAAGTTTTTACTGAAGTTTTGGGGCCTTGAGTGAATGCATCAAAATTAGAGCTGTAAGAAAATTAATTCTGGGATCCTCAAATAAATGGGTGATTTTATGAATGTGTGTTTGTGTATACATACACATATTTGAACATCTTTTGATGCTTGAACACACAGTTAGAATGGACTGAAAGAGCTGAGGAAATATGCCATTTACTCTTATTGCCCTTAATTTGTTAGCATGTTCTCATTGGTGGTTTTTTATTTCAAATTCCTCTCTTTTTTTAATTGAAAGTATTAAAAACAAAAGGGAAACTAAAAAATATTGAATGATAATGGGATTAAAAAAATTGATCAGTGTGGCAGTCTTTTTCTTTGGAAAGAGAAGAAAATTTGACACTTTCTGTGTATAGAATAAGATGTGTTCTTCAGCTTATAAGTGGTTATAGATAAGTTTCAGTCACAGAGCCTGGCTTCTGACACCCAGTGAGGGGAGGCGGGCATTGGATAAAATCTGGGTTGCAGCTAGAGCAGGAATGTCTACATTGTTGTTCGTAGTCCCTTAGCACAAGCTTGAGTCGCTTGACCCAAGATCTCCGACGCGCTGCAGAAGGCTTTTTTTTTTTTTGGTTTGTTTATTTGGTACGTGTGTCTAGACCTATCCTTCCTCACATTCTGTGCTTATTCCACAAGTAGTTCTCTTCTAGATTTTAATGGGGGCTAGTCACAGCGTTAAGATTCTATTCTATTTCAATGACGGTGGAAAAATCAAGCATGTAGATATTAGAGGTGCAATTTTCAAAAACGCTCACTGTAGAGCAAACTGTTTCTACTTCAGTGGGAGAAGTTAGATCAGAACTGAGTGGTTTTGACAAGTCCACCTGTGGTGGCTTGCACTCACTTTGCCATTTTCTTGACCTCCCTGAACCTTCTGCAGACTATCAATTGGCTTCTGTCGGTCTTCTGGAGCTCATCCCTCCAGTTGGGTGTCACAGTCCAAAGCCCTTCCAGGGTACAACAAATTCTAACAGAATGTTCCTTGCTCTTGAGAATCAATTATAACTAAAATGATTTTTTACCCACCTGGGCTTAATTACTTTTCCACAGTTAACTCAGCTGCCCTTGACTGTGGACTAGGGGGCGTCCTTCCTCACTCCATTGGCTCCAGACAGGAATGGTCTTGCTACCAGCAGGCAGCTCCTTTTATTTCAGCCTGCTTGGCCTTGATTAGCTGTTGTTGGGTCCAGCAGAGCAGTGAGGCTTCAGCAATGGGTCACACAGGCCTGGTACATCCCCCATCACAACACCCTATTTGTATTTCTTGTTTGTAAGTGGTTTTTTAGGTTAATTATATAGAGCTATAAATCTTATTTGCAATGAATTGTATAACAAATTGCAACCTTAATGCCACTCTAGAAGAATTAATTTCAGTAGGTCTACTTGAGGAGTTGTGCCATTGAGCTTGAGTAAAATGGCAGAATCTGGCCCTAAATAATTTTCATACACAATGGTCTCAATTCTGTTCCCAACTTGGGGGACAGAATTGGAGTGATGTTTTTTTCACTTTGCAAAGCTACAAACTTTGAATTTTATTATAGTGCATCATGTGGCACAAGTGGGGTGTGATTGGTCAAAGGGTGTAGTAAGGAAATCATTCATAACTAAACAAAATCTGAAATCAGGCAAGTCTATACATCTCTCTTCTCTCTTTCAGATCTAGATCTAATCGTCCCCAAATGTCAAAAAAACAAACAAACCCAACCTATTCCTGTGGAGGCAACCTGCCGAGTAGACGGGCACCATAATTGCACATAATGTAATTTCATATTTGATTTTTAACATTACATATCATCATTTACTGAAATTTAAACTTGAATGAAAATTATCCATTTCTCAGAATAAAACTGATCCTTAAATAAAAGGATTTTAAATAGATAACTGATAAGAGTAATGGAAATACGGTTGACTAATTTTTACAAGTTCTGTAACACTGGTTGTAGGAAATAACTGCAAAACTGTTTAAACGTGGATCATAAGTCAAGAGTAGTTCTTTATACAATATATTTTTATTTTTCATAGTTCTTTACATTAATATTCTGTAGAGTTCAGTGGGTTGTATCAGGCTCACATAGTTACCGGGGGAGAGCAGTATACCAGTATGGATTTGAACTAAGAACCTACAGTAATTGTCTTAAGTTGTAGCCCTAGCCACAGTTTATGGTAACAGATTGCATTACAATGATTTAACTCTGAGCTAAGTTAATGATACAATAATTTTGTTAGGAAATTAAGAATTTTAAACTGGTATAGCTTTCTTCATTTCCTGGGCCATAAATTGTGTTGTAGCGTTGCTTGTACTTCCAGAATGGCTGCCATGTTCTTTCGTAGAAAAGGTTATATTTCTGTGGGAAGGTGATATTTTGTGTGCAGTATGTTGGCTTGTTCTTCTGTAAAGTGCTCTCAGATATGCAAAATATAAAATATGAATACTAATGATAAAAACATATGTGCGTCGTCGCTGCTGAACTCTCTCAAACACCTTTTTGAGAGACCACAGGGAAGTGTCTCCTCTTTCTTCATCTTTGGCATTTAAACACATCAGATACTTGTAGATGATTATTCTACTCTTCTTGGCCATTATTTGACTAAGCTACTTTAGGAGAAATAAAAATATGTATAATGTGTCCCCAGTCATTGCGTAATTGTTGTTCCTGGAATTCCCTCCACTTTGTTAGCATCTTTCTAGGAATAAAGAGCCCATATCCAAATGCATTGTGCTAGCTGAGGCTTCACCAGTGTCTTGCAGAAGAGAATGAAAAATGTTGCTCCTTTGAGTTGATGCTTCTGTATATGCATCTAAAAATCACAAAGCTTCTCTTGAGACTATGGGACTCCTAATGGAGTAAGGTATTCCTCTGTCATACTGTGAACTACCATCTGTTTCGTTATCCCCTATGTCCACTAGATATTTTTCAGCTTTCTAGGGGTGACTTTCATCCCCATGAAAATAAGATGTAAGTGAGATTTAAGTGTACTGTAATCCTTACATTGCTCCTGTGCACGTGTGAATTGTAGTCCAACTGAATATCCACATTTTGGTTTATTTTTCCCAACTGAATTTTCTTGTCTTTTTTCTAAAACGAATCTTATGTTTTATTTATATTTCTAATCTCTAATTGGCCAGAAAATTGCCTGTGCTGTTAGCCTCCGTTGAAGTGCTTGCTTTCATCATAAAAACTCACATACCGTTTCTCTGACCCACTGGGCTCATGCAGTTTGGAATTTTTATGCTGTATGTCTCTTCTCCCAGCTTGTGTATGTTCCCCTCCCCCATTTTATCAAAGTTCTATGGTAATTACTTCTTGTAGAGTATCTGTTTATAGACCGCGAACCTCAGAATCTGATCCTCGAGTGAGTTGTCTTGTATACATGTGGAGAAAAATTTCCCTGTAATTTAACACATGGAAATCCTATAAAAGTTGTGTTGTGTGTTTTTTTTCTTTTTTTTTTTAAGGATGATATAGGGGAGAGTTCAAGTATTAAGTCTCTATCTCCGGACTATCTCAAGGCAATGAGTTTATTCCAAGTTTTTTATGGGTAGAGTCAGTGGAACAAGAAAATAAAGTTTCTGTCACAGAACTAGAAGTTTTAAAAAATACTCAATCCAGAAGAAAGACTTGTAAATGAGCAGAGAAAGTAAAGTGCTTTCAACAGAGTGAGTTAGTCAACATGCTGGATCCAGTAGGGTAAAAATCAGACATAAAAATACGTATCAGCTTCAAAGCTTTAGGAGGAAAAGCCTGTTTAAATGTCCAGTGTGTGATCTAAAAGTAAGTTTAAATTCCTCTCCTATCTCTGTTTAACCATTTACTTAAAAATAAACATCAGGGGAACTTAGTGCTTGTGAGGTGTACCATGGGACAGCCTTGATAAAACTGGAAATCCTCTTTTAATCCACAGAACACTAGAACACAGGCAGGATCAGTGCAAACTTCCACACCTCCAAATGTACTTTGGTCTTGTTTTGGAGGGATGGGCAGTTGATGACAATTCAGTCTGGTTGAGGCTACCAAGAAGAGTGCCATTGTATTGCAACTGCAATTTCAATATGGCCCACATGTCATACAATGTACTTTCCAAAAGACCAGAGCAATGCATTTTCCTGGTGTGTACTTTGGGATTGCATTTGTAACAGTCACTGAGAAAGGAGTTCTATGAATTCACCCTTCTACCTGTAATATACAGACTTCCTGTTGTGTCCTAATTAAAGTGTTCCTTACTTTTGTTTTGTTTTGTGATGTCCTAATCTTGTCAGCATATCTTTATTTTCTATTTCTTATCTTTCCTTCTCTTAGTACAGAATAATAGGGCTTTAAGCTACAGCAAAAAGGGCGGGGGTCATTTTTAAGAGGTATCTCAGTTGAGTTTTCCCTCCCAACTCCATATCCCCAAACAAATGCTGATAGTCCATAATCCCCAGGCAGCAGACTACAAGAGCAGGTTTTCACTCTAGGTAGTGGATAGGTAGGATAGATCTGCTTATTAGGAGCTCTGATTGGGGGTTGGGAAAAGGAATCCTTTGTCCCTGAGCTCTGCAAGGAAACAAATTAATACAAGTTCAAGTCCTTCCTTTAAAAATTTAAAGACACATATTTGAGGTCCAGTTCTTTACTTTGATTTATGTTCAGTGACTATGATGGTCATGCTGGATAAACTTGTATTATACAGTGATGGTGCAGCTGTATTGGTCCTGGGATATTGGAGAGAGAAGGTGGGTGACCAATAAAAGATATTACTTCACCCGCCTTGTGTCTCTAAACTTTTATTATTGCAGTTTCGTTTAGGGATTATGTTTATATGATGGAGGAAAGCAGTTACCTATGCTGTGTGGTGTAGGGTTTTTTTTCTTGCTTAAATAGACTGGGATTACCTGTGATGTATAAATGGGCAAGCAGGGCACTTTATCTTAAGTAAATATTTGGCGTCTTGTAATGAAATCGAAGAAGCCACAGAGAGTAGCTTGCATTCAGTTGATTGGAAACGTCAAGGGGGAATATTAAAAGTAAGCTGCTCTAGAGATCCAAGAACCAGGAAACTATTGTTTTGATTGATCTGCTAGGATAGCAACTCTGTTCCCTGTTGGTTCTGTTTGTAAAAGGGGAAAAAAAGCCAGAATACCTGTTGAGCTTTCTTCATGACAGTGTAAATATCAACATGAGCTATTCATTTTAAACCTGAAGATCTGAGCACAAGTGGATAGCATAGAAACCTGAACAGAACTTGGAGGAAGGAGCACAGGTTGCAGGAGGCACCAGGAAGCCAGTCTGTATGCACATGGTCTGAATGTCAATTGCAGTTGCAGCACCTCTCAAAATAGTTCTCTTAAAAAATAGCCAGTTAAGTTTAAGCAGGGAGTCGTCTTATGTTACATACCCAGCATATGGTACTTGAAACACACCACTCCTATCAGATGGTGGTTTGTTTCAGTTGCCAAGCAATCTAGTCTGCTCTTTTCCCCTCTTGGAGTTTTGGTGTTAAAAGTAAACATTCCTTACCTGTCAATACAAATCTGCAGAGCATGCATCCTAAATCTAATGAGTGGGGTGAGCAGCTGCAAAACTTTTACATGAATACAGAAGTACCACCTTGTAGAAATCAGTGGTTTGGGGAATGCCAGAGGCTATGTTCTTATTTTTGGAGATGCCTCTTTGTAGGTGATAATTCTATATTAATAATGTATAAGACACTCTGCTAGTTTGGAAGTAGGTTGGGTAAGATCTTCCCTGCATTCTCAGCCGCAACTGCCTACTGCCTGGCCTTTCCCTCTTTGGAATGTTTAGCTATTACCTACTCTAGGTCAAAACTTTTTCTTGTTGCACTATGAAAATTTTTTAAAAATTGTGTGTGTGTGTGTAATATATGTAGTGACTCCTTTGGTCCCAGTGAAAGTGAAAGACAGATGAGATGCTGTAATGAGGGGATTTATCAGGACCTGCAGCTATACCATCTTCTACAATTGTCCCATCAGTTTTCAATCTAAACCCATTAATACATAGCTGTGAGAACTCCAAGGAAAGTGGGTAGTGCTACAAGAAGCATTTGATGATTCATTAGGCATTACTCTTCCACTGGAGTTTCTCTTAAGCCAACATCCCAGTGTGGGCATTGTCTGAGTGAAGATACTATCTTTCAGATCAGTTGTAAGAGGAAAGTTCTTACCTCTTATGGCAATTTAATACCTTATGACACTTTTTCATAAAAGATGTTAATCCAGTGCTCTGGCTTGTTTCCAACTCTAGTAATTGCATTCCAGCTACTTGAATTCCCTCTGCAGTTTGAAAGATGTATTTACAGCAGGGGTAGGCAACCTATGGCACATGTGCTTAAGGCAGCACACGAGCTGATTTTCAGTGGCACTCGCACTTTCTGGGTCCTGGCCACCAGTCCAGGGGGCTCTGCATTTTAATTTAATTTTAAATGAAGCTTCTTAAATGTTTTAAAAACCTTATTTACTTTTACATACAACAATAGTTGAGTTATACATTATAGACTTATAGAAAGAGACCTTCTGAAAATGTTAAATGTATTACTGGTACGCGAAACTTTAGAGTGAGTGAATGAAGACTTGGCACACCACTTCTCAAAGATTGCCGACCCCTGATTTACAGTATTCTTCACTTCCTGCCTCAACTTGCTGTGCAGGGCTGCTCTAGACTTTTAAGAGTTTGTATGTGTCAGCCTGCAAGTGGCTGCTTTTGAAATGCGTATTGAGTGATCAGCAATACAGGGCCTGTGACTGCAACACGTTGAGCGGCCATACAAAGTGCTGAGCACATGCAACTCCCAGTGACTTCCTTGGAAATCAGGGGTGATCAGCACCTTGGATTGGGCATTGTGATGAGATGGACAAATGCTGCATTAGGGCAACACAGGATGAGTTTAATAAACTATCTAGGAGACAGGAACGGAAGCTGGCTCTGCCACATGACACCTGCTAGCAATCTCAAGCCTGGATGGAGTAAAATGAAAAAAAATGGCTTTGGTGTACTGTTGCCCTGACCTGGACCTTGGTCAGAGAGAGAGATGATGTAATATTTAGGTAAACATTCATAAAGATGGAATCTTAGGAGCAGCCAAAATTTGGGAGAAGGCTTCAGGGGAACTTAGCTGTTTTATGTTGAATTAAGTATCAGAGGGGTAGCCGTGTTAGTCTGGATCTGTAAAAGCAGCAAAGAATCCTGTGGCACCTTATAGACTAACAGACGTTTTGGAGCG
>NC_133773.1:24417493-24458066 GCF_003597395.2 Chelonoidis abingdonii
GTTATGAGGCAAGCGATGTTGTTTTTCCACGATTTCTGCCTGTGCACGTTGGCGGAAGCATTCAATGTATAGGTCTAGACTGTCATTTCGACCCTTAAGAGGAGTCCACGTGGAGTTGTTCTTCTTGTGCTGCTGGTGGGAGGGTACCTGTGTATCAGTGTGCTGTTCAGTGTTGTCCTGGAAGTATTCTTTGAGTCGGAGATGGCGAAAGTAGGCTTCCAGATCGCTACAGAACTGTATCATGTTGGTGGGGGTGGCAGGGCAGAAAGAGAGTCCCTGTGATAGGACAGATTTTTCTTCTGGGCTGCCTTTAAACAAAAACTACAGAAGCTGCTGATGAACTTCTCAATTTGCTGTCGAATCCTTCAAAGTCTGGCCACTATCATCCCCTAGGGAAGGCAAAAGGAGCGGATGTTGCTGAGCACCATGATAGCGTGTAAATATTTTGAGACCTGATTCAAAGCCCATAAAAGTGAATAGAAAGAATCCATTGACTTGAATAGGCTTTGGATCAATTCCTTCTGGGAGGGATCATGAATGAATCTCTCACACAGGTTCTCATTCTATCCTCTTACACTTAGAGTCAAGATGGTGCCGTAAATTGCACTATACATTGAACAGAAGTTGTGTAGATGTAAAGGAGGACAAATCTCGGGCTATAGAATTGAATGTATGTTTATATGCTTGTATGTGCTAAAATCCTCCTTATATTGCATTTTCAGTTAGTACTCATATTTCCTATCTGGATAAATTTTGCGAAATCAAAGGAAGTTAACACACTTTTATATATATTAAACAAAAAAAAAAATCTTGCCCTAGGCTAGTGAGCTTGGAGAATTACTACTAATAAAAACATAACGATAATATGAGCGCTTGCTTACCATATGGGTTTTGCCATGCACTTGTCACTTGGGTTTTCATCAAATGTGTGAGAAAAATAAAATGTACATGCTGCTGAGGTGAAGAAAACAAATCCTGAGCAGCTTCTACTATGTCAGTCATAAAAAAGTAATAATTTGTGGGCAATTTTAGTCCGCTTAAGCACTTCAATGAAAAATCTGTTTTTATGACAGTGGAATTTATTTGCATGTCAGTTTTTTTTCTTTTTGCAAATTAAAAAATAAGTTAAGAAAATTCTCCTTACTACAATTGATGGAGCCGCCAAAGAAGCTCTTGGTTCAGGTTTTCGCTGGCTTTCCAAAGTGCAATCAAATCTCTCTATTGATCAGTGATGGCAGTAATATCATGTTTTTATAATGTAGTAAATGATTTTTATGGCTCCATAATTAGCCCTTCCAGATCCAGCGTTTTTTCATTCTCCAGTCTTTATGCCCTGTGTTACAACAGGAGAACTTAAGTATGGAAAAGTTCACTTCACTTTCTACTACTTCTGTTGTTGTTGTTGCATTGTCTATTTCTTTTGCTTTGATTTTTCATGTTTGTAATATTGCTACAGGTATCTTTTAAAATAAATATTAGCAGGTTCAGTAAACATCAAAAGCATTGAAATTAGGGACATCTTAAAGAAGAAACATACAGAACTATCTGGTTTTATTTTATAAAACATCTTTAATTATATAGCATTTCATATGAGATCATCAGATAAAAGGGACTCTGTAAAGGCAAAGCACTTTTAATTAGTATCATTATGAATCCCAAGATTATTGTTACATCATTTAATAAATACAATCAAAACAGGGAATTTAGAGTGAGTTAGTTAGCTTTCTTTTACCTTTGACTCTGCCAAATTTTATCACTCTATTGGTATTAAATATTCAGAAGGAGTCAGGAGACCAGTTTTATTTCTGATTCTGTCATTGATTTGCCTGGTGTCTGAGCAAGTCACTAAACCTGTCTCAGTTGTTTAATCTTGGTATTCTGTAAAATGGGGATAATAATGCTCACCTTCATGAGGCTCTGTAGAAATGCCATGTGTCCTCATGAAGTGAAACCTGAAATAAGATGCTCGCATCTAGATTTCCTTACAAGATAGGTTCACCAAATGGTTTGAAACTGGGCAGACTTTGTAGTGAATTTCGACAATTTAGGGTTTGACGTAGGGGCCATTCAAAACCCTATGATTAAAGCTGCATCAATTTTTCTTCTTGGATGGGGGAGGGAGCAAATTGCAGAGGGGAAGCCATTTTCTTTCTCCCTCAAGGCTAACCTTATTATAAGGGTGGCAGGAGTTCCCTTCTCTGGCATGCTTGCTTTTTGGTTTTATTACTTTAAACAGCGGGACGTTTGGTCTTGTTTCCTAGTACCATTCATTTTTATGTTGTTACTTGGTCATCTAATGATGGACATTATTATATCTCCATATTGAAATAGTTTCATTTATAGACTTACGTAAGAAATAGATGTTCCTTTAGAAAGTGGTAGTGTAAACCGTGGGTTCTCACCCTGGAGATCATAAACACACTGCCCTTCCAATATTGCTAAACTGGAGGGGTCCCAGCAAGATGGGAAATGTTCTGTATGAGGAAGCATCTAGTTCATTTAGCCATTTCAGAAGAATGTCTTTGCAGAAGAAAGGACAGCTAGTACTGTTGTTCAGGGTGAGGGGGTCTCTCTCTCTCTCTTTTTTTTTTTCTTCAGAATCCCAGTCTATTTATTGACTTTGGTGTGGTCAGGACTGTAAGAAGGCAATACTGTGAAAAGACTTAGTTCAGGTGGGTGCCAGAGTAGCATTGTGTTTCAGAGCACATTGAAACTGTCAGCTTCAGCTGGGAAACAGAGGCAGCTGTGTCTGAGGGGGGAAAGAATGACAGGGGCATATAAAGACATACTTGATGGAGAGGTATGGGGGACATCCAAAATTAATGTGAAACAGTTCAACCACTATCTAGTTCTTACCTTAGTAGTTTATCTTTTAAAAGGCGTAGGAGTCCTAAAACTAAGCCAACAAAAGGAACAGTTGCTGTTTCTCACTCACTGAGATTCTATACTACAATTTTTGAAATTATTAGTTTTATATTAAAGACCTACTATACGTTATGTCCAGGAAACTGCTCTTGAGGGCTGAACCTGACTGCATTTCACTTACATGCACTGAGACTCTGGGAAATGTATAGTAGAGAAATGTACTCTTCAGATGATAGCATTATCGTTTTAAAAGTGTTTTAAATTACTGGAGAGCTGCAGAGTCATTTAAAAACAAATTGTAAAGACAGAATACACTGGAGAGTTGCAAGGAGAAAGGCCTTTTTGTCAGACTTGGGACTTTGTGGTTAATGGTGTTGAAGAAATGCAATCTGTTCAATTTATATTCTGTTTCTTATGGCATATCCTGGATGTAAACGCTATCAGAAAATGATTGGAAGAAACCATTGAAAAAAAGTTGGCCACTTGGGCCATGCATGTGTTTCTATAATTTCACATGCAGATGGGGCAACTGTGGAATGAAAAGCAGGGCTCTTTTCTGCTTTTGCAATTTTTATGAATGTTAAAGGAAGAGGGCAGGATATGAGTTTTAAAGAATGTGGGATTGTATGCTATTTTTGTACCTATACTGCATCCATCATTGTGGTATCCAAGCCCTCAGAGCTGATCCAAAGCCCATTGAAATCAATGGGAACACACTGATGTAAGTGGTTTGTGGATCAGGTGCTTAGAAGAGCATTAGATGCTGCGGTGGTAAAAATGGCTACATTTGGTTTACTATTATGGTTGGTAACACCAGTGCAACAGCATCAGTGTTGAAAGACAAATAAAGAATTTGCTAGTGGAAACAGGCCAGCAATGCATATCTGAGAGACGGTTGTCTTCTTGGTTGGGCTGATGGCTATAATTTTAAACTTTATGGAAATGTCAGGGTCTTTTGTACGTGCAGTGTAGTTTTAATGTAATTGTGTAAGCATCCAGGATATTTTTAATCAAACTTTTTGAAAAACTGCTGGAAATAATCTTTTGTGTTTGAAGAGGGGGGAAAATATTCACCTAGACATTCTCAGTAATTTTCCAGTAGAGAAAATTAGTATTCACCTGTATATGCGTGTCAATAGGAAAGAGGAAGGGAAACCAACAGATTTATTTCTTAATTAATTTGCTTTATATAATGTGGATGCATTCAGTATGTTCAGTTTGGGTACCAGTTGCTTAGGGGCTTGTTATCGTGTGTGTGTGTGTGAACGAGAGAGAGAGAGAGAGACCTATATTTGTATTAGATTTAACACTTTTTAAAAAGAGTGTATAAATGTACTGAATGTTTATGTAGTTGTAAAATTGTGAGGAGAGTAAGTGGGCAAAGGATTCTAATTTATGAACCTCTTGAATATTCAATAACTCTTAGAGAGGCCGTGAGTTTGATGCAAGCGTTTGGTTTTCATTTCCTGAAATAAACTGTTGTTGTGTTAATTTTAAACTGGACTGGGAAATACATGGTACAAGACAATCCTGCTTTAACAGAGAGATGGACTTACATGATCATTAGATCCAATTTCTTTGGTTCTCCTTTTACCATTGGAAGTGTGCAGGGGAGTGCATACTGATTTTCTGAATGCCTCTGTTTCCAGCAGAATAAAAAGCTGCTCTGACAAAAGCCACTTTGAGTAAAGGATTAATTTCAGAGTCAGCCTTAGCAATTTTTGGAAGGCAATTTTTCACCACTTTTTTCCCCGCCCCCCCCCCCCAAAGTTTGTTCCTTTCCATAATGATCACACCATTATGCTTAGTAACCTTGAAAATAACTGGTATCTTCCCAAGAAAAAGGGCTACAAATATCCTTGGAAAATAAAAATAATCCCCAACACAACAACCTGAACTTCTCCTTTTCATTTCTATAATCTCCAGATCATGTCTCTTTCTCATTTAATAGTGCGAAATCTACTTATATTAAAAATGCCCATTAGTATTGTGTGTGTGTGTTACACACACCCACACTTATTTAGAAATAACTTGCTAGTATGGTAAACATTATCAAATGGTTTTAAATCATCCAGTTGGTGTTCAAGCGTCAAGACTGGTACGTCAGTGCTGGGAGGCAGGTTTCAATTGCACTTTTAAATCATTAAAGCCGCTGAAACTTCAAGACAGTGCCATAATTTAAGATTCAGTAGCAAGTAAAGCAAAACCATAAGAGAAGCCATCTATTCTGATGTTTGGGTTTCTTCCCCATTTTTAAAAGAGCATATATAACTCAATTTCCCATTAATCGTGTTATGCATGTCATGTACTGAGTGGAAGAAAAGACTCATGCCTCACCTCGTAATCTTTGTGATGCTACTAAGCTTGGGCTATATATACATACATATGTGTGTACACAAAGTTAACATATCTAACATTTGTAATCTCAGTTACATTAGCTGGCAAAGAAGAAAAATGTTGTTGAAGTTTCTGTGTCATGAAGGAGCGATTCAACAACTCCCTTCTTTCCACTTCCAACCACATGAGATAATAATGTACAGATCTATTATCAGTAGTGAAGCCTCTGCGTAGTGGAGAAGGAGAGCTAATAACTGAGGACGTTAAGAAGACTGAGATGTTTAATGCCTATTTTATTTTGAGCCTTCAATAAAAAGGTAAATTGTGACCAGACACTCAACACATTTAATATTAACAACAAAGGGGAAAGGAATGCAAGCCAAAACAGGGAAAGAACAGGTTAAGGAATGTATGCAAGGTGGCAGGGCCTAATGAAAAGCATCCTAGAGTATGTAACAAACTAGCTGAAGCAATCCTGGAACTGTTAGCTATTAACTTTGAGATATCATGGGAAACAGGTGAGGTCTCAGAGGACAAGAGTTGGGCAAACATAGTATCTATTGTTGAAAAGAGGAACAAAGAGGCCCTAGGGTATTTATAGATGCATCAGCCTAACTTCAATACCTGGAAAGATATTGGAACAAATTATTAAACAATCAATTTGTAAGCACCTAAAAGATAATAGCGTTATAAATAGGGGATCTACAAATTCATGGCTGTGAAAATCACATCTCCGGGTTGTCTTTCTCCCCCACCCCACCTCCATGAAACCTGGTCTTCAGCTGCCCAGCTCTGAGGGCAGAGCAGAGTGGTGGATGCTGGCTGGGTGCCCACTTCTGAAAACAGTGTCGCTGCCTGCAACAGCACAGAAGTAAGGGTTGCAATACCATGCCCCCACCCCCCACAATAGGCTAGTGACCCCCCCTTTGGGTTGGGGGCCCCAGTTTGAGAAATGTTGCAGATAAATCGCACATTTTGTGGATGTCCATGAAATTTGCTATTTATACTGTGACCAACCTATGAAAAATGAGTGATTTCTCCACTATTTAAAGAGACCCCCTAGTTATAAGGAATAGCCGGCATGGATTTATTAAGAAGAAATCATTCCAGACCAACTAATTTCCTTTGACAGGGTTACTGGCCTAATGTATATGTAGGAACAAGTAGAGGTGAGAGACCTTTTTTTTAGTTAAAATTTTAACATAGTCCCTTATGACATTCTTATAAGCAAACTAAAAAAGCATGGCCTAGATGACATTACTATAAGGTGTGTGCACAATTGGCTGAAACACTGTACTCACGGTGCTTATTGGTGGCTACCTGTCATACTGGGAGGGCATATCTAGTGCAGATATGCAGGGGTAAGTCCTGGATCGGGTACTAGTCAGTATTTTCATTAATGACTTCATTAATGGAGTGGAGAGTGTGCTTTAAAATGTGCAGTTGACAGCAAGCTGGGAAGGGTTACTAGCAGTCTGGAGGATGGGATTAGAACTGAAAATAACCATGACCAATTGGAAAACTGATCTGAAGGCCAGAAAATTAAATGCACAACTACAAAATGGAGTATGACGGGCTAGGTGGTAGTACTGCTGAAGAGGATTCGGGGGTTGTAGTGGATCACAAATTGAATGAGTCATCAGTGTGATGCAGTTGCAAAAAAACACTGATATCATTCTAGGGGTGTATTAACAGGAATGTTGTATGTGAGACATGGGAGGCCATTGCTGAGTTTAGCAGGACAGTTGCGAGGCTTTCGCTGGAGCAGTGTGTCCAGTTCTGGACACTACACTTTAGGAAAGATGTGGACAGATTGGAGAGACTTCAGAGGAGAGCAACAATGATAAAAGGTTTAGACTGCCTAACCTCTGAGGAAAGGTTAAAAAACTGGGTACTTTGCATCTTGGCGAACACAAATGAGTGGGGGCCCGATAGTCTTCAAATATTTTAAGCGCTATTATAAAGAGAGTGGTGGATCAATTGCTCTCCATATCCACTAAAGGTAGGACAAGAAGTAATGGGCTTAATCTGCAGAAAGGGAGATTTTAGGTTACTATTTTGGTGATGAGGTTTTTTTGTTTGTTTTTTAAGATCAGGATAGATAACACCTGTAAGGGATGGGTCTAGGTTTACTTGATCCTGCCTCAGTGAAGGAGTCTGGACTTGATGACTTCTCAAGGTCCCTTCCAGCCGTACATTTCTATGAGTGTATCATTCTCAGTTTGTCCTATGAGATGTTCTAGCATCCAAAGTAGGTGCTAATAAAGGGTGATGAAATACTATCATGGATGAGCCCTGGTTACAAAGCAGCTTATAAGCAGGTTATTAATGCATGTAAGGCTACTTTTTAATGTGGTCCTTTGCAGGAACATTAATAACATTCAATAGGCTTATTACCATTGCAGTACCTTTCTATATGGGACATGAATATGGCAATAATATCTACCAAACCACCCCTTTTTACCAGCTAAGTACCAATTTGATAGTTAGGAACATCAAAGAAAAACAAAGGGCTACTAACACTTATCCGGTAACTTATTACACAACGTATGTAATGCTATGACCACTCCTGTTAATCGCCATTGAAACAGGAAAATATAACTAGGTGAGTAATAAAGGTATGAAACAATATCTACACTAGCTTGATTTTTATGTTATGAAAGGAATATAACCCATATGTACACTATATTGTTTATGTATAATGAAAATTGCCCCAAAGCATCTTCAGATGTCCGTAATTATCATTAGTGTTATGTTTTGTGAATTGCATTGCCAGGTTTTCTGTTGTTCCTCACCTTATGTAATCAATTAAGCCAAGGCAAAGTAAATGCAGCATATATGTAGATTGCTGCTATTTGGATTTAGTAGCATTTTACACAATTTTGTGCTCTTGTAAATGACTGCACAGGTGTAGGGCAATGGAGAATCAGACCTTTCCTATAAGTATTAATGAGGCTTTACGCACAAGTACCTTTTTTGTACATTTTAATTAATGTTAAAACAAAGTGCTCTGTAAAAATGTGTAAATTACATGTTTATTTTTAATATACTATTAATTCTTCAGTAAATCCTAAATAAGCAAATACAACTCAAGTAGGACTACATTTCTCTTTATTCTTCCCCATCCAAGCCCTTCGTCCAAAAAGAAACTGTCAAATTCTGGCCTTTTCTTTACAAGGAGGTTAGTGAACCTGAACTGAAGAATGCGATGTTGGATTCCTTCATTGTGTTAAAAACAAGTTAGAGAAAGGTGAAGAACAATTAGCATTTGACCAGAAATCCCCGTCTGCATGATCTGGAAATGAATTAGCTGTACTTGGAAAGTATTCGTGTGTGGTGTTGTGCATTCTCATTTACATAAAGGGAAAGATCAGACTTTTATTTCATCTATGAAAACTTGAGAGGCTATTCACCTTTCCAAACATGAGCATAATTCCCATTGATGCTAACATATATATATATAGTGCAGCTATAGAATTAAAAGGAAAACCCCATTTGTGGCTAACAGCATTGCAAATGGTAGGGGAGAGGATAATTTACAAATACTGAAGAGCTCTGCAGATCTCTACTGCCCATTATGACCAATGAATTGACTTTGCACAATCTCTAAACTTAATAAAACTAAGGTTTCTCAAATTCACTTTTATTTGAACGTGTCATCCTCCTATGTTGAAGCATATGTTTCTGTACATGAGGAATTTAATCCTTTATTGCTTTATAATTATTGAGTTTGACATACGGTACCTGCAGCATCAGCTCTTATTGCATGTAAATCCATTCAGGAAAGCTTGCAGCATAACAAGCTGAGTCTTAATTTCTTTGTCAACCTGTCAAGCCACTTTGCCAAGGCAGGATAGCAGATTCTAGAACAAAATGTAATAGTGTGGAACATCTTCTCATCAAATCATTTATGACAAATAACAGACTTTGGAAACAGGCAGGGCTATATGATTGTTTTACTCCACCTTGCTTCACCCAGCAGAATGCAGAAATTTTGCTTGCTCTTTTTACTGCATTCTTTTTACTTTGTTTTATTTTAGATGTTGCCTGTAGCATTTTGACATTGAAAAGCCTGTAAATTCTCTTTTCACTTCCTTGCTTGAAACATTTAAAATTAGACTGGACAAAAGCACAGGAAGACTCATGGTAGAGAACAATGTTTTTACTAGCAGAGATTAATTAGATGACCTGATATAATAGGTCACTTAAATGTCTTACCATATCTGGGTCATAATTTGCCCTCACATCCAATGTAACCCCACTGAAAACAATGGGTTACCTAGGTGTAATGAGAGCAGAATTTTACCCTGTGTTTTATGATATGCCTTAGACATTGAGCAGAGATAATTTGTGTTATGGTCAGATCGGGAGTCAACACACTAAGTATGTCATTCAGCAAAGCTTTTAATCGTGTGCCTTATTTTAAGTCTTGACTAGGGTGACCAGGCAGCAAGTGTGAAAACTAAAGATGGAGGTTGGGGGTAATAGGAGCCTATATAAAAAAAAGAACCAAAAATCGGGACTGTCCCTATAAAATCCGGACATCTGGTCACCCTAGTCTTGACTTTAGTGAGACTTCACATGCTCAAAGTTAGGTTTATGCTTCAGTGCCTCGCTAATTCAGGCCTTAGATGTGGAAACATAGTACAAAACCATTCCATTCTGCAGCATCTTAATCTTTCATTTAATTAAGTGAATAGGCCCATTAAAAAGGGGTACCATTCTAATTGCCTAAAGATGAGTAAAGTACAATTCATTTGTGAAAGTCCAGCAGATTGCTGGATAAAGTTGCCAAGATTCTTCACAGAAGAGGATGGCTTCTCTGGAAAAGAATGCTTTTTAAATTATAAAAGCCTACTGTAATCTGATTAGGCACAGACTGAGTATTTATTCATTTTTCAATTTTCTTTTTAGCCAGTAAAATTAAAATTGGACGTTACCGGTGACTGAATGAGAAGGCTTGTTTGTTTTTTGAGATACTAGCAAGCTTTTCTTTTCAGAATATTTTGTTAATGGGTTTAGAATCTGGGGCGCTGTGTGTGTATGTGTGTGTGTATATATATATGCGACTGGATAGCGTAGTGGTTAAGAGCGCCGCCCTTTGATACGGGAGACCGCCCGTTGATACGAGAGACCGGGGTTCAAATCCTAGTTGGTACCCAACTTTCCAGTAGGGGTCCTTGGGCAAAAGACCGAAACAGCTAGTTACCCAACGCTTCAACATAGTAAAGAGGAAGCTGCTCTCACAGCTTGAGATAGACCAACTCCACATTACATCCAGACTCAAGAAGACCTGGAAGAACAAGTGGATGTGCAGCCCACACCTGAAGCTGAAACTTCACTGCCACCCCCTCCATTGCAGAGCACAGCAGCTGATATGAGGCATAAGATCATGGAGAAACTAGCTACAGTCAATCCTCGAGACCGATTACCAGGCTCAGTGGAGAAGTACCATCAGATAGTATGTTAGAAGATGCCAATAGAGCCCTCATGACAATCCCTACTACCACCATAACTCAAACCAATGAACTGGTATACGCTACAGCCTCTGTAATCCTGGAGATGCTTGGCTACACGATCAAGAAGAACAACAGTATGTACCCACCCTGGAAAATGAGGTTGGAGGATAAGATCAAGGCGACTCGGAGAGAAGTTAGTCAGCTGGTGGAACTACAGAAGGGTGTAGAGATTAAGGATAAGACTCGGCTACTGAAAAAAATACAAGGGCCTGACTCCATCTGAAGCCCTAGAGACTGCTAAACAAAGGCTCACAGCACTGGCTACCAGGCTAAGGAGATACACTAGAGAAGCAGAGGCCAAAAAAGTAAATGCCCTGTTCTCCAAAGAACCATCCAAGGTGTACTCCCAACTGCAGTGCAACAACACAATAACAGCAGAGCCACCAGCAGCAGAAACTGAACAGTACTGGAAGAACATATGGGAGAAAGAGAGAAGACTCATAACACCAGTGCAAAGTGGCTGCAGGACCTGAGAACAGAGCACAGCAATCTCCCAGAACAGAAACCAGTCACCATCACAGTAGAAGACATCCAGCAGCGGGTCAAGAACATGAAGAGCTGGACAGCACCTGGACCAGACATGATCCACACCTACTGGCTAAAGAAACTAACAGCAGTGCATGAACGCCTGTAGCAGCACAGATGAACCAGCTGCTAGCAGCAGGCTCCCACCCAAACTGGCTAACACAAGGAAGGACAGTGCTGATCATGAAAGACCCCTGCAAGGGAACAGAACCGGCCAACTACCGGCCAATAACCTGCCTCCCCACAACATGGAAAGTCCTATCAGGCATCATAGCTGCCAAGCTACAGGACCATATGGGCCAGTACATGAGCACAGCTCAGAAGGGCATTGGGAACAACACCAGAGGCTCAAAACACCAGTTGCTCATAGATAGAGCAGTCGCCCAAGACTCAAGGTCTAGACAGACCAATCTGAGCACAGCCTGGATTGACTACAGGAAAGCCTATGACTCAATGCCGCACACGTGGATCTGTGAATGTCTGGCGCTATACAAAGTCAACAGGACACTAAGGACCTTCCTCAAGAACTCAATGGGACTATGGAAGACAACACTAGAAGTCAACTCAAGGCAGCTTGCACAAGTGGCCATCAAGTGCGGCATATACCAAGGTGATGCACTGTCCCCGCTGCTGTTCTGCATAGGCTTAAACCCCCTCAGCCAGATAATCACAAGGACTGGATACGGGTACAGGTTCAGGAGTGGAACTACCATCAGCCACCTCCTCTACATGGATGACATCAAGCTGTATGCTAAGAATGAACGAGACATCGACTCGCTAATCCACCTGACGCGGATCTACAGTGAGGATATCGGGATGTCATTCGGACTGGAGAAGTGTGGCCGGATGGTAGTGAAGAGAGGGAAGGTAGTCAAGACTGATGGGGTGGAACTACCAGCGGGCCACATAGCAGACATACAGACCAGCTACAAGTACCTTGGCGTCCCACAGTCACATGGAAACCACGATGAGGAGGCAAGGAAGACAGCAACATCCAAGTATCACCAAAGGATAAGACAGGTCCTGAAGAGCCAGCTCAGTGGGAGAACAAGATCCACGCCATCAACAGATACGCCCTGCCGGTCATCAGATACCCTGCCGGTATAGTGAGCTGGCCAAAGGAGGACATGGAGGCTGCCGATGTGAAGACCCGGAAGCTCCTCACAATGCACGGAGGTTTCCACCCCAAGTCCAACACCCAGAGACTGTATACCAGCCGGAAAGAAGGCGGGCGGGGCTTGGTGAGCGTCAAAGCCACTGTCCTGGATGAAACCCGGAACATCCAGGAGTACATCAGTAAGATGGCCCCAAAGATGAGCTGCTGAGAGAATGCCTGAGGCAGCAGCAGACATGGGAGGAAGACCAAGCAGAAGAAGTGCCATGGCAAGACAAGACCCTGCATGGGATGTACCATCGACAGATAGCTGAGGTGGCTGACATTGGGAAATCCTACCAGTGGCTGGAAAGGGCTGGACTAAAAGACAGCACTGAGGCACTGATCATAGCAGCACAGGAACAGGCACTGAGCACCAGATCCATTGAAGCAGGGGTCTACCACACTAGAGAGGACCCAAGGTGCAGACTGTGCAGAGAGGCCTCAGAGACAGTCCAACACATAGTGGCAGGATGTAAGATGCAGGCAGGAACAGCATACACTGAACGGGCACAACCAACTCTCTGTCCAGAAGAGTGCAGTGCTAGGAACAGCTAAGATACTGCGCAGAACCCTCAAACTCCCAGGCCTCTGGTAGAGGACCCGAGGTTGAGGAAGACACATACCACCCATAGGGGTGAGAGGGGAATTTTTTAAAATGGATAGTCAGTCACCACTTGATGAATTTGGGCTTAGTCATGTTAATTTAAACACAGAAGCAAGCCAAAGATGTATTTGTTCGTCTTCCCTCCCTCCTCCAGATCAACCCTTCCATATTAAAAACAAACTTCCACGAAAACCAATTGAACAACAGAAGGACACTGGGCTTGATACGACTCTTATTTGCGGCAGTTGTACACCAGTATAACTTTAGTAGTTTCAGTGGAGTTACTTCTGGTCTTGGTGCCGGTTTAAATCAGAATTGGACACTGAGTATGTTTGTATGTGTTTAATAGGTAAATACATTTTCTCAGTATATTTGTTACAATTTCACCTGTGTGTCCGACTGCATCGAATGAGAGAACTTGATGTTAGTTGACTTTCTTATGCTGTACTGACAAAATACAGAACATCTACTTAAATAACAGAAATCCAGCTTGTTGAGGGAACTGCATTATTTTTGTTGTCTCCCCAAGATGTTTACTTCATACATTTTAACAGCACTGTGTGTGTGTGTGTGTGTGTGTGTGTGTGTGTGTGTGAGAGGCAGTTTTACCATTTTGCTGATAGTCACTTCCTCTTTCTCATGCACTAGGGATTTGGGGCAGGTGTCCTCTGGTCCATATATTGTTCCTTATTAACATCATGGGGAGGGGGAATGGAAGGACAGAAAAATCCCGTAAATTGAAACACATGAACAAAAACCTATATTGAAATAATTGAAGAAAAACGGTCTTAGACACTGAGATTCATGTGGTACAGGAATGGGGGAAGGCCACCAGGGAGCCAGTTGTAACTGCCTCATTATCTGGGCTCTCTGCTGTGGATTTGTTTGACGTTAGAGAGTCCCCCAGCTGTAACATGTGTGAGCCAGTTGAAGTCCTCAAGCAACCATACTCATGTTCAGGATTGGTAAAGTGCACAGTGCTCCACACACCCTCCCACTCTCCACCTTAAACCCATGGAGTCTCGTGAAAGAAGACATGTTAGCTCCACATCTGCTGGAGGCTCTCCCGTAGCAGGTGAATCCCTGTGGAGGATTTCCACTCCCTTTGTGCTGCAGGAGCAGAAGAGAGGATGTAGAGAGTTGGGCCAAATTATCTGGCCCAGTATTTGCAGTGCTCTACCAACATTGATTATTTTTAAAAGCTAGATGTCTGAAAAAGAAAATAACAAAACCTTACACAAACGGATATTGTCCCTGGAGTTACAGAATTGACACTTAATTGATTTTTCAGTTAGAAGACGTAATCAATGAGTACTTTGTCATGTAGATCAGGCCTCTCATTTATTATTACTTAGGGTCAAGGGGGTCATTCTTCTGCCCCACACAGAGAGCCAAGGAGACTGAAACTCATCTCAGTAGTCATTATGGTCTTGGATCCCCCAGCTGGGACTCAAAGGGAAAGTAGTATGGAGCAGTGGGATAACAGAATAGTGGAAGAGAAATGTTTCATGTCTGTAGTGACAGAGCATCTCTATTGGTTTACAAGCAATGCTCTTCTCAATTACTCAAACTCGAGTGCCCAAAATTATGCTTCTGAATTTATGATTAGGTTCTGAAATCAAGTGGCCTGACTTGCAGAGGTGCTGAGTCCCTGCTTCTCTGGCTGACTACAGTTCCACTATACCAGTGTTTCCCAAACTTGGGACGCCACTTGTTTAGGGAAAGCCCTGGTGGGCCGGGCTGGTTTACCTGCCGCGTCCACGGGTTTGGCTGATCACGGCTCCCACGGGCCGTGGTTCTCTGCTCCAGCCCAATGGGAGTTGCTGGAAGCAGCGTGGGCCGAGGGATGTGCTGGCCGCCACTTCCAGCAGTTACCATTGGCCTGGAGCAGCAAACCGTGGCCAGTGGGAGTTGTGATCGGCCGAACCCGTGGACGCGGCAGGTAAACAAATCAGCCCAGCCCACCAGGGGCTCTCCTTAAACAAGTGGCGTCCCAAGATTGGGAAATACTGCACTAAACATTTTGCTTCATGGTGTTGGTTTATAACCTATGTTCATGCTGACAGAATAGCATCTAGTGTTTACACTCATGAATGGATTTTATGTCACTTGCTTAGCCACATGGAACTGTTTGTGCTTCATGCTAGTAATAATATATTTTATAGCACACAATGTCTGAGGAACCTGATGTGCTTCACAAATATCAATGGTTTAAGCCTCACAGTAGAAGAGCATCTTATTCTCATTTCACATATGGGTAAAGTGAGGCTCGGGGTTACTTGCCCATGGTCATGCAGGAAGTCTGTGGTGAAGCCAGGAATTAGAACTCAGAGTTTCTGACTTAGATCTCTGTGTTAACACCTTGCTCTACCAGTTACATTAGGTTTCTCCTTTAAGATAATAATGTAATATCAGTAGTTGAGAAAGTACACTGTAATTGAATTCAGACACTGGAACAAACTAACGCCAATGAGGAGAAGGAGCAGTCAGACTAAGCTGTATTCATTAGAACGTCAGATGGTTTCGAAAAGGGGGAAAAAAACACTTATCTAGTGTGAGAGTCAATGCCTAGCCAAAGTTCTTCTCCTTCTGTACGGATGAATATGTAACAAATGAGGTGAAATTTTCAAACCTGTGTATGTAAAGTGAGACTCTTAAATACGTATTTCGCTACCTATGTCACTTGATTTGCAAGGTGCTGAGCACTTACAGCTCCTGTTAAAATAAAATATGGTTTGAGGAGTCTAATTTTGGACACAAGTACAAAATATTTGTCCTAGATTCATTTATAAGAAGATTGAATTGCACAAATCAGCTGTTAAGTAGTGGGCTGCTTGGTCTTGCTCCCATTTTAGTCAACAGGAGATTGGGCATTGACCTCAATAGGATGAGGACCAGGATTTGTATTAAGCTGCCCCTTATGTTTCACTGTGGATTAGCAAAATGGATATTTCTCTTCCGTTTTTATTATTTCCAGGTTGACTTTTGTTGAGAGAGATTGTACAGGCAATTCAGACCTGTTCATTCTTGAAACAGCAGTTAACTGATACTGTTTGGGTCACACTGTTACATGTCTTTGCCAGTAGGACAAATAACCTTGAAGCTGCACATTCAGTTTGGTCAGAATAAATTATTTTAAATTGACACATTGTGCCTCTTAAGCAAAGATGAGATGCCTGAATGGGAAGAATTTTCTATTTAGCTATTTTATTATTAATGTGCCAAAAGTTGTGGGTTTTTTTAAAGGTAGAGTTAAATTTCTTGTGCCCTGATCCAAATTGTGAAATAAAGTTGAAAATAATGACATGCTAATAGCAAAAAAAAAAGGTATAGGAGTGGACGGGGGTGGAACTGAGAGTGAAGTAGATGCTATGTCAGGATGTGCTGATTGACCTCTTCTGTGCTGATTGAAATTCATCTTAAGCCAACAGTAACCAAAGTTCCTATCATCTTTGACTGTATGTATCACAAAACTCAGATGGCACTAATTGGCTGTATTATTGGAGGCATTAGCAGAAAGAAAAACCTGGAGACTAAAGAGCTCTTTTAAGGATTAAGATCTTTTCAGGTTAGGTTTCAAGGATCCCCTTTATATGTTGGATTTGTTGATGAAAACACATTTTAGCATTGCAAAGGCTGCTTGAACGCTCAGCTCTGAGGCCTCTAAAAGTGTAATGGAATCAACCATTGTGATTTGAACCATGTATGGCCTAACGGGTTCATAGAAAAAATCATACAACAGATAGACAACATTCAGAATTGCAATTGTGATGCCAAAAATAGAGAGCACAGTATTAAAGGATAAACACTTAGATTACCCTTGAAGAGGAAACTTAGTTCAATATCCCTGAAAAATTGTTTTCAGAATCATTAAAAGTGAACCAAAGAGCCTGTATTCTGCGAAGTCCTGCTGAATTTAATGGTTCTGTGCTTTTAATGCTTGGCTTGAATGTTTCAGGGGAAAGACAAAACCCTGTAGTCCTCTTCTGTCAGGTTTTTTTAAAGGTGACATTATTTTCAAATACAATATATTAATTACATTTTAATCAATTTTAAGGATTGGCTCCTCAGTTGGTGTTACTGGGTGTAACTGTTTTGCAAATCTGATAGAAAGTGGAGCTTTGATCTACACCGAGGATGTTTGCTTATGCCGATTGTCCTGGCTAGCCCATTTTCCAAAGGATTTTTACACCTTGTTATAGAAGTGCTGCTACAATTCTAAGCTTATTCGTAGTATCCAGCCTTGATCACATTAATGTTAAGTTCCTTAATTGTCATTTGGATGAGATGTAAAACAGACGTCTTGCCCAGTTATAATAATAAAATATATTCCAGAGTGTCTCATTTTCCTTGGCAAATTACAATGTGGGAAGTTTATGTTGTACCTACTTAAATTCCCCCAGTTTCTCTAGTTTGCTCCAGTGATATCTTTATTTTCTGTCCTAAACTTTGTACAGTTGTTACGCATGGTTAAATAGTTAAGTTAGAATCCTGCAACTATTTATCTTACAGGTGGCTGCACTATTGTTTGGGTGAAGGGATGCCTTTAAATTGTAAAACTTGTCAAGTCAGCATGAAAGAGGAATTTTTATTTTTATTTATTTATTTATTTTTATTTATTTTTTTATTTTTTCCAGGGGCAATTTTTGATGAATCTGCCAAAAAGGATGAGGAGGTGTTTCGTATGGCAGTTGCTGACCTCAACCAGAATGATGAAATCTTACAGACAGAGAAAATCACGTGTTCTGTGACATTTGTGGATGGCAACAACCCATTTCAGGCTGTTCAAGAAGGTAGGATATCTAAATTTAAGATTTTCTAGTATTGTTTCCACGTGGATATAAAAGCCTGTATACAAAGTGCCTTAACAGTCAATTGTAGCATGTCCACTTCCAGCCTTTCTGCAGAACTTGTGGGATGCTGGTATTTCTGTGTTGAGTGCTTTTCTTTTTTAAAAGGAATGATGCTGTACAATAGCATTGCATGGAAATTCACTTTGAATAGGAATAATACTGATATGGTTTTCTGGAAAATAACTGAATGTGGAATCTGGAAAACTTACTGTGATATGAAGCATCAGATTTTGGTTTCAATCATGTTTGTTAGCAGGGTTTCTTGGAGAGAAGGTAGAGAGGAGTTTGGCACAGTGTGTCTCACATATCTCCTCTTGAATTGTGCTAGATGATTTTAGTGTACAGCCAAGCAGAAGCTCCTTCTTTCATGACCTCTTCATACTGCCCGTTGATTTTATTTCACTCAAATACTTTTACCTACTCAGTAACAAAAACATAAGTTGTTTTGAGGATAACCTCTTGAGGCTTTGTAAACTAAAGTTAGCTATTTTATACAACGCTTTGGAGATAACCTTCAAGTCAAGAAAGTAACTTGTGTGAAATATAATAATCGTCTGCCATTCTTTGTTGGTCTCATGTGGTTAAATAAAAAATGTGTGTTGCTGGTAGGCTAAGATGACACACACAGTTGGTACCAGACTTCAATATTTTCAAGTCTTTTGGAACAGGATTAATCATTGGTGTGACCAAAAATGTTGGCTGATAAGGCACCTATGTGAAGAGCTTCTAACTATAAATTTGTATTTCATGAGCATTTATTTCTTACGTCAGAGCAAGAAACAAGAGAACTCATTCTTGAAATGCAGAGCATATGTTTATTGTAGAGAGACTCTTAATTATATAATTCAAAAAAGAGTTTATTTAGTAAATATCCCCTTGCTGCATATTATATTTACACTACTGCATATGCTAGGAAAAATACAATTTAGCAGTACAAGTATAAATGTAATTTACCACGTAATTTTTGTTTGTTTTGAAGACAGAAATGAATGCATGTTGATTTTCTATATTCTTGTTACTTCCTGTGTTACTATGTAGTAACTATGGCATGTGTAATTTGCTATGTACAGCAAATCGTTAATTTGCCAACGATTAATCCACTACTGGTACTGCTTCCATTAAAATTAGTGGCAAAACTCTCATTGACTTCAATAGGTAAAATCAAGATCATGTCAGTAAAAGATTGCTGGTATTACCTGATGTTTTTCACCAGCAATCTTTCTAAAATTCAGCAGTTTGGCATTTTACTACATTTTGCAGGGAGTGGTCAGAACCCACATAGGTAGCAGTATTAGGATGTAATGCTGTGAACAAGGCTGAGCTATTATATTTTGAAAATAGTGTGGATTAAGATCTGAGAAAAAGCTGAAAGGTGCATTCAAATTCAGCTTAGTGTTAGGAGGTCAGCTTTTTCCAGGTCACTGTTGTGTTTACATTGTCAGCATGTAAACTGTGCTGTCATAGGTTCAGGATGGGTACAACTAGTTGATGATACTTACTTATATCTGACAATAAACACCATCAATCATAACATCAAGATGACAGATTTTACGGAAATATTTTTTTAAGCTCTGTGACTGTTGAAGAGCTGCTTAAACTCTTACATTTAAAAAACATGAATGCCTAAAAGTTGTATGTGTCAAAATAAACAATTATTTATGATTTGATGCAGAATTGCTCACTTTCGTGCAGCAATTGTGTTTCTCACCCTTGGAAAATGTCTGTTTTAAATTTGAAATCTGAGTGGAATAGATGTGAACTAAAATGAAATAATCTTTAAGTAATCAAATGGGTGGGATAATGTCTATAACATTGAGATCACTCTAAAGAAAAACATTTGCTAACAAGAAACCTATTTTCTGTAAATCTGTGATTGGAAAGAGCCAAACAGAAAGGTCTATTCTGCTAACAGAGCCTCATTTATCTATTATTGTTGGACTTAAACTGTCCATATTTTGTTTGTTGGGTTATAGTAACTGTGTGGTGGGGGGTGGGGTGGGGCGGGAGACAAGGGTTAATGGTCGTTTGTAGCTCTGTGGACATTTTTCAAGTTCCATTCCTTCAATATCAATAGTACTAGAAACCTGCTTGAGCTACCAATCTACGATTCTTGTAACTCAAGTTTAAATCATATTGAACAATTGATGCATCTCCACTTAACTAGTTTGAATTGCACATCATCACTTTACTAAAGGCTTTCTCTGCATCTGGTCTATCTGACTTCCCTTTCCCACATATACATCCCTCTCTTGCCCAGTTCTTAATAGAAATTTCTTCCACCATGCTCAGTGTATGGATAGGACCTCTTGCTACATCGTTCATGAGTCTTTCCTTTAAAGAAAGTCTGAGACTACAGTAACAGTAAAATGTACACAGATAATCCATGTGTGTGTGGGTCTGTATGATAGGATTTTGGGCTTGATATATATCTATGTGTATTTTGTGTTTACAGTGCTGCTGTATCTTCTTGTAAAAACCACAGCAGATCTGCACAGAAGTCTGGCTTTGGTGCCTATGGGGTTTGAGCTTAGTTTTTCCTTCTATTCCACCAGTTTTACACCAATGTGACTCCATTCTAGTTGTTACATCAGATTCACATCAGTGTTAGTTTTACAGAGTGGGAATCTGGGCTTCCTGCATTTTCTGGTTTTAATGAACCCCAAAGCAATAGTGGGACCGCTATACACTGAGGATGGAATGGAGGTTAAGGACAGCCTAGGCATGGCCCAATATCTAAATAAGTACTTTGCCTCAGTCTTTAATAAGGCTAATGAGGAGCTTAGGGATGATGGAAGGATGATAAACGGGAATGAGGATATGGAGGTGGATATTACCACATCTGAGGTGGAAGCCAAACTTGAACAGCTTGATGGGACAAAATCGGAGGGCCCAGACAATCTCCATGCCAAGAATATTAAGGAACTGGCGCATGAAATTGCAAGCCGCGTTAGTGAGAATTTTTAATGAATCAGTAAACTCAGGGGTTGTACTGGTAACGACCTGGCAGAATTGCTAAAGTAGTTCCTATCTTCAAGAAAGGGAAAAAAGTGATCGGAGTAACTATAGGCCTGTTAGTTTAGACATCTGTAGTATGTAAGGTCTTGAAAAAAGCTCTTGAAGGAGAAAGTAGTTTAAGGACATTGAGGTCAATGGTAATTGGGACAAATTACAACATGGTTTTATTAAGGTAGATCGTGCCAAACCAACACTGATCTCTTACTTCGAGAAGTGACAGATTATCTAGACAAAGGAATGCAGTAGATCTAATTTACCTTGATTTCAGTAAGCATTTGACACGGTTCCACATGGGGAATTTGTTAGTTAAATTGTGATAAGATGGGGATGAATAGAAAATTGAAAAGGATAAGGAACTGGTTAATAGGGGAACTCCATATACCGGTCCGTACTCTGAGCAGGGTGAGACTGTCAGGCTGGGTGAAGGAGGTTACTAGAGGAGTCCCTCAAGGATCGGATTTTGGGACCATGATCTATTTTTAACTGTTTTGTTACTGACCTTGGCACGAAGAGCGGGATGTGCTAATAAAGTTTGGCGATGAAACAAGCTGCGGGGTATTTTGCAACACAGAGAAGGACCTGGAATACCATACAGGAAGATCTGATAGACCTTTTGGTAAACTAGAGTAAGTAGTGAAATAGGAGAAAAATTTAAAATAGTGAACAGTCGCAAGGTCATGCACTCTTAGGGATTAATAATAAGATTTTAGCTATACATTGGGGCGCATCAGTTAAGGAATCAACAGAGGATGGCAGTAAGGACCTTGGAGTATTGGTTACGCAGGATGACTATGAGCCCCAATGCGATATGGCCGTTAAAAAAGCAAATGGCGAATGCATTTAGGTATGGCATCAGGCATAGGAATTTCCGACACAAAGGAGTGTTAAGTCCATTATATAAGGCACCTGGTGAGACCTCACCTGGAATACTGTGTAGCTCTGTTCTGCGTTGTCGCCATGTTTAAGAAGGATGATTCAACTGGAACAGGTTCCAGAGACGGGATACTAGGATGAATCTCGAGGGAATGGAAAAAGCTGCCTATGAACAGGAGAACTCAACGGGAGATGGTGGCCTTGGTTTAGCCTGGCCTAAAAGATAATGCTGGCGGGGGGTATGCTTGCTCTAAAATAGAAATATAACCTCAAGGGATTAAAAATTGGGGGAGGCTGAGAAGGAATTATTTAAGCTATAGTACTAATGTAGACACAAGGACAATGGGGTATAACTGACATCAAGTGAGTGTAGCCTTGAAATTAGACGAAGGTTTAACCATTAGAGGAGTGAAGTTTCTGGAACAGCCTTCCAAGGTGGCAGTAGTGGTGGCAAAGACATGATCTAGACTTTAAGACTAAGCCTTGATATTGTTTATGGAAGGCGCCATGATTAGGATAGAATAAGTGTTAATTTTCGGCAAGTTGATCTTGTGATTATCAGCAGATAAGTCTGCTGAATTGGTTTGTGACGGGATGTTGGATGGGATGGAGATCTTGGAGTTACGTGCAGGAGAATTCTTCCTGCTAGTTGCTCAGCGACTGGTGAGTACCTTGCCACATGCTCAGGTTTAGCTGATCGCCATATGGTTTGGGGTTCGGGAAAGGAATTTTCCTCCAGGGCGGATTGGCAGAGGCCCTGGAGGTTTTTCGCCTTCCTCTGCAGCGTGGGGCATGGGTCGCTTGCTGGTGGATTCTCTGCAGCTTGAGGTCTTCAAACCACAATTTGAAGACTTCAATAACTCGGACATAGGTTAGGGGTTGTTATAGAAGTGGATGGGTAGGGTTCTGTGGCCTGCTTTGTGCAGGAGGTTAGACGAGATGATCATATTGGTCCCTTCTGACCTATGAGTCTATAATGCTAAGCTCAATTCCCTGAAGTTTGCCTAGGTTTGGTTAATGAGACGCTTTCTCATATTTTTGACAACTTTGAGTTAGAATGTAAAAGCTGCAAGGATTACAGCCTTTGTATTCATGTTCTGTAAATTGCCCTACATGTTGATAACCCTAGGTCCATAATAACCTTCAGTTGACCCTGTTTTGCTTAAAACATGGCCCTAGTTCATTAAAATAGTGAATCTTCTTAGCAGGTTCGGAGTTGGGAATAAAACATGACTGGTTTAAAGCTCTGACAAAACAAAACACACTCATGCAGAAAAACTGACAAATGTCTCTTGCATTTCTGCGACTCACTGATGGACAGCATGTAATATTTCTAATTAACATGGCACTCATAACTAATGTGCACATCAGCTCAGATGTTTTACATCTAGCTTTATAGACAAAGCTTATTTATTTCAGACTCTACATTTGTACTGTACCAAATAGTCATCCTTTGAATATGCTTTCTTATATTATTATGGTGCTCTGAGACTCCTTCCATTTGTATCTTAGGTTGTCTTATTAAAAGTTTTGATGATATTGCACTGCAAAGCTGAGTGGTTTTATCCCAAATGAACTGTGAGTGAGTTGTCTTCTACCAGTGATCCAATGGAGGTGCCCTCAGGTACAATACACATGTATTATAGCTCACTGAAATATGAAATGAAATTGGTTTTATTAAAATTAAGGAAAGGTTCTCACTTTGATGTAAATCGTAATGTAGGGACACAATTGTTACAATGGATTGTCTCAGTGTGGGCAGTCCCACAGTGAGATTGAATCTCCATATGTAAAATTATCAAGATAGGAACGCTTATTCAAACGCAGTCTGTCTAAACATCTGTAAGTGTGTCATCATAATGTTTGTTCCGGATATATGGTTCTGAGAAACACAACATGGGTACATTGTTATCGTCTGTCTATTTTACAGACAGTAGTAAACTAATGGTATATCTACACTATGAAATTAGGTTCAATTTGTAGAAGTCTTTATTTAGAAATCGCTTTTTTAAACAGTCAATTGTGTGTCTCGACACAAAATGTTCTAAGTGCATTAAGTCGGCGGACTGCATCCATAGTACCGAGGCTAGCGTCGACTTCAGGAGCATTGCAGTGTGGATAGCTGTGAGTAACTATCCTGCAGTCTCCGCTGCCCATTGGGATTCTGGGTTGAGATCCCAATGCGTGTCAAGGGTGGTTCTGGGTACATGTTGTTAGCCCCCCCACCCCCCGTGAAAACAAAGGCAGGCAATTGGTTTTCGACTTTTTTCCTGGGTTATCTGAGCAGACGCCATTCTACGGCAAGCATGGAGCCCGCCCAGCTCACCGTATGTCTCCTGGTTGCTTGCAGACCTGGGACTGCATTGCTACACAGCAACAGCTCATTTCCTTTTGGCAGCAGATGGTGCATTATGATTGGTAGCCATTGTCGTTGTATTCCTGGGTGCTCTTTTAGCAGACCTTGCTGAGAATGGTCAGGGGTGCCTGAGCAGACATGGGAGTGACTCAGCTGGGTCATTCTCATCTTCTGCCGAGCACCCAGGAGATGACGATGGCTTGCAGTCATACTGCTCTGTCTGCTGCTAGACTAAGATGTAAAAGATAGATGGATCAAAACAAGACATTGACCTGATTTGTTTTGTGAAATCAAAAGCCTACTAAACCCAGGGGTTTGAGTTCAATCCGTGAGGGGGCCATTCTGTGTGACAGTTGCTTGTGTTTCTCCTTGATGCAAAGCCACCCCTTTTGTTGATTTTAATTCCCTGTAAGCCGTGTCGTCAGTTGCCCCTCCCTCCATCAGAGTAATGGCAGACAATTGTTTAGCGCAAAACCAGATGAGAAGGCGACAGCAAAGCGGTGACGAGAGGGACATAGTCATAGACTTCTCACAAAGTACGGGCCAGGCAATGTGCCCCGGCAATGTGCACATCATGCTGATGAGCTCTGCAAACACGCTGGCCAAACAGGAAATGAAATTCAAAAGTTCGCGGACCTTTTCCTGTCTACTTGGCCAGTGCATCTGAGTTGAGAGCGCTGTCCAGAGTGGTCACAATGGAGCACTCTGGGATAGCTCCCGGAGGCCATTTCCATCGAATTGCCTCCACACTAACCCAAATTCGACCCGGAAAGGCCAATTTCAGCACTAATCCCCTTGTCGGAGGTGGAGTAAAGAAATCGATTTAAAGAGCCCTTTAAGTTTAAAAAAAAAAGGGGGGGGCTTCCTTGTGTGGGCGGATCCAGGCTTAAATCGAGGTAACGCTGCTAAATTTGACCTAAAGTCATAATGTAGACCAGGCCTATGATGATCACCTCTCCTTGATTATGGTTGCTGAAGCATGTAATGTTCATGAGGAGGCCAGAAAGAATAAGGTGTATGACCTTTTATGCTGTGGGACCACACCTATTATTACCTCTGTAGCAACAGGGCAAGAGAGTATGGCTCTCCAGTCCTCTCATGATGGAAACCTCACATTTTAAGCATTGTCAAACACAATGAATTAAGACACCAGATTGCTGATGGTATAAATAGGTTCCCTTCCTGTGAGACTTTGGTTCATGGTGATATTTCTTCATTGTATTTACACTAAATGTTGGGTAGGACTTTAAAAGGAGCTGAGTTCTAAAGTACACTTGACTGAATTTTTCTGAAAACCAACCAAGTTCTAAACTTTTTGAAAACGAGCGAGTGACCATTTGAGGAAAAAATCCAAAGTACAAGTAAACAAATGTATGTTCTTGCCTCTCAGGAATCAATCTCTGCTGTGTTTTTAATTTTATTTCTCTTGCTTACAATACTCTTTCCCTGTCTCCCCATCCCCCCCCCCATTCAAAAAGCTCCCAGATTTTTCCCTACTAGAGTTACCTCTCCTCGTCTTTCTACATGACTACAACAGTGTCGTTCACTCAAGTGTGGAATGTATAAGACCATACACATTTATCTGGGGTTTTAGCTGGAGTGTCATCAATAGAGACACAATGGCAATTTCATACGGTTCTGTTGATGTTGCTATTGGTATTGAGTATCTTCCTCCGTGCCTGGCTTCTTACTGATTAGGCTCGTCACTAACCATTTCTTTATCTCCTTTGTCTCTTGTATGTTTTTCCTGAATCATATCTGTGGCACTTAGGTTTATTCCCATTTAAAGGAAATTCTGTTGTCTCCACTTCTGGAGACTCCTCCTTGTTGTTCCGGGGGAGATTCAGGAAATATTTCCCACCAAACTTCCCTACCTGGAGAAAGAGTGGGGGAGGTTGGCATTCTTCATCAGAAGATCTCTCGGGATGCCCAAAGAGTGTAGCTGGTTAAAATTTCAATCACTGGACTGAATCTTTTTTTTCTGACACATTCCCTTTTTCAAAAAAGGAAATTTTCTGTGAGACGGTTTAACTTTTGCCCCTGCCCCAATTTTTCCATTGGACAATATGAAGTGATGGTAGTCTGCTTGGACAGCTTTTGTCAATTTCAGTTTCTGCCAGTGAAAGTGACATAAGCTTTTCTGGGGGGTTGCCAGGCAGAGGGCCCCAGCGCTCTGCCTCTCTGCTCCTCTCCCAGCTCTAGCACCGCAAATCAGAGCCCAGGGTGCTCTGCCTCTCCAAATTCCAGATCTGCAGGGGTAGACTGAGCAGCCAGGCTCACTCTCAGGCAGTCAGGATTGAAAGGCTTTTGGGAATTTGACAAGTAAAAATGACAAGAGCTTTCATGGCAGGCATCCAGGAAAATGAAAAATTCCATATTGGTTCTCCTGAAATAAACATTTTCAGAGGAACAACTTTCCATGAAAATTCTGTGTTTGGTGTGTGGTCACAGTTTTGGGATGAAAAAGTTCCCCAAACCACGTTTTTTTTTTCCACAAAAAGGCATTCACATTTTTCAGCTGTCTCTATCTGATGTGCTTGTCCTATTTCCCCTAGCTTGTCCCATTTTCCCTAGCATCACAGTGTCCATACTGCCATTCCCACCTGTATATTAGCAGTCAATGTGCAGGGTCTGCACGCATTCATGTTCATTGACATGTCATTAATAGCTGGTTGGCTGTCTGAACAGCCAGGCTCAGCAGGGCCCACTTAAAAAACCCGTGAAGTCCAAACCACTCAGAGTTCTAACATTTTGAATCTAATGCTATTTAAAAAAAAAAATCCAAAACTTCTGCCTTCATCAAACCTTCCAGAAGTTCCAGCTCAAACATAAATTTGAGTGTAGCGTTTTCCCAATTTTTATTAACCTGAACATTTCCTCTAGATCCTCACTTGTAATTAAGCATCATAGACAGTGAATAGTGTGAGAAACCACCAGACAAAACTCATCTTTTCTTATGTCCTCTAATTCTTCTCTTTTTCTACTCTCTCAAACTCTCAAAGTTTAATATCATTTAAGGGTGAGAAGCCTGCTGACGATTCTGGAGAAGCTCCTATTATCTTCTTTGCATTTGAAGCTCCTATTATTTTCCTTCCATGTCTATAGGCCTCGATGCTTCACTCGTACACACATTAGACACATTCAAGTAGTGTATTGGTCCATAACTAGACCCACTGAATAAGAGTAGCAAAATCAGGCCCACAGTGAATGTCAAAGCAGTATACTTGAATATATCTGGTAGTTTTGGATGGATTTAAATTTATTTTTTCATATGATACAATAATGTGCTACATATACATTTTACTTAAGCAACATCTTGCTAAAAAAAAGCTCTACATAATGGTAAATTGCAAGCTTTTTAAAACAAGATTGTATTCTTTTAATTAGGCTTCTTTTGTAAAATTATATAGGAGTGTATAGACCAGGGGTTGGCAACTTGTCAGAAGTGGTGTGCCGAGTCTTCCTTTATTCACTCTATTTAAGGTTTCGCCTGTCATTAATACATTTTAACATTTTTAGAAGGTCTCTTTCTATAAGTCTATAATATATAACTAAACTATTGTTGTATTAAAGTAAATAAGGTTTTTAAAATGTTTAAGTAGTTTCATTTAAAATTACATTAAAATGCAAAGCCCCCCAGACAGTTGGCCAGGACCTAGGCAGCGAGAGTGCCACTGAAAATCAGCTCGCGTGCCACCTGCGGCACGCATGCCATAGGTTGCCTACCCCTGGTATAGACTCTCCTTCTGTAGGCTGTATAATGAACTACTTCATCGCTAGCAGGTTTGATTTAGGATGCTTAAAATCCAATTTGACAAACATTGGTGATACTAAAACCCTATGCACATAGATTTTGAAAATTAAAAATGTTTCAGGTTAGTCACAGGAATACATATACAGACACCAACTCAAGCCTTCATAATGTTTTTAGAAAGCTGCTTATGGTCAGTGAAGTAAATAAGGTATTGAGTCATAACTAAATGTGTTTCAACTATAGAGTATCAGAGGTTTGTAGGGCAGCAATATATGTGAAGGTCACATACAGGTTTTTATTCTAGGAAGTTTTATAATTAGAAATTATGACCTGATGGATACATCTGCTCTGGCATTTTGGGGCTAGATGGAATGTGATAAGAGTATTTCTTCTGTGTTTCTCAGATTAAATCCACAAATTTCATGGAGTGTTAACTCTTCTGTCAGTTGCACTGGGCGCTCAAACTTCTCAGCTTTGCTAGTGCTGTTTATTAACTGGTGTAAGTTCAGTTTGAGTTCAAACCTTTATGGGATTGCATTTGTTCATTGCCCTTCAATTTCATTCCAGGTTTGCTGGCTTCTATTACCAAAAACAGTATTCTGATGCAAAATGATCTGTTAATATTGAAGAAAAAATCCACTTTCTGTGCAGAATTTTAAAGCAGAGAAGAGCTTGAGAGGAAAAATGTATTTGGAATAGGGCAGTTTTTGTTTTGTTTTTTCAATTCAAAGGCAGATGCCAATGGAAATATTTGTAATTGCTGGTGATGTATGTGATTTGCAGTAATACTTCAGGAACTATGAGCTTAATTCTGTCTTGGATTACTTACACCATATAGGCATAATGTTGTTGCCTGTCCTGACAATCAGCCAAGAAATAACCACAAACAAAGATCTAACTAGAGCAGCACTGAGGATTGATTTATTGGCATCCCTTACTTGTGCAACTATACTCTCACACACAACACATTCATATTGGCAGGCTGCAGACGCAGATGCTGGTTTCAGTTTCACAGGTGGCTGAGGTGACGAGGCGACAGCTGCCCAGAGATCGACCTCTAGGTGACCAGAGTCCCCAAAGTCCCTTCAGATCCACAGGAGGGCTCTACTGCTGTTGGTCCGGTCCCGAGTTTAGCATGCTGTTACATTTTCTTGTTGGTACCCCACCTGGCTGCCAGTCTTGAGATTCACCAAGACAATATCATGGTTCCATAAAAGGCGATATTTGCTTCTTTGTTTTGCTGTTGGCCGTCACTCACTCACACTATCTCTCATTCCTTACATTAATTGCATGAATACAATTGGTAATATAGACCAATGCAGCTTTAAGCAAGCATCTAACATCATTGAGGAGCTTCTGGTGTTTGTGGCTTTGTAACAGCATAACAGGAAACTGTGCAGACTGCACTCGAAAGAGCTAATGACGAGGGTGAGGGGCTGAGTCTGGCTACAAATATAAGGGGAAGTAGACAGGCATTTCTTCCCTGCTCCAAATTTCAGCTGGTGTGACCATAGTGCTACCTCCAGTCTTTCACTTGATTTCAGTACTGCAAACTTCAGCTATTCACAAATCTTGAGTTATCCTGCCCAAAACCATGAAATCTTCAAAGATAATTATATGTTGGTTGCTTTTTATTTGTCTTATGAGCTTCTAGGGTTCATGTTTTCAAGTTTTTCTGTCATCTTTCAATCATTAAAGCTAGAAACGTTCATTTCTCAAATTAAAGTTGAGATTCTCACATAATCAGAGGACTCCAAGAGCTGGGGCTTCAAGAAAAATCAGATATTTTGGGACTCACAATAAAATCGTGACAGTTTGCAAAACTGTGGCTTAGTGGGCAGGGTGACCATCACTTGCCCATAAACAGATTTTGGGAAACCTGAAGTGCAATGAAAACCAGTAAAAGTTGATGACGAAATTTTATTTTGAAAATGGCCTCACAACTATGAGATGGTTGTAGGACCTGTGATTTCGGCTTTCTCCCGATTTCCTTGAACCTGTCCATTTTTAGAGTGGATGTTCACCTCTAGTTTCCATTTTTTATCTGTAGTTATATCTTCTTTAATTACAGCACTAGAGATTGCTTTAAAATTTTTCATTTCCCATTTCATAGTTTCATTATCTTGAGTAACAGTTTGCAACTTGTCTTTTGGGAAGTTTCTGTGGTAGCTTTTTACTTGTACTGATCTTAGTGCATCTATTTTAATTTAAGCTTTTAAAGGTGCATAAAGTAAAATCTTCATGGGTGTCCCATTCCGTCAAAGGTCTTTTCCTGAGATGGTGCTAATTAAACACCAGAAAAAGGAACTAACCCTGGAGATTCCCATCAATAAATCCCATACCTGACCTGAAAATCTTGTCAGAAGGATGTTGGTGCTGCTGAGGGTCATATCCCTGGAACATGCTTTCTAAAGAGTTCTTCATGACTTTGGTCCAACAAAAGACTCCTCAGTGCATAATCAGACATGACTTTGGGATCTTTAGTTATCGTGTGGATATTCACATGGAGCAGACACAGTCAAAATGAATAGTTTATGTAATTCACCGTTGCATCTCTGTGCTCTGATATGAAGAACATGCAACAACCTAGGAAACAATACTAGGTATTCCAGAGGCCCCTTCTTAGGGGTTATGTCTGTGTCTTCAGAGGCCAGGAAATGAATAAAGACATGGAGAGGCAATTGCATTCTGCCACAATAGTTGCATTCTATCACAGTGTTGAAGTGATGTAGCTTTTAAAAGGAGCTAGAAGTGCTATCATTTGGGAAACCTCACAAAAAATGTCAACAGTTGTGAGCTTGCTTTATGCAGCCACTTTTTTTTTTTTTTTTTTTTTTCTTCCCAATTTAATCTTGCCCTGACTTATCGATAACTCAGAAATAGCCAATGGGATTTTGTTTAAAATGGATGTGCAAAATTTCAAAAATTTAGCTCAGCATTAATTTTCACAGCCATGTTTTAAACTAGCCCTTCATCCCCCCCGCCTCATCTTGAAATAGAGGACAGCAATTTTTATAGGGCTGACAATGTCTCCTTCCCCAGATTGCCACCTTACTTTATGAAACTGGCTGTTAGCCTCTGCAATAGACTTCAGATAAGTGTTTCTAGAAGATGGTTCTAAACAAAAGCTGTTGAATCAGGATTTTTTTTTTAAACTGTGATGGTCTCCTAAACTGATGTACAGAGAGCATCTTTGAGTTCCTTTAGAAATACAGATTCTCATGCAAGCAACAACTTTTGCTTTTTATATACTGCGGTGACCAAACTTTTCTGAATCCATATCAACTCTGACTTCACGAGTGCTCAAGAAACATTTTCTCATATTACATGGTGCTGTTGAATTTATTGTTACATATTGGTCATGGTTTTAAGAGTGCTGTGCAAATTGAGACATACTTAAATAATATTACTATAATTGAAGATTTAAGGCATCTATGCCAGCAAGCTTTTGGGTACCTTAGAAAACATAAAACTAGAGAGTTAGCAGATGCAGATTTAGCCAGCACTCCAGGGGTTTCCCCCAAGGTATTCTCCTTAAATGAATAAGCACTCCAACCAGATGTTTTTTTTCTTGAAGTACTCTCCACAGAAATCATAGGTCAATCATAACAGTCAATCAACAGGCAACCAATGATGTATATTCACAGACAGGCCTAAGAATGTAATAGTTGGCACCACCCTGATGGCAGCTACCAACTGATTAGGCAATGTATTCAATGATCATATCCTGGTGTTTGGAGGTACTCCCACCAGGTTGGAACCTGTTAGATCAAAGTATTGTTGATGGGAGTTGGTTCATATCAAGTCAACGTTGTTTAGGGGAAGGTCATTGGCCTCCATAAATATACCATAAATTTGTGAGGTGCCTACCTTACCGGTGTGCTGATCTGTTTGGGGCCCTGAGACACTACTGTAATGCCAATATAAACCATAATTTTATTACACACACACACCACAAACAATGTATATGTCATAGAGAACAATAATGCTATACAGGTTAGTTTAGCTAATGACGAATTTCTCTGGAGATTGTCAGTTGTGAATTATGAATTTCATTCCCTTAGGCATGGAAATTAATTGTATTTTAGCCATATTCCCTATTAAGTAGTCCTCGTATACTATACCATACCATACTGGAGAATTCCTTCATAAATTGATATTTAGTAAAAACTTACTTGTTCCACAGAGTTGTTGCAAGGACGTATTTGGAAAGGAGTCAGAGTTTTATTAAAATGCTAATCATATTAGAAGTTTCCAACCGTGCACATCTATTTTTTAAAGAAATTTCTACTATAAAAGTCCAATGTAAATTCTACAGTTAGTGTCAGTATGACTTTAGCCTTTGTGATTACTACACCATTTTAAACCCATTTTCCTCAAAGAAATAAAAATCATTTTGAAATTTTGGTTTTGTAGTAGAAAATAGCATTGTGGAAGATTGAACAATAGCATGGTTGGTTATGGCTCCTGAGTGGAACATAGAGGGAATTGTGGTAGGTACTATATGCCATAAGTGAAAAGTATGATTTGTGCATAGTTCACTTGGGGCTTGATCTGGACCAGGACTCATTTGAAGCAAATTGTCAATCCAATTCCTTCTAAATAGGTCTAAATAAACCAATCTCTATAATCTCCTCCAGGTGGAGTATACCTGTTGCTTCCATTTTTGGCAACTGACTACGGTACTTCGTACACCCTTGAGTCACTAAGCAAATGCCTGTAGATGGATACCAAAATTTACAGAACACTGTATGTAAAATACATGTATGCATGCTTACAGGGCAAATATGACTTAGTAATTTTTTAAAATTTATTTTAAATATTTTAAGGCTTTTGCCCATGAAGACATCTATTCAGGAGCACAAATAAGCATATGATTAACTTTGCAGCATGTGTTTAAGTCCCACTGACTTTGTGAATAGCCACAAAATGTCTGCAGAATCTGTCACAAGACCATTTATTTGTTTGGATATTTATATAATTGGATGAGGGCACCAGCATATATGAATGGGACCTAACTATGTGCTGAAAGGCTTTCTCCTGAATCAAGACCTTACACTGCAGCTAGGAGGTGTATTTCCCAGAGCAGGAATATGGGTGGCTGCTTGGGTTAGCCACCAAAGTACAATTGCATCGAGCCCTTGAATCCATGCTCAGGCACCTAGCCCATGGTGCCATGGGCACACTATTTTTAGCATGCTAGCTCAAGCACGTCTACCTGTGCTGGGATTTACACCTACCAGCTGCAGTGTAGACCTATATTTAGAATCTGTACCAACAGCTGGCTTAATGCCAATTTAACCCTTTTTCCCCTTCTTTAGAATACTGTATGTAAACTCATTAAGTAGAAGCTCCTGGCCCTTATGTTACAATTATGTGTGTCAGGAAGGAGTTGATGGCTCCATAGCTGCTTTGCTACGGAGGTGTATGAAATAGGGAAAGCATCTTAACAGTGTATTCTCTTCTCTGTTCCTGTGGAACATTTACCCTAAAACAAAGTTAGTCCTTGAGAGAGCCTGTAGAGTTTCTACCGACATGTGAAGCCATTTACTGAACCTTTATATAATGTGAGGGCTCCAATATAATGTAACTTGGATGGCTGAGGTATTGTGGAAAGTAATTTTTACCTTACCATTTGCTGTCCCAGAAAGACTTAATTCTTCCCTAGTCACCAGCCAAGGGTAACTATATAATAAGCAATGAAATACATTAAACACCCACATGGTCATAGGCTTATCATTTGCATGCAAGTCTACTTCACAGCATTTACACCTTAAACTTTTTAATGAATAATATAGATGAATGCACACTGATCAGTGTAATGGTTTTCAATATTTTAGTAAGTTAGTCTTAACTAAATACACTGAAATGAGCACGGAAGAAAATGGCTATAGACTAGGAAACAAGCAAGTAGATACTTGGCTGTCACCTTTTTCCAAAATTTTCTACTCTTGCTTTATCATCGCCTTCATCCTATTTCTTTGTAATTGCATCTAGGACGTGAGATTTTATCGCGTGCTGAGCCAGATTCTATACTTGTGTGTGCAACATCCATTATTAGGAGTTGAGTACGTCTCTCAGAGGACAGAACTTAGCCCTTTGTATGGGTCTAAATACACTTGATACAGCACAAGACAAATTAATACCCTATCTTTCTTCGTGTGATAGAACATCACCACTGATGGCCTGAATTTTAGAAGAGAATGGACTTTCAAGTGTCGATTCAACAAAACTACACACATACTTAAGTCGATTGGTATTCTCCAAAGCCTCCAGAAACATGCTTCTGCCCCATTGACTGATTGCTTTTCTAAATCAACGTAAAGACTACTTTAAAGTAGAGAACAGGTTTAAGTACTTTGCTGAATTGGGGCCTTTACCATATTAATTCACAAATAGGGCAGTAGATCTTTGAAGACTATCATCTTATCTTTCTGTTTGTATCTTTTGTTGTGGCACATGTGAAAAGAATTTATCTCTGAAAAAGGAGGTATCAGTAGGAATTTGAAAGATAATATACAGAATTATATTGATTTATAACAATTCTGTAATATGCTAAAACATAACATTTTCATAACTTTCATTGTTGGGACAATTAGCACATTTTAAAAGTCCCTAAACATCAATAGAAGCTATTGCTTTTAAAACACTTTTTGGCTGGTGATGATATGCCATCCACTGCTTAAACTAATAGTACATTAATACACACTGTGGCAGAGCTCTGACTTTGCTCCTGTGGGTCCTGTGCTTCTAGGCGGTTTATGCTAGCCTCAGTGGCTCACTGTGACCCTCCATGTAGCCCTTCTCTCTCTCTAGAGCCAGGGTTTCAGTCTACTGAGCCCTTTTCATCATAGGCTAGCAAGGAGGTTAGTGAGAGAACTCCCACAGTCACTGTTTAGCTTCCTGTCCTGACAGGGGCCCGACTTCCCCTCCCAGGAGATGTTCCTGTAGTGGTGAGTTGGGGGGAACCCGGGCCCACCCTCTACTCCGGGTTCCGGCCCAGACCCTAATGGTGGCAGCTGTTGGCAGCCAACCTTTCACTTCCAGAGTTGCTACATTTGCCTGGGCCACTTTCCCACAGATATCCTGCTTCTCCCTTCTTCACCCTTACCTTAGGGCTCCTTTAACGATGGTTTGAAGGTGTCTTCAGTAACCAGCCCTTCAGCCGCACTTCCTCTCCTCTGACTCCCTGGCTCTCCTCTGCCTGACTGGAGTGAACCCTTTTTCTAGTATCAGCAGGGTCTTACTTAGAGTCAGGTGGTCACATTAACTTAATGGCCTCACTTGACTCTTTGCAGGTTAATTACAGTCAAGTGTTCTGCCTGGAGCAGCCCCTGGTCTGGTCAGTCAGGGAACAGAAAACTGTTAATCCTGTGGCCAGTATATCTGCCTTCTGCTAGTCTGCTGTACCCAACTGGCCTGGGTCTATCACATATCCCTCCCCCCTGCTCAACACCAAGGGCTTGGGCACCTTGGGATGCCAGACAGTGTACACGTGATAAGCCATCGGCATTGCCATGGCGACTCCCTGCTCTATGCAGAACTGGAAAGATTGGAGGGATAAGAACCACCTGGTCACCCTTGTGTTCTTTTCCTTGTTCCGTTGCATCCATTGAAGAGGGGCATGGTTGGTCATGAGGACAAATCTGCGCCCAAGCAAGTAGTAGCGCACTGCTTCCATGGCCCATTTTACAGCGAGGCACTCTCTCTCTACTACTGCACATTTTTGTTCCCTCGGAAGGAGTTTCCTACTGAGGTAGAGAACTGGGTGTTCCTCCTCCCCAACCATCTGTGACAAGACGGCCCCTAACCCTACCTCGGATGCATCTGTCTGTAGGATAAAGTCCTTGTTGAAATCTGGGGCTATCAACATGGGGTTACTACAGAGGGCAGTCCGTAGGTCCGTGAATGCCCTCTCTGCTGCATCGGACCATCTAACTGGATCAGGACCATGGGTCTTCACTAAGTCTGTTAGGGGACTTGTCCTTGTAGCAAAATGGGGGATGAAACACCGGTAATACCCCACCACCCCTAGAAATGCTCGGACCTGCTTCTTACAACTCGGCCGAGGCCAATTTTGGATGGCCTCTAATTTATTCAGTTGGAGTTTTACCAGACCTTTTCCTACCACGTAGCCAAGATATATGGCCTCCGTGAACCTTACAGCGCACTTAACAGGGTTCGCTGTAAGGCCAGCTAGCTGGAAGGTATCAAGGACCACCCTCACTTTTTCCAAGTGGGTCTCCTAGTCTGGGGTGTGAATCACCACGTCATCCAAGTAGACCACAGCGTAACTGGTTTGGGGGCATAATAACTTGTTCATGAGGCGTTGAAAGGTAGCTGGAGCCCCATGTAGTTCAAAAGGAAGGACCATATATTGGAAGAGACCCTCTGTTGTAGAAAACGCAGCCTTTTCCTTTGCATCTTCAGCTAGGGGAATCTGCCAATACCCCGTTGTCAAGTCTAAGGTTGTCAAGTACCGGGCATACCCCAGACGGTCCACTAGTTCGTCTATGCGGAGTATAGGGTAGGTATCAAACTGGGATATCTCGTTTAGTTGACGGAAGTCGTTGCAGAACCTTGTGGTGCCATCAGGTTTGGGCACCAACACTATTGGGCTGGACCACTGACGGTGCGATTATTCAATGACCTCCATCTCCAGCATTTTCCTGACTTCCGCTTTTATTTCCTCCCTTTTGGCTGCTGGCACCCAGTAGGACCTCATAGTTACTCTGGCCCCAGGGTTTGTGATGATATGGTGATGTGTCCCGATTGTGCAACCCGGCTTTGTTGAGAATACATCTTGATATTGGGCAATCATCTCAATTACCTCTTTCTTCTGGGCTGTCGTTAGATCAGGAGACACCCTCACCTGTTCAGGATTTTTCTTCCCTGGGTGCAGCTCTTCTCAAGTCACAGTGCATGCCTCTCGTGCATGCCATGATTTCCGAAGATTGACATGATATATCTGCTCTACTTTTCGACGTCCTGGTTGTTGCACCTTGTAATTTACTTTCCCTACAGGTTCAACTATTTCGTAGAGCCCTTGCCACTGGGCCAACAGCTTACTTTTGGCCGTGGGTACCAGTACTATTACTCGATCATCGGTTTGAAACTGATGAAGCTTGGCTTGATGGTCGTAGTAAGTTCTCTGGGCCTCTTGGGCCTTCTCTAGGTGCTCCCTCATTATGGGAGTGACCCAGGCTATCCAGACCCTCATCAGTACTACATGTTCTGTTACATTCTTCCCCTCAGTGGGTTCCTCCTCCCCCAAATTTCCTTGGCTATATCCAGGATGCCTCGGGGGCTGTGTCCATACAACAGCTCAAAGGGGGAGAATGTGGTAGAAGCTTGGGGGACCTCATGGCTGGCGAACATGAGGTACGGTAGTAGGTTGTCCCAATCTTTCCCGTCCTTGCTTTCTTATCATGGGTTGAGGGTTTGGTTAAATCTTTCCACCAGACCACCGGTTTGTGGATGGTAAACCGAGGTCCGCAGTGTCTGGACATGGAGCAGGGAACACAAGTCCTTCATCAACTTGGACATGAATGGTGTTCCCTGGTCTGTGAGGATTTCTTTTGGTAGCCCTACCCAGGCAAAGATTGCCACTAATCCTTTGGCAATGCTCTTGGAAGCTATATTTCGTAAGGGGACAGCTTCTGGGTACCTGGTTGCATAGTCTAGGATGACAAGCACATACTAGTGGCTCGGGTCATTTTCTCAAGCGGCCCCACAAGATCCATGGCGATCCACTCGAATGGAACTTTGATTGGCAGGGGTACCAGAGGAGCTCTTAGACGTGGAAGAGGGCTGTGCAGTTGACATTCGGGGCAAGAGGCACAGTACCACCGGACGTCTTCATGTACCCCCGGCCAGAAGAACCTGCATAAGATTCACGCCTGGGTTTTCTCCACTCCCAAGTGTCCTCCGAAAAGGTGACTGTGAGCGAGGCTTAATATTGCCTTCTGGTGTTTCTGGGGGACTAGGAGCTGGTGTACCTCTTGCTCCTGCATTTGCACAACCCAGTATAGGAGATTCCTCTTGATCACAAAATAAGGCCCTGGCCCCCAGGCTTTTCCCTCTTTGGGTACCCCATCTATCTCAGCCACCTCCTTCCTGGCATTCTCGTACCTTGGGTCTTCCACCTGGTCCCATCCAAAGGTCAGTCTCTCTCTCTCTCTCTCTCTTTGGGCTTAACAGCCTGAACTCTGAGGGATCTGTCTCTGCCCTCTCGGCTGGCTCCGTGAGGTTGGGGTTGGAAGTGGTCTCTGACCTCTCCTCTGTCTCAGGGCCCTCCCCTTCAGTTACCCATGTACATCTGCCTACACAGGCGGCCCTCTGTCCTTGTATCAGGATTCAGGTACCCAAGGCCTTGGCCGCCCTTCTTTCTCTTTTGGTCTTCCTGCTTTTCCCCAGGACAGGGAATAGCTCCTGTGACATTTCTGCGAAAAATGGGAGGTGACATTCTGCCGCGGAAGCCCCCTGAAGTTCGGGGAGCTCCTCTCTCTCCAGTTCCTCTGGTGGGAGCAAGTTTCCCACCCCGGGAAAATCTCTATCTATGAGCATGGAGTATGGGAGGTTGGGACTACCCCTGCTTTCACACAGGTGACATTTCCCTGAATTTCAATTCATACTGGTATGATGGGGTAGTAGCTAACAGTCCCATGGACACAACTTACCCTCATACGCTTGGCCTGGATTAACTGGCTGCGCTTCACTAATGTACCCGAAATCAGGGTGATAGCACTCCCTGAGTCTACAAGTGCCAAGGTTTCTACGCCATTCAACTTTACCTGCCTTGTATATTTATGTGGGGTGACTGCGACCCCTACAATATTGAGTGGGTTGCATGGGTCTGCCCCGTTCCCCAGGTTACCATTGCCTTGGCTTTATGACATTGGGGCACTGGGGAGCTATGTGCCTCAACTCCCTGCACCCATAACACCTGTAATTGCTTCTAGTCACTCCCCTATCACATGGGTTAGGGGGTTTAGTCCCAGGGTTCCCTCCACTCAGGCATTCCCCTTCCTTCTGGGTTCCCAACTGATTTTTGACCTCCCTCTTCATCCACCTAGGACTTCCTGGGGGTTTGGCCGCCCAACCCTCCATGGTCGGGGTCAAGTGTTTGCTTCATGAGGGGCCTTCCTTGGGTAGTTGAGTTAATTCCCTGGCTGTCATCTGTCTTTCCACCAATGTGATCATTTCGTCGTAGGTGGATGGATCGTTCTGGCAGACCCATTTGCGGAGATCTGGTGGCAATCCCCGCATATAATGGTCCATGACCAAAGTCTCTAAAATCTCCTCCAGGCTGCATGCCTTGGGCCGTAACCACTTCCGAGCAAGGTGTATGAGGTCAAATAGTTGCGATCTTGGAGGTTTGTTCTCCTGGAACCTCTGGGCCCGTACCACTGCCGTCTCCCCGGATCATGCTAGGATCTCTGCCCTCAGCCAGGAATCAGCAGCATCCCGAGTGGGCAGATCAAAGTAGGCCTTCTGGGCCTTTCCGCACAAGAAAGGGGCGAGAATGCTGGCCCACTGCTCCAGTGCCACATCTCATCCTGTGCAGTCTCTTCAAATGAGAGGAGGTACACCTCTATATCATCGTCTGCCGTCATCTTTGGCAGACAACTGGTGGCCCTCAGGGTTTGCGTCTCATTGGACCCCCGGGCCTGGGTGGTGAGGATCTTCAGGTGTCCACAACCTCGCGCAGAAGGGCTCAATCTTGGGTCGCCTGGCTCATTAATAATTGGTTGGTTTCCTGCTGTAACCTCATGGACTCCTGCTGTGCCATCACCTGAGCCTAGGTTGCCTCCTTCTGGGCCACTGTGGCTTGCACCAGTGCTCTCACCACCTCCTCCATGGTGGTACCAAAAAAAAAACCCCACAACCAAAAACCCCAGTGCACTTTTTTTTGTGTTTTGTTTTTTTTTGTTTTTACTGTACCCAGCTGACCTGGGTCTATCACAACACCTAAATAATTCTCTTGTCTCTTCTTGTATCACTTATTGTCAGCATAATCATGTTACAGAAGTGTGTGTATGTATACACACTGGATTTTCAAACTTCAATGAATTATGATAGACACTGTTTTAGGACATGGCTAGAAAAGATAGCAAACAGTATTTATGATGGTTACAAGCTTGGAAATATAATTCAGACAATGTTTTCACTTTCAATTTCAATTTTGTCAATATTTGTTGACTTTACTAAAGTTCTTTGGTAAAAGTTGTTTGCTTCTAACATCTTTATTTTCTGGGAAGCCTTGGAGGTGACCAACATCTGTTTTTCTTTTTTGATGCTATTTCTATATTTTATGAAGATCTTCAAAAAGATCTTTATATATAATCCAGTTCTTTGACTGTCAGCAATGCGAGTCTACAAATATATTTTAAAGGCTTTATTAAGCCTTGTGTCACAGAAAAGAATAACCAGTCATTTTTCAAGCAAAATAACCCTTAAAACTCCTGCCAGATGAGCCTTTGGGTCAATAAGGCATGGTGTAAATAAGTTAGTGGACCTTCAGTGGAAGACAGAATGCCATCAACAATATTTTGACAAGTCGTAATGCATTAGACTGCAACAGAATGGTTTGAGATAACATTGATAAGGAGCAGCAGAGAATCCTGTGGCACCTTATAGACTAACAGACATTTTGGAGCATGAGCTTTCGTGGGTGAATACCCACTTCGTCAGATGCATGTAGTGGAAATTTCCAG
>NC_133773.1:24458878-24516379 GCF_003597395.2 Chelonoidis abingdonii
TAGTTTTGAGAATGCTTGGTGGAGATTTTGTAGGTGTTGGTCTCTGTCTGAGGGGTTAGAGCAGATGCGGTTGTACCTCAGTGCTTGACTGTAGACAATGGATCGTGTGATGAAAAGTAGCCCATCCTCCTCACATTAGATCATCAGGGCCAAATTTTAATACTCAACATGAACAAGAGTAGCACCTTGCTCCATGAATGCTCCGATTGGCTTGAATGGGATAACTCATGGAATAAGGTACTATTCAATGGAAGTAGAAGATATCCAAGTTTGGCCCCAGATGTCCACATATGTAAATATGGAATATAGATGCAATCAGAAATTCAAGAGAAGTCTCTCTCTGTATATATATTATTAGATTTATAAAAAAATCAATATTACAATATTAATATTAGCTGGTGAAAGAAAGCTTAGTTCTGTAGTAGATGTAAGGCACTGGAGTATTACTGCTTTTTTTTTTCTTCAGGTCATTTTAGCAAATTTTGTTTTTGCTGCGTGAGGCCTTGGTGAGCCAATGTTGAGTAAAATGTGTTTTGAAGCTGCTAAGCCTGAGGATATTTGGGAAGCTCCAGCCTTTCAGAATCTTAATAAACAAAAGTTGTAGGTGCTCAATCTTAATCCAAATGCCATATCGGTTTACATCAAGCCTTTTATATGACATCTCATTAGTTGTATATCTTCAGAACATTTTAGTAAGGAACATCCAAAGTTACTCGATTAAATATAGGAATTCTTAAGAAAAGTGTTGAAAAGCAAGCAAATGGAGATATAAAATGTGATTGGATGTAATCCATTTCATGCTGTCAGAGATTATTTCTTTCCACTAAATAGGCAAGGTAACCTGTGCCAATGAACTGTAACAACATAGTAAAGAAAATTGCTGATTAAAAAAGACACACAAGGTAGTTAAGTTTGGGAGTGCCTTTCCAAACATGCATACTATCAGGCTTGTTTGAGTTCTGGGATGTTACGGGAAAATGCAAAAAGTTCAAGGTGGCCTTTTTATCCTCTGAAATATATTGATGTGGAGTAAACAAGCATGCAGGTGTTTGTTGACTGTGACACAATAAAAGTGGTTATAAATCATTCTTTGCTACAGCATTTTCAGAGTAGGACTATAAATGCAGGTAGGACACCAATCCTGTTATCACTATAAACTAGTTTCTTAATTTTTGTGAGATAACTCTGTTCCCTGGCCGTTCTTAGCTGAAATTATATGGGCAGAGGGATAAGGTTAGGAAAAAGAGCAAATCAGTTCAGCTTCTGGTGAATAGGTATATGCAATACAAAAAATAATTCCTATAATAATATATAACAACATTTACATAGTATTTTTATGTGTAGAACCCAAATGTACTTTATAAAAGGAAGTAACATCATTCCTATTGGCAGATAGAGTACAAGTAACTCAGTTGCTACTAGAGTTGGCTGGAATTTTTTCACCAAAGCAGCTTTTTGACTAAATATGGGTTTTGTTCAAATGATAAACATTTGAAAATGTCTTGATTTTGATGGGAGGGGTTGTTTTGTTTTAAAGAAATATTTAATTCTTAAACTTCCTTTTTTGACATTTTCAGAATGATCTCTCTTTTGGAAACAAAATCTATTGTTTATATATAAAACACATTTGTAAAGGTCAATCACAACCACATGTTTACATTTTTATGAAAATAAAACATTTCAACCCTAAACTAAATATTTTTGAAAATTCAATGGGAAATTCTGTAACTTTGGGGGATTTGTTCCATTTTAGAAAGGAATATTTTGAAATAATGGAATTTCCTGCTAAATGATAAATCCAGTTCAAGTAGAGCTCTAGTTGGAATCCTTGCTAGTACGCTCAGCAATGAGCCCAAAGACTGGATGAGAATGGCTTCATTATACTTTTTTTAAATAGCGACTAGGCACCTAAATCCCTTGAGCAGTTTTGAAAACCTCAGTGTAAATCTCTAGTCCTTATCATTCAAAAAATAAAGTTGAAAATGGGAATCGAGTAAAAACTGTTTATGCTTTCTGCAAACATTACGGCATCAATCTCTCTGAGAGATGTGAATTGCTTTAATTCACGTAAGCGGTGTGTTGAATCTGAGGCTTAATTATGGTGATTTCAAATGTTAGCATTAACTATTTCATTGTTGATTATTGCATGCAAGCAAGGAGAGAGATTGTCATATCACAAAGATCAGCACAATTTACTACACATGGGATGCATTTTGGCATCTCATTTGGGGAAGGGCTTGATTTGTAAAGGAAGCTATAGAAATAATCTACTTCCCGGGGGGGGGAGCGGGACAATTTGGTACCTTCAGACTAGAGGTAAATCAGTGAAGTAAATAGGCACAACATATAAGCCTAATTTTTCATTTGACTTTCACCAAAGATAATTCTTCTCCCTCTTCTTCCACCCCCACCCCACGATCTCCTTTTGTAAACCTCTATGCCTCCAAGTTCTGAACAGGGCCAGTTTATAAAATTGCCAAAATAGCATGTGAGAGGATGATATTTCCTCCCAGAACTGAAGATCTGACTGGTTAGATAGTTCAGATAAGATTTTGACATTTGGGGTGCTTCTTCAAACTAACAATGAGCTTAATTACAGTAATCAATAATTATATGTTACAATGGATATAAATAGAAAATTGAGTGCAGTTGAATAACTTAACAGTAGATTAGGGAGAAAGATGCCTGGCATACCAAATGTTGTATATATTTTTCATTTAATTCCTACAGGATATCTACTAATGATGAAATAATAAGTTTCTTTTTAAAGCTTTGAAATAAGTCCCCAGAGACACCAGGCATGACAAGTCGCATATCATATTTATTTCTGTAAGAGCATGCACTATGTCATCCGTAAGGTCCATCAATAATCTGTTGCTTCAAGCCCATTACTGTAATTACACCCTCAATGTTTGTCATACAGACATTTCGTAAAGTTTTAAAGGGCAGAGGAATTACTTTGGCAGAAATCTCAATTTAGAGTAATTAGATCTGACAAACTTTGCTCTAGACCGAATATATTTTTGGGAACACCAAACATTTTCTGGACAATGAAAACACCCTCAGCAGATTTAATACTATGCAGATTTTCAGATGTCTGCCTTATTTCTGTTAGGCTGTTTGTCAGCTAGGTTAAACCCTATTCAATGTACGCTATCTCCAGGAAAAGAATTTGTTACTTTGATTTACCATTCCTATTATTCAGCTAAATAAAACCTGTTGATGAGGTGACAGATCTGTCTGTCACTACAGAATCATATACAGCACAATTCCATATGTATACAAATAAATTTGAATATAACTTTATGCCACAAGGGACTGTGGGGTTATCTAGTCTGACCTTCTGTATATCATAGACCATTACATTTCACCGTTACCCTCTGTGTTAAGACCAATAACTTGGGTTAGACTAAAACAATTCAGTGCTTAGAAGACTAAACTGGTGTGTGCCACAGGTACAGAACAAGGGAGATTGAGGTCCCATCAATGCCAAAGACCTCTGCAATGGCAGTTAATTGATTAGGTGGCATACGCCCAGATGATACTAGTAGGTGATCTATGCTCCATTCTGCAGAAGAAAGTGAAAAAACATCCTTGGATACAGTACTTAGGCTTCTGCGTTTTCGTGTTTACCTTTGCTGTTACCCTACTGCCACCACTGAAGTTCCTGAAATAATCAAACTAAACTCTGCTTTAGAATATATACCCCGTTGTTGGGCTTTGACAGGGAGAAGGAACAAATTACACAGTTGCGGTCCTTATTATGAGAAGAACCATCAGTGCATGGCCAGGAGTTGAATCAAACAGACTGACATCAAGAGCACCCCAAGCTGATATTAGCAGATCATAATCAGAAACAGTTTCTAAATTAGCCAGGTTTTGGATCATTTTTGGCATTATGATTGTGACTAAGACCTTGGATTGCTATTGGAAATGAATTTAAAGTCAGTGCAAAGCATGCAGCCCTAGTATAAGGTGGTGGTGTTGAATTGCCAGATTTTGCCCTTGATGACACTTCTAAATAACCTTCAGGAGTTGCTGGAAAAGAGGGCACTGCAGTAATCTGGCCTGCAGCTATCGAAGTCATAAGGTTTGCATCAGAAAAGAAAGGAGGAAACCTTTTTGGCCAGACATAGATGGATGAATGAAGCTCTAGCTATTGCTGATTCCTTGTATGAAGGAGCTGCTAGGGATCAAATGGAATACAGAAGTTGTGTCCATCTTTATCACAGAGACATGGCAGTTCCTCCAGAAAGAATAGCCATAGTCCCTTCCAACTCTTCTCCTAAAGAAAGGAATACAACCTTTTACAAACGATTCCACTTGCTTATGCCTGGTCTCTTTTGATGAGTCGCCTAAGAATATTAGAATGAATTTTTAAGTAAAAAAAAAATCAACATTAAGATATTTTTCTGTTAAAATCCCAAATGTTTTTTTCTGGAATTAGTTTTATACCATAAATAGTACCTTATAGCAACAGGACTTGAAGCTACCATCAAAAGATAATTCACCTTGATTTTTTAAAATTTATTCATGTCTTTATTTATTTTGGAAAAAATTGGAACATGACAGGAATTGTAAGCTGACTGCTTACTGGTATTTGTTATGAGCAGAGTTTCCGGGGGGTTTTGTGTGTGTGTGTGTGTGTATGGTGGTTTATTGGTTTTAAACTGAAGAACACAAAGTCAGATTATATAAAGCCATTTTCTGACTGTTGGATTATTTTGATGCAAACTGACACGTTCAGATTCTGACCTGGTGTAGCATCCTCCATTGCCAACCCTTCATTTATCTCCATGTAGTTTATTCCTGACCGCGTCAAAAGCAATTTACACAATATGATGTAGCCTGGTCAGGATGTTTATGCTCTAAACATGCTCATCTCCCCACCCTCCAAAAACATATTCCAGCAGCAGACTGTGGTCTTAAACCCAAGCATCAATTTTTTTCAAAACTGGCAAACAGGTGCGCCCTACTCAACCATCTTTCTTATAAATATATGCAGGAGAAGCAGTGTGATTTTGGCCTATAGACTGATAGTTTAAGGCCAGAAGGGGGACCATTAGATCATCTAGTGTGTAACAGACATTAATTGTCATCAGTTATTCCTGTACTGAACCAAAACAACTCATTTGGCTATAGCATACATTCCATACGGTATCCAATCTTGATCTGAAGATATCCACCACTTCCCTTGGTAGCTGTTCTCTTGTTCCAGTGGTTAATTCATTCTCACAGTTACACATCTGTACTGAATATCTAATTTGAATTTGTTTGGCTTCATCTTGCAGCCCTTGGTTCATCTTATGCCTTTTTCCAAGAGCGTAAAGAACCGTCTGAGTACCCAGTATTTTCTTCCTATTAATGTACTTGTACAATACACTCAAGGCACCTCTCTCTCTCTTTTTTTTTTTTTTTTTTTTTTTTTTAATTAAACTGTTGAGCTCCTTAAATCTTTCACTAGGTCACTTCATCCAGCTCTCAAATCATTTCTGGGACACTTATCTGCACCTTCTTGAACTTGAATGTGAACACCAATACGGTATGCAGTATTCCAGTATTGGTCTCGCTGATGCCATATGCAAAGGTAAGATCATTTACCTATTGCTTGTTACTGCTCCCTTATTTCTACATCCAAGAATCCTATTACTCCTTTTGCCAGCAGCCTGGCACTGGGAGGTCAGGTTCAGTTGATTGTCCACTATGACACCGACATTCTTTTCAGAGCTGTCTTCCATTCTCGAAGTACGGTTTGCATTTCTTGTTCCTAGATGTGTGACTTTGCATCTGGCTGTGTTAAAAAGCATATGTGAATGAGCTCAGGTTACCAAACAATCCAGGTCATTGTCTGTGAGTGTTTTCTGTACGTTTAATTAGCAGTGGTTTCATGTTTACTTCTAGATGTTGATTAAAAATGTTAAATAGCATTGGGCCTAGGACTGATGCTTGTGGAAGTCCCCTAGAAACATACTTTAGATCTGTTGGTTAGGTGGTTCTTAATCCGTTTAATGTGTGCTTTATTGATATTATAAACTGTTAATTTTTTAATCAGAATGTGATGTGGTAATAACTCAGATGCCTTAGACAAGTCTAAGTATATAACATCTATTCAGTAACATTACTAAGCAAATTTGTGATATCAGAGATTAAATCAGATTTCTTTGACAATACCTATTTTCCATAAAACATGTTGACTGGCAATAATATTTTCTTTTAAATTCATTTAAAATTGAATTCTGTATCAGCGTTTCCATTATTTTGCCAGGACTGATGTGATGCTAACTGGCCCATAGTTCCAAAGATTATCACACTTGAATTTTTTAAACTATTTACACATCATCAGCACTCTTCCCGTCTTCTGGAGTTTTCCTGGCATTCTAAAGTTTATTAAAAATTAATATCAGTAGGATAGATCTCCTTGATCAAATGTTTTAGAACTCTTGACTGCAAGTTATCCAGACCTGCTGATTTAAGTATGTTTATCCCTAATAATGTTCAACATCTTACATAGTTGTTAATGGACTGGAAAATACTTCACCATCCTCACCTGATAAAAGTATATCCTGCTTCTTTCTAAATAATGATTTTTCTGTATCATTAATAGCAGTTTTACTCTTTATTATCGCTCTTTCTTTTGTAGCACTCTGCCATCTTCTGTCCCCACAGCCCGGTCTCCCCATCTGTCCCAAACATAAATATTTGGACTGTACTGTGGGGTTGCCTCAGTGATGAGGTGATAATCAACTGAAAGAGGCAAAGCTGCAGTACTATTAAGCAGATGTCTAAGTAGAAAAGCTAGACAGATCTTAGCAACTGAGCTAGTGACACTTAACTGATTTTAGATTTCAGGATAGCCCAGTAATGTAATTCTTAGTATGCTAAATTGTTGGAAGCCTTTAACTTCACAGGGGAACTGGGATGGGGTGAGAGAAAGGGGAGGATGTTCAATAGACTAATTGCAGGAAATTGTAGCTACTACCACTTAAAAGTGTATAAAATCTGTCCATTATTCTCAAACTGGCTAAGGATACCCTTCCTTAAGAGCAAGAATCTGTTTGCCAATTTCTTGCCAAGTCTATTTCATTCTATTAACCTACTTTCTGCTGTACAGAATTTTGGTTGTTATCAATAGTTGGACAAATATTAAACCCATCTGTTCTAACTAAAACTGAATCTAAAGAGTTGGGATAGAAAAGCCCAAGATTATTGCCTGATTCACTTCTCATCCTTTGTTCTGTTATGATACGGCAAGAAAGTCTCGTGTCTTATTCATTTAATGCAATGTATTTTAAATTGGCATTTTAACTGCATCAGAGTTGTGTTATAACTTGATTGTTCATAGGGCAATGCTGATGCTCTCAGAGATGGATGCATCATGGATCTTGCAATAGCTTAAATATCCAGATTACTTCATATGCATTCACCTGAGCTGAAGTATGATGGTGTGGTTCCTGGTACCAGCAAGGAATTGTAGCTTTGGGGCTATTTTTGCATGTTGCCTGTCTAGTAATCTTTTTGACTGCCTCTGGAAAGAGAAATGAGGAAAAAAACAACAAAAAAGTATATAACAACAAAGAGCATACTATCCACAATTACTGGATGACAACTATCATTTAAATTGAAACTTCTGTCCGAAGGTATTAAAGCGGTTTATAAAGATTGATATTACCACCTCTCTTTACTCACAGGGAAACTGTGGACAGTAGAAAGGGTAACATTACCAAAATTAAGCCTGAGTCCCATTTTCAAAATGATTTAGGAGTCAAGTCTCACTGAATTTCTGAGACTTAGGATCCCAAATCACTTTAGCACATGTAAATTTTTTTTTTACCCTAAGTGACTTGCTTACGGTGGCAGAAGAAGGAATAGAATCCACCCTTTCTAACTACCAGCACCTGTTCTTATCCCTAGGTAGTATTGGTATTGACTTCAAGGGACTTGAGTAAAAGATGTCTCTTAGAGCAAGAGATCCTGCATTTTTCTAGATTAGATGTTGAGGTGCAAATATTTCCAATCAGGCTGACATGATCTAAAATAGAAAATCTCTCTAATCAAATTGAAGTAATTAAGTTGGTCCAAACAAGCCGATTAATCTTCAGCATGTAATTGTATTGTTAATGTTGAATCAGACTGTGACTACCATAATAGAGATATTTAAAAAATAAATTAGGTACCAGGTTTGTGGGTTTGCTGCTATTTGGTTTGATCATCCATTGACTGTTTTCCTTTTAAAACTATGGCTGGATTTTAGTGCTTGTTTAAATAAAGTGATGCACTTCACCTTTTGAGCTAGGCATGGTGCAAGTTCCTGGGGTGCTGTACATGCTTTCCTCTGCCAAGACTCCGTGCACCTCAATCTTGACCTGCCATTAAAACTTACCTTTCTACAGAGGAAAACCAAAAATCCTTCCTTCCTATCTTGGCCTTGTTTTATTATTTATTTTATTTTATTTTATTTTATTTTATTTAATCTAACCTTATTTTGAAAGGTGTCTAAAATTCTTGAGCATGATATTTTAAATGTGAAGATGATACACTGATATTAAAATAATTCTTTTCATGCTCCTTATTTTTGGGTCATTCTTTCTGTCCTGTTTCCACTCCCCGCAGTTGTCTAAATTTTTAATAATTTTTGCTGTTTTTATTTTGCATTTTATACTTTAGAGGCTGGAATCATGAAGATACTGATCATTAATTACCTAGAGTTGATGGATTTACTCAGTACATTGAACAATGAGTTGATGTGCAGACCTATTTTAGTTATTAACTTAACCTTCATTAGATTGATTTTTTTTCTTTTAATTTTATTTTTAAACAGCTTGTATCTGGCATGGATTTGATATAAAGGTCTCCATGGTGAAAAGGTGGGTGTACTATTGATAATCAAATGAAATGTTTTGCACCTCCTTGTGCCCCATTATTAAACAATATATAAATCTATAATGGGGCAGGGGTATGATTTTGTTGAAGAGACTTCTATTTAAAAATTGGGTCACACTAATTTCAACCGCATTAAACCATGGAGTTTTAAGGCTACTTAATCCTGTATGAATTATTGTTCGTTAAAGGTTATTAATCACCAGATGCTGTTGAGCTAATGGCAAGTTTCCAAGAAAGCACTCTGAGGACTACTCTGCTCACCATCTATCCATCCATAATTTGCAGAGTGTAGGAGTCTATGTGAGTCTTTGGCTTTAAAGCAGAAGATTTGAAAGAAATTTGTATCAGCTTTTGATTTTTTTTTAAAAATTATTTTCCATTAATAAAACTCACCTCTCCAGCATCAGCGTGTTTAAACTCCAGATATATAGAGAGTAATATTTGTTGGAATCACTTCTTGTATCATGCCACCTGTGTTGTCAGTTGCCTTAGTAACTACAAAGTTCAAACATAACAGTCACCTACATCACTTCTTTTGAAAATCCCACTCTTAGTTCTCACTGCTTTTCCCTTGACCAGTTTTTCTTCCCATTGGTATCTTTTTATTTATTTATTTATTGTTTTTGATTTTTAGGGCATACACAGTAAGAGGGTTTTACCGCATAGTGTAATGTAGAGTATTATCTTCTGCTAAATTACTTTTCAAAGTCTAGCGGACCCTCTACCACTGTGGCTTATGAAACGCTATCTCATTCAGAAAAAATGTGGTAAGAAAAGGAGAATAAATTGACTTGGATCACAATTCTGTGTGCCATGTGCAGCGGTTAAGGTAATGGACTAGCACTTTCACATGAAGGGCAGACTCTGTAAAGCATTAGTGCAAATTCCAGTGGGGGTGCAAAGTAACAACAAGGTTCCATACTGACCACAGCAGTCCATTCAGGGATGTAATGTGTTAAGTAAGCAGCCAGGGCAATTATGCACAGCACATTATTAACCATATCATTTCTCAGGTCAGATTGAGTCAGTGAAGACTTCTGGAACAATCTTATTCATATTTGGGCATGTTCAAATACAGGAACTGATATAGTAATCCAGTATTAACATAACATTATCTTCTGCATAACCACACTCATACTTGTAATATTATACCAATCGTTACACTGAGCACTTGGAAAAGTGCCTTTTAGTAATGAGCTGGAGTATGTTCTTGTAAGTAACTCCAAAAACATCAGCAGTCATTCATATGAAGTACAGGTTTCAGAGGAGTAGTCGTGTTAGTCTACAGTTAGGGTGGATGTGGCCCATTCCCAACAGTTGACAAGAAGCAGTGAATATCAACAGAGGGAAAATTACTTTTTGTAGCGCTAATGAGGCCAATTCAATCAAGGTGGATGTGCAGAACAGGACGCCACTAACCATCACCTACAGGCCCCAACTGAAACCTCTCTGGCGCATCATCAAGGATCTACAACCTATCCTGAAGGAGGATCCCTCATTCTCACAGACCTTGGGAGACAGGCCAGTCCTCGGATACAGACAGCCCCCCAACCTGAGGCATATACTCACCAGCAACTACATGCCACACAACAGAAACACTAACCCAGGAAGCAGCCATTGCAACAAACCCTGTTGCCAACTCTGTCTGTATATCTATTCAAGTGGCGCCATCATAGAAGCCAACCACATGAGCCACACCATCAAGGGCTCGTTCACCTGCGCATCTACCAATGTGATATATGCCATTGTGTACCAGCAGTGCCCCTCTGCCATGTACATTGGCCACACCGGACAATCTTTATGCAAAAGAATAAATGGACACAAATCAGACATCAAGAATTGTAACGTTCAAAAACCAGTAGGAGAACACTTCAATCTCCCTAGATACTGAATAACAGACTTAAAAATCATAATTCTTCATCAAAAAACTTCAAAAACAGACTTTAACGAGAAACTGCAGAACTGGAATTAATTTGCAAACTTGACACCAAACTAAGCCTGAATAAAGACTGGGAGTGGCTGGGTCACTACAAAAAAATAATTTTCCCTCTGTTGATACTCACCTCTTCTTGTCAACTGCTGTGAATGGACCACATCCACACTAATGGAATTGGCCTCATTAGCACTGACCCCCCACTTGGTAAGGCAGCTCCCATCTTTTCATGTGCTGTGTTTTTATATCTGCTTATTGTATTTTCCACTTCATATATCTGACAAAGTGGGTTATAGCCCCAAAAAGCTTATGCCTAAATAAATTTGTTAGTCCCTAAGGCACCACAAGCACTCATTGTTTTTTTCATATGAACTAGTGCACTGCATTGTGGAGCACTTTTAAGATTGTCATTAAATGAGCACATTTTGTTCATTCCTATGTGAGAATCCACAAACAGCAGACTTTCCCTAAGTGCTGTCAGGCACAGCATAAGACTTAGGGATGCCTAATTATTTTTATTTCCCTGTACTGCAACAGCTCCTGGAAGCATCAATAGAGACCCCTTTATGCAGTGCACTTTACACTTCTAAAATTATAATAAATAATAATTGGAGATATACCAATCTTCTAGAACTGAAGGGACCTTGAAAGGTCAGAGTCCAGCCCCCTCCCTTCACTAGCAAGACCAATTTTTGCCCCAGATCCCTGGGTGGCCCCCTCAAGGATTAAACTCACAACCCAGGGTTTAGCAGGCCAATGCTCAAACCATTGAGCTATCCCTGCTTTAAAGAGCTTGCTTTCAAAAGTGCCCTCAGTGAGAGTACATGTGTAGATGTAAAGTAAGTGGCAGAGTTCTACCTAATAGTTGGGCCAAATGTGGTCAGTGTTAAACTTCTTCATATGTTGTGGAGCTTATTTTTCCGCTAAATATATTCAAAGTGCTGTCTGACAAGGGATCTGTGTGCCATTTAATTTTTTACAGATCATAGACAAGGTATTCTAAGAGAAATATTACTTGTTATAAACTCAAAAGTAACTCTTATTTAAAGCAGGTTTATAACCAGTGTATTGTTAATTATGACAATTTACGAAGAGACAGTAAAATGCTAGCTACTGAAAATTCTGATTTTTTGTTACTTTATTAATATGGGTTTAGGATGATTTCATATTTTGGACACTGACTCTAATTTAAATATTTTATTTACTTTTGGTACATGAGCCCAGAGCACTGGATAGGCACATTTTAAATGTTTCTCTGTCTTTAATACAAACACAAAGATTGCAGCAGAATGGGTTAAATAGCAATCTTCAAATTTAAATGCTTGGCATGTGAATTTAATTGTACTTTTACATAAGCTCATGTCAATTGTCCTTTAAACCTCCTTTTCCCCTAAGAATTTTACTGTTACTGGGGAACAGGGATTGAGAAGGTGGTTAGCAGATGGAGTAAAATGATGATTGATTACCATATTTTTGATGCAGAATGTGCAGTGCTTGATTGTCACAAGGAAACACTTGCTGCTGGTTTGATCTGCTTTTCTTGCAACGGGTTTTATCGAGCTGATGCAAACACGTCAGAATGGATTTCATACCTATAGTATTTCTGTTCAGTTGTACAGAAGTACAAAATGATATTCTTCACTTAGATACCTTTTGAAACTCATTGTGTGAGTTCCACTAAAGCTAAAATGAGCTTTTTTATTTCAGTTATTTAGAAGGGAATGAGAACCTCTCATCTGAGGCTTGTGTTGCCAGTGGTTTTTAACTACATAGTCCACATTTCAGATGAGCCCAATGCTCAGGGTGGAAGAGCTGAACTCAAAGTCCAGAAGGGTCAAGATGCTGTATGACTGACTGACTCAGGAGATCATTAAAGATAATCCTAGATATTTTTGATCACCTCATTCTTTCAAGGAGACTCTTTTTCTAGATTAGGGGAACACATCTGAACATCTTATGACACCTTCCTACCTTGTATTACTCCTACACCAAGGGAACTGCTGTTTCCTTTCATCTAATCAGCTCATTACTTGCTCTGCTTTCCATTCAGTCTGACACATTTATATCGGGCAGTGTAGGGTTTCCTGAGGACATCAAGGCTGCAGTGAGAGCCAGTAAAGACCCTCTCAGTGAAGAAGCAGCCACTGTGAAAAGCAAAGATTGCGTGTAATGAGACCTGAAGGAAACATCTACTGTAGGTTCTGTGAGAAGTGCTAATGGTGATGGATTAATGGCATGCTTGTCTCTGAGAAAGTACAGAACCAATGCTCCAACGTGGGATGAAGGAGCACTGTGCTGCTAGAGATGCCATTGTTTAAGGGATTAACCCTTTCATTCCAGCATCCCACAACAGTGATGCAGCAGTAATTCTGTCCTCAACTGATGCAATGCAATGATCTCTCAATTCTGCACATCACTATGTAGCAGAATGCCAACACCTGCATCTCACACGCATACCTTCAGTCACAGCACATAGAATCATAGGGTTGGAAGGGACCTCAGGAAGTCATCTAGTCCAACCCCCTGCTCAAAGCAGGACCAATCCTCAACTAAATCATACCAGCCAGGATTTCGTCAAGCCTGACCTTAAAAACCTCTAAGGAAGGAGATTCCACCACCTCCCTAGGTAACCCATTCCAGTGCTTCACCACCCTCCTAGTGAAAAAGTTTTTCCTAATATCCAGCCTAGACCTCCCCCAAAACAGATCTTCCCCCTGGTTTGCTGAATGGAACTTGCTGTGCTGTAGGCTCCAGGTCCCCACAGCCTGCCTGCCCTTGTGCCTTTGCTTTCTCCGCAACTCTCCTCTATGCACTTTTTTGCTCCACTTGCACTTCTCTGTCTCCCCCCACTTCCTAGGACTCCAGTTCTTAGGTGCAAAGAGAACTAGCTGTGTTCCTATCTTACACAGCAACACCCCACAGCAGTTTATCATTCAACAATTGCTTGGTTTCCAACCCTAGAAGGATGTGTGTCAATGGTGGCCAAAGTGATACCTGTGTCAGGATCGTATTTCATTTTAAGTTAGTAAGGTGCTTTGCATCCTGTCCGATGAAAGGTGCTGTGAAGACAGAAGATGGCCAAGTGGGTCTTGCTGAGATGCAAGTGATGATCCCTTTCTTTCCTATTTCCTTTCTAGCAACTGGAGGGAGAGTTGCTTAATAGCTCCATCAAAAGAATATGTGTACGTTTTAGTAGGAGGGCCTATGTAAAAGACTTTTTTGTTTTTCCTGAAAGGTTGATATCATGCTTCTGAGATTGCCCCTGTCACTGGCATGCTAAATATACCACTTACCAAATGCAACAACTATTTTAAACCAGATGAAGACAATTCTACTGTTACATTCTTTAGGACAGCAACATTTTTGTTGGCATAGTAATAGGTACAAAAAAAATCGAACTTTTTTGTCGTCATCCATGTCCTCCTCCTCCTCCTCCTCCTCATAATAACCATATTAAGGGTAAGCAATTAGTCTTCTCATCCGCACTTCTCATCCATGGCAATTTTACAAGCCCTTTTAAACTACTATCTATTTTTAAAATATAGATTTAGGCTTTATCTTCCCTATATAAATGTCATCAGAGACAGAATCAAATAGTAGTATAGGCAGGTAGGCAAATTACAGTTGCATGTTAGTAGAGTGGTGAAAGCCCACATAACAGTAGTGTTGTGATTTGTGGCATTTGTCACCTACGTGAGAAAAGGGAATAATTTATGCCTATGTGCAGCAGAGTAGGTAAATTAGAGAGTAGTTTGCACTTTCTTCCAAAGCACTGTGTATTGGCCACTGCTGGAGTAATGAACAAACTGGTGGTCTGATCCAGTAGAGGAGGGTTTGGCATAGTGAGTAAGAAGATATTAATTAAAGAACCTATTAAACTTTGGATGGGTTTATTCTTTATTAAGCACATCCATCAATTAAGGTGCATACCAGGAGTGATGGATCCTGAAGAATAAGCTTAGTTTACAGAAAACAGCAGTGGTAAGAATAGTTTCTTAGGGCTCATTTGATTTTTGTTGCATGACTAGAAATCCCTTCATGGATTACATCTGTTGTGTATATTTTACTGATATTTTTTAATCATTATTGTTTCATAAAAACTGGCTATCTTCCTAAAAAATAATGAACTAACACAGCACTGCTTAAACAATAATCTGGCAATCTTATATTTAGAGCAGGAAAACCTAGGGCACATTGCTGTGATGGGTCTGGGTTTTGCAGTTTCATTTTTATTCTATGCTTATACTTGGGAGCTTTTTTTGAGTTATACCTGTTAACTTTTATAGATGTCATACATTTTTATGTTAATAGTTCTGTGCTGAATATGCTGAGAATCTAGACTTGTGTTCATCAGAGTAGGGCACAAGCAGAATCATGACACTCCTTCAGAATGGTTAAAAAGGCTCTTTTTTATTGTTTAATAACAATTTATTGCTTGTTTTTATAGGTAAAAAGGGATTTTTCAAAGCGTATCAGAAACAGTAGAACTTGAGCTTTCATGCTTTTTCTTTACTAGAGAGTTACTTTTTGTAGTTGTACTATCCCTTGGCATTTCTCGGTTTTCTGCAGCGCATTCCAGATCCTGCAGTGCACTAGAGGAAGAAAAATCCGCTTTGTAATCTTCTTTTAGTTATTGGTAATGAGCATTCTCACATCAGGTGTGACTTTCTGGTGTCCTCGCTCACCCACCCGCGCACACAGCATCACAGACTGAGAGAGCCTCCCTTCAATCCACCACAACTCGGCATTTTTGTTAAATTAAGGTGACCTGTTCTCCATGTGGTTGGCCAAAATTTTTCACAATATTTGGGACAGTGTATCCTTTGACGACTGTTTCTTTGTTAGTCATGAAGATCTCCTGGTACAGATGAAAGAGGTCAGTAAGACTTCTTCCTCTTTTTCTGATTTAATACGTGTTCATACCAAAGTTCCTTATAGCTTATTTTCAGTTTCATCTGAAAAAAAACAACATGCATACTTCATGAAAACTAACATGGAAGAAATGGAGGGAAATAACATAGTCCAATACAGTGTGGTGAAGAAAATGAAAGCAGCGCTCACATGAAAAAAACACTAAGATTTTACTTAACTTCCTGTTAATTAATTTTAAGAGAAAAACTACACTTAATGTCCTGCAGGACTTGGTATCAAGAAATACAGTATGGTGTTTTCCATATTTTACTTCGCACATCTAATGTTTGCAAGAGACAGGGTTGGAAGCAAAGAACTCTGGAAATCTGATCCCAGTTTTGACACTGACACTCACTGTGGCTTTGGGCAAGTCATTTAAATCCTCAATTTCCTTTTCTGTCAAATGGAGCTACATTGTGAGAAGTATTGCATTAATGTTTGCAAACTAGGTTCTTCATCATCATCACTCCCATAACCACATTGGTTGCTGGGGTACCATCACTGATGAGCAATCAACCAGTTGTCTCCACCCCTGACGATTGTGTATCAGTGCTTGAGTTTCCACAAAGTCCATTCCTGTCCCACTCTTTTATATTGTCAATTCGTCTCTTCTGTCTACCTCCTCTTCTCTTCCCCTGTACTGACCCTTGGAGGATGATCTTGGATAGGCCAGGTGATCTTGTTACATGGCCATACCACTTCAGCTTGTACTTCTTCATAGTCATGGCAAACCAGGTTAATAAATGCTAAATATGATAGGCATTTTCAAGAATGTTATCATGGTGACACTTGGAATGGACAAATCTATAAGTAGACCTTGGCAAATTTACCATTTATATTTTTATGTGTATTCACCATTTTTGCCATGCTGACTGCTCTTTAGAGCAGAATTACAATTTACATTATAACTGACTGCCTTATAAACCAAACAACTGATGGAGAAAAGTGTTTTTTTTTGTTTTTTTCATTACCCAATAAGAAAGGGAGGGAAAAAAAGCTATTTTCTCCCCTGCGTCACTTTTCAGTAGTTTTGTTGTTTAGTTTCACTCCCTCTGTAGCTTACCTGCATATATGAAAAGCTGTTCTATTCCATAAGCTAACCAAATAGTTAAAATGGTAGAGCTGTTTGAATTCCATGTAGAGATGGGCTTACCTCAGTAATTTGTCACATTGATTTGAGCAACGCCCAAGAGTTTGTATATCTATTGATGTCTACTTGGAACTATCCAAACTGGAGATGATGTAAATCTTTCCAAAAGGAGGATTGGGGGAGGGAGGGAAGAGGAAGAGATTTCAGGTTTCTTCTCCTCTGGCATAAACTAGAAATGCTGTAATAGAACACCCTTTCAAAACATTTGCACCCTTCAAGTACTCAGTCTAGCATAGAGTAGATGCACTCAAAATAAATAGAAAAGTCATTCACAATCCAAACCTGCAGAAAGGTTTGGATATGGTTTAGATTTTGCTAAAAGGTTTAGAATGGCTTTTAATATACAGAATCTGATCACCTTTAACTGCTGGCTTCCTTGGAACCCTCTTTAGAAAAGACACAGGACATAGAATTTTACACTTAATTTGCACAGGTACAAATGGCCACAAAGTGCAAGGCAGCGTATATGTGTGTGTATTTATGATTCCTCTCACCATGGTTTCTAAGTGGCTCACAATGATATCTTTATCTTTACACCACCTTTGTGAGTAGGGAAGTATTATAATTGTTTTACACATTGTAATTGGGGCATACAGACTACACAGGAAGTTGGCACCCAGAGCCAAAACTGAACCCACATCTTCTGAACGCCGGTCTATGATCTTTACTATGAGACCAAGCTTCTGGTGATAATTCACTTGTGGGTAAATATTACCAAATGAGAATGGTAGTATTTTGCACCCAATTTTCATAACTGGGATATAACCACACAAGGTGCTAGTTAGTAGCAAATCAGCTCCGTGTCTGCAGAGATTTAAGCAACAAGATAAAAAATGGATACTGCAGGAAAATATATGGCTTGTCTACTGGATAGGAATTAGTGTTCATCTAATGTCATTACTTTTTGATATTTGAAAGAACAATGATACTGTTAGGTGTGACAATGTGGCATGAAAAAGACAGAATGAGCACAGCTGAGCGAAGTCAAAATAATTGAATTAAATTCAGTTTGCTTTTAGCAACACATTTAATAAACTTATAAAATGCAATTACAGCAAAGGCAAAGAAGAGATAATGTATACAAATGAGAATAGGACTGAACACATGCTCTGTGAGGTAGATGTGACCTCTTAGTGGAGATATGCTGGTATAAGGTAAAGGGATCTATCTGTCTTTTAATAGTATATCTCTAATTTGTGTTGTGCAAATTACTGTCAATGAATCTTTTTGAACCATGATCATATAATTTTATTTCTGGAATTATGACAATGTGACTCCCAAATAATCAATCCCTCACTGGTGGGACATGCATAAAAAGGGAAAATAAAAGATTTTGAAGGGGCTGTTTTAATTCACTCCCAGTTAACATTGTTGTGCTCATGGATGTTTTCTTTTAGGTTCTCTGGATATAATGGAAAATAATAATACTTTCGTTATAACAAACAGCAGCAGCATTAATAAATCTCAGACTTCTTAAAAATGGCCAGCTATGCAGGAAATCTTCACTTTAGGTTTCAGACCAATTCTGCTGCATAGTATCTCCAGTGTATTGTTAATTATAATAAGCCTAGCGTATGAGGCATCTGCCGAGCATAATGACTTAGTTCCTTGGATACATCCTAGTGGTCTTTGTACCTAATAAAATAGCAACTATAAATGTAGCAGAATCTTAATACTATTGTAATAAAGAATGACTAACAAACCTTTAGTTTACTTAACGTATAAAATATAGTAGGCGGCTATTAGGAAAACTTGGTGCAAGGTGATGCTTTCTGTGTTTGTTTGTCAGATCCCTAGTTTTTGTTTATTGCTCTCATTAACTAGAGATCCATGTTGCTTTACTTGAAAAATATCTTGGCAAAATAAGAAGGATATTTATGACGTTACAAGAAAGAGTTTGAATAGTTTCACGATTATGGGCTGGAGGGGCAGAGGTGTTGATAACAAAACTAGGCACAACATGGGAGATTGCTCAATAGTAAACAAGAGCTCATTAAAGCCAGTTAAGTGGTGACCCTGTCTCCCTATTCCCACTCAAAATCCACAGTTATTTCAGGGGAGTATGAAGAAATGTATTATGGCCAACAAGGTGAAGTGCTGCCTCTTGTCTACTGTGCATATTATAGATATTAATTAGCTGTCCCATTCGACAGCCTCATGCAGGCTATAGATGAGTTTGCTTTCTAACCAGTGAAATATCAGAGAGTGGTTGCTTTTGCCATAACACGAATTAATTAAATTACTTATCTATCTGAAACCAGGGTGTGTGTGTGTGTGTGTGTGAATAAGTTTGTATCATTAGAAAAATGTGAAAGCAGTTTTGGAATATTTTAATCTTTATAATATATAAACCCACCTATTGTTGTATATTCCTTTCATGTAGGTGTGTTTTCTGGTGGGCTTACACAAGAAGAGTTAAGGGACTTGCCTGAGATCACTCAGCAAGTTTGTTGTGGTTGAGGAATAGACTGCAGGTCACTAGACTGTGAGCTTTGCATTAGCTACACCTCTGCCTTGATATAATGCTGTCCTTCGGAGCCAAAAAATCTTACCACGTTATAGATGAAACCGTGTTATATTGCGCTTGCTTTGATCCACTGGAGTGTGCAGCCCTGCCCCACCCCCCAGAGCACTGCTTTACTGCGTTATATCCAAATTCGTGTGACGTCGGGTGGTGGTATATCGAGGTAGCAGTTCTTTCTATTGCCAGACTTCTGACTTGTGAGTATTTGGGGATGGCAATAATGTCTTCCCTGGGTATGAAGGAAAAGCTGGGACACTACTTGGTGATACTTACAAAATAAAAGAAACATAAAGTACAAGCTGTGATAAATAAAGGGGGAGGTAGCTCCCTTTTATGGACACCCAGCCAGCCAGTTAGATTTAAAATCCCTCTTGGTAGCTGTTCTCTGCTTGCTTTACCTGTAAAAGGTTAAAAATAATCCCCTAGGTAAACAAAAGGGGCACCTGGCCAAAAAAGCCAATGGGAAGGCTAGAACTTTTTAAAATTGAGAAGGAAGCTTTCCTTTTGTGTCTATGGTGGTTCTCCGGAGGAGGGAAACAGAGCGAAGTCAGGGCTATGACTACACTATAAGCTGTTTTAAGCCACGTCCCCCACAAATGTGTAAATAAAAATTAGGAATGTTTAGGAAGACGCAATTAGATTTATTTCTGTTTATTTTTTAAGGCTTGTGAACTTCTCTGTGCCAACCCCAGATACTTTTGTTTGCTTGTAACCTTTAAGCTGAACCCACAAGAAAGCTATTTTGGTGCTTTATTTTTGGAATTGCTCTTTTAAAATCTAGCAAAAGCTTAAGTTTCAGATGTATTTTCTTCCTTTTTGGTTTTAATAAAATTTACCTTTCTTATGAACAGGATTGGATTTTTGATGCTCTAAGAGGTTTGTGAATGTTGTTTGATTAGCTGGTAGCAACAGCTAATTTCCTTTGTTTTCTTTCTCTGCTCTTCCCCGGAGTGAGGTGAAAGGGTTTGAGGGTACCTCACAGGAAAGAATTCCCAAGTGCTCCTTCCTGGGTTCAAGGGGTTTTTTTGCATTTGGGTGGTGGCAGCATTTACCAAGCCAAGGTCAGAGAGAAGCTGTAACCTTGGGAGTGTAATACAAGTCTGGATTGGCCAGTATTAGTTTTTAAAATCCTTGCAGGCCGCCACCTTCTGCACTCAAAGTGCCAGAGTGGGGATTCAGCCTTGACACAAGCCCTATATACAAATTATATTTTAAAATGTGAGTACATACGTAAATGTTGAAAATTTAGGCAGGGAGCTATAGATGTGTTTATATTCTGGAGGTGCACCTGGTTGTGACACTCTAGCTAGGGTTACTTTTAAGATAGGTAAACACTTCTCTTCTTATCCTCCCCACCTTAAAAATAGGCACCCAGTCAATGTGAAATTTTCATATGAAGTTAATTTTATGCCTTTAGTGGGGCAGACTGCCACATTCCCTGTGAGTGTGGGTTGTGCAGACAGGGTGCCTGTGCAGACAGGGATTGCAGACAGGGAGCCAATTAAAGAAGGGCTTATTGTGAGCCAGTCAGGGCCCAGAGTGGAGACAGCCCATCAGGGCCAGGCTCAGCCCTATAAGAAGGCTGCCCAGAAAGGGAGCAGGCAGTCTGTCTCGGGCCTTGAGAGAGGGGAAAGTCAATCTGCAAAGGTGGGAGACTAACACTGCAGACAGTGCAGTGCTGGCGAGGCTCAGGGAGGCTGCAGGCCCTGAAGGGAAGGGCCTGGCGGTGCAAGGGGCCGAAGGGGAGGCAGCCCAGGGCAACAGACAGATGAGGGGGGAGAAGGAGGACAGCGAGGCTGCCACCAGAGGGTCCCTGGGCTAGGACCCAGAGTAGAGGGTGGGCCTGGGTCCCCCTCTTGCAGTACACCCAGCCATTGGCTGTAGGGAGCAGCCATTATATTATGCCAGATCCCTGAGAAGAAGGATTGGACTCAGAGAGTGTGGTTGGACATGGTGGCTGGGGTGTAGGACTGCTGATCACCCACCCCTGAAAGGGGTGCGGATGGACTAAGGGGCACTGCCGGAGGGCAGTGGCCTTGAAGAGGACACCAGTGAGCAGGGAGCAATGTGGGTTCAGAGACACCAACTGAGGGCAAGATGATGGATGGAACACCACCAGGAGGGGGTGCTCCACTGGACAGAGCTAATTCTGGGAGTCGCCAGCAGGAGGCACCAGGTGGTGAGACCCCAACCATTACAATGCCCTACAAGTTTTATGTGTAGTTTTTTGTTTGGCTAGTCTTCCTGAATTTTTAGGATTTGTTTGCATTTGGGTTCTGTTTTCTCCCTTGGTAGTACAACTTTTCATTGTTGACTGATATTGCTTACAAAACTTTGTCTATCTTCCCAGAACATGGCAGAGAGGTAGATCCTGAGTAGATCTGATGCAATGAATGCTTTAAAACAAACAAAGAAAACCCGTATATAGATAGATACAGTTTTTAAACTTCCTTATCTTTTATACTCCAGGGGTGTAATGCCTTTGAGGTCCTGCTGTGTGTATATCTTTTCTTGCTATAACTGTAAAGCCTGGTATATTTCCACCTTTTATTTCTGATAGCTCTAGAAAAGGAATCCTGTCTGTTACTGTAAGTGTGTAGGTATTCTTGGGAACACAACAAGGGATAGAGTCTAGAGAGCCAGTGCATGGAGCACCTCCAACATTTGCCTCTGAGTTCATGGTATCTTCAACAAGCTTCCAGACACCTATATGCTGATACACCACAGTACTTGCAACAACTTTCTGTAGTGGGCTTTGTTCTCAACACACGCAACTTCATTTGGTAGTAGTTAGGGTTTCTCCACATACAAACAAGTTTTGGTGTCTGTTTGCATGTGATTATATAATTCATGTAAGAGGGAATGAGTCACAAATTTTGACTTCTTACTTTCCCAGTGTTTGGGAGGTTTGGATGAAGCATTTTGTTTCATCAGTAAGTTTGTATGTTCATAGAGTGGTTGCCATTGAGTCTTTCTAAGCCTTTGGAAATAATTATTACAGTCTTCCTTTGGTAGCCCTCTGTCGGGCATTGAATATACCACAGTAGCATAATTTCCTTACAAGAGCAAACTTGAAAAGAATTAAATGGAGACTACAGTTTGTGTACGGTGGAAGCACTTCATACATTGCTGGCAAGTTTTTAATGATTCTATCTGTATTACAACTATTTGAAACTCTTCCAAATGAGAAGAACAATTTAAGTTTGACCACTCTGTGTGTTTTATTTAACTATTCATGCACAAATATTTTCTTCTACTGAACAGTTGCTACAATGTCCAGCTGAGTGTTTCTCAGAGAAGCAGTTGACGCCCCATTAGATCTATCTCAGAAAGCATGTGTGTTTGGAAGAGTTGTGTAAGGTAACATAAATTTAATGTTCACCATCTCTGGTTAAAGGAGCAGGTGTCTGAATGAAAGCTGCCAGTTTGAATTTTTTGTGCTTTGTACAAACTTACCCAGGTTTCTGGATTGTAGACAAAGAAAGCTAAATGAAAAGAAGCAAAATGTTTGCAACTTGAGCTATGAAGTTCTATGTTTATTATCTGGACCAATTTTTCCTTCAAAAATTATTTGAGGTTTGTGACAGCTCATGGGTGAACTGTACCTGTGATCTCTTCCATCATCTCCACTATGGCCATTCCCTTCAAGTGACAGGCCTTGAACTGTACTCTTCCAAGAGGGGAACTTCATGGTTCACCCCACTTTAGATTGGATCATTGGGCTACAACAATCCCTAGTCGCACCACCCTCTCACTGCTGCAGGGCAAGCAGTGCCTTATACCCACTTGCAACCCCTCTTGAGTGCACCCTTCATGTGACAAGCTTTGCTATCTTCACCTCTCCCCAGCTGGAACCCTATAGCCCCACCACACTCAGGCTGGATCCTAGGATGCCCCCTGCCATTTCCAGCTATGTTAATGCAACTGGCCCAACTGCAGTTGTCACCTGCCAGACACTCCTCTTCAGATGTCTCTAACCAGCGGTTGACTGATTAAAGTGACTCCAAACAGGCCTTATTATTCCTTTGCCCAATGGTACGCAGCAAGCAGGGAGAAAGGGTTAAACCCCGAAGAGACACCCATGTGTCTGGGCCTTGCCTGCAGCTCATCACTTCTCTCAAATCTTAGGTGAGCCCAACTGTCTCGGGCATGTTAGAACTTGTGCCTTACTTCCACAGCCCTGCTTCATGCTTTGCCTCTCCATATTTGTCCCTGAGGAGCTGCTGCCTGCTCCTTAACTGTTCACCTAAAGGCTGTGTGAGGGGAGGTTAATAATTTAATTTTCTTTTCACCTTAGTTCAGGGACTGACAACCTTTGGCATGTGGCCTTCCAGGGTAAGCCCCCTGGCAGGCCAGGCTGGTTTCTTTACCTGCCGCGTCCATAGGTTCAGCCAATTGCGGCTCCCACTGGCCATGGTTTGCTATTCCAGGCCAATGGAGGTGGTGGGAAGCGGTGGCCAGCACATCCCTTGGCCTGCGCCGCTTCCCGCAGCCCCTATTGGCCTGGAATGGCGAACCGCGGCCAGGGGGAGCCACGATCGGCTGAATCTGCAGATGTGGCAGGTAAACAGATGGTCCCGGCCCACCAAGGTGCTTACCCTGGCAAGCCGCGTTTCAAAGGTTGCCGATCCCTGCCTTAGTCTTTGGTAGGGTGACCAGACAGCAAATGTGAAAAATCAGGATGGGGTGGGGGGTAATAGGAGCCTATATAAGAAAAAAGACCCCAAAATCGGGACATCTGGTCACCTTAGTCTTTGGTTGGTGGCGAGAGAGGGGACTTGTCCCCTGACTGGTGACCCAGATAGCTATTTCCTAATGACTAGCTCACACACTATTTCTCTTAAGGACCCATGGCATTCTCCTTGGAGTTCCTTATCTACATGTTTTGTCCCTCCCCACACTTGCTTTGATTTTAATGCTGTGCAGTCTAACAGAAGAATATACAGTAGGCAAACTGAGGTGCACATAATGATAGACAGTAATACAGCTATCCCTCATTTTCTACATTGTTGAACCACAATTTGTGTGTTCCTCATACTACTTCACAAAATATTAAAAAATACTCCCAAAGCCCCACATACTGAGTCCATCTGTCAGCATGTCCGAAATGGTTGCATAAGGTAAAAAGCATTGAGCTGTGAAGGCTTGTCAAAGTCTGCCTTGTTTGAAATCAGCTACTATAGTGTCTAATCCCACTACTACAGAGGGCTCTGAGAAAATAACTTTGGGCTCTACCCAAGTTCAGAAGTTATCAGCCTTCACTTCCTACTGTGCTTTGTTGCACTTAGATTCCATGAGTGATAACTTAGGTGAGTATTAGGGCCATATTCAAACAAGAACAAGAAATATGAAAATAGCTGATTGGCCCACTTCTGTAATGTGCTGTAATCACATCAGTAAGGCTCCTCTGATACCACTGTGGGGCGAGGGGAGGGAGATGCTATTGTTCACCTATTTCCCGAATAACATAATTGACAAGCAGTGAAGGCAGCTAATGGTAGATAAGCGATTTGGCTGTCCTTTGATTTTTCAACTCTCCTAAACAGCTATTCCCAGGTCTATTGTCATAGACCATTTCACAACCCAGCTCATTATACTTAGTTAGTAGCTGTGCGGAATAAAAATGGTCTTGCCTAGAAGAGAATCAGTGTTCTTTTATATTTCCTTTCTTCCTGAAAGGGCTTTGTAACGAGGTAGTGTGGAATCTTACCTCAGTAACTAAATCCAATAAGTTAAACAAGAGAGTGAAAAGAATTCCAGCAATTTGTTGCTACTTGATATTTTCAAGAACAGTGATTTTGACTTTCAGAGCTGGTTTTGTGGTGGCAGGATTGTGTCCGACATAGATAAGCAGGTCATGTTATGGAATGTAGTGTTCAAATTATGAAAATTTCAAAGCAATCATCTTGCTGGATGTGATGTGCCTTGAACATTAGAAGGGACTCTGTGCAAAACAGCTTGAAGCAATACAATATACTTTTTTCTTATGCCACTTGGAAAGCAATACCTAATGCATTTTGTAAACAGGATTGTTATCTCTGAGGCACTGAGTGTTTTACCTTATTTGGCAGCAACTAAGTTTTTTCACTCAGCCATAATGCTTCAGGTGGTTTAGAAATGGCAAATACTGTTGCATTCAAATATCATTCATTATTTTTGGTGGTGATTAAATTTTAAGCCTTAAGATTGGAAAGAGGGGGGGCAGGGAGAATTGAGAGAATGCCAGATAGTGAGAGTCACAAGAGTTGAATAAATTTGTGCACTCTCCCTCCTCAAATCAAGGCCAATAAATTAACACAGCAGTTCTGGAACCTTTTTTGGACAACTGTCAGCAAATCCAGTTACGGGGCTTGTTCTGCCAGTAGTCTAAAAGGATAATAACTCCCAAATGTCTTGAAACCAGACAGCATTTCAATCCCCAGTCTGAATTACAGCTGCAATTTTAACCTAGTTATGTGAATAAATCATTCTAAATAAAATAGAAGAAAGAAGATATTGAACAGCCTAAGTATTTATGGCCCCTGGTTATGTGGGTGCCGGATATGGGGCAAGAAAACCCATTTTCACAGGTAACCTACTTCATACATCGCTAGTCAAGTATGCTAAAGTGCTGATGGCTAAGAGCACCTAACTGTCCATGATTAGACCATGGTAGCTTGAAATTCAGAGGACACATCATTCTTTACGGCTTCAAAGTTCAGAGGTCAGGAAATTTCAATCTTCTCCTTTTGCAGAGATGAACCTTCATATCATTTTTCAGTCCAAAGCATAGCAGTTACTACTTAGATCCATGATCAGATGCTATGTGAGAGGTACTAAATTAACTCTCTATCTGTATTCCTTGCCCATCATCTGTCTCCAAGAGCTAAATATAAACTAACTATATACAAGTCAGTGCAGTGCCCTCTGCAGCACCTCAACTGAGTTGATTTGTGAGCAAGGAGAGGAACCTCTGCAACCTTTGGGCACCACAAACTGTGTCCATGATTGCTCCAGATAAGCCAGCCCAGAACACTGGAATGGGACAGACCAGGCACTGTGTGACTGATATTTACGTAGATTTCGCAACCTGAAAACACTGCTCAAGTGGCAAAGATGAGCTGTAACCTCTGCTTTAGCCCATAAAGGGCATAGTTGATGTGGAGAATTAGAAACTGAATAGCAATAGTTTCATCTCTTCAGCTGCCTTGCACTTCTTTCATAATGCCAAATTCAGTGGGCTTTACGCGGATGATGGCAAATTTACCAACTGAGAAAAGTTCTGTGACAACTTTAGCTGGAGTTTTTAAAAATTACTCCATAATGATTATTTATTACTTGTAGTCAAGAAGTTAAAAGTAACTTAAAATAAGGAAGACTAATTTATTCATTCATTGATTGCTGTGGATTATTTTAGTGCCCATGTCCTCGTAAAGTGCCTAGGGAAGAACTGGAGACAATTTGATCATCAGCCAAGTCACTAGGACAGGAACTCCAAAGTTCATTATATTTCAGACTTAATCTTTACATCTCATATAATGAGTTAGTTGATCAGAAATATGTAATATCTGATGCTAGATGGAACCATAATATCCTTTTACAGTTCACAGGCCTGATTCTCCACTACTTTGAACCTTGTGCCATCACTTGTATACCTATACAAAGTAGATATAAAATGCGACCCTTCTGGTTTGGCACTCCTTTTGGAGAGGTGTAAATAAATATTCAAGGTAGTGGAGAACTGGGCCTCGTGGGCTTAGTTCTGAGTAGTAGTGTTCACATGTGGCACAGCTGAGAAGAGGTGAGGAGGATGGTTCTGTGCCACCTTTCTGCACCATGTATCCTGGGCTGACTCGGGGCCAAAATACCCCTACCTACATTTGGAGTAGCTTCTAGTTGTAAGAGAGGAGGCACTTTCTTCTCCAGAGGGAGCAAGCAGTTTGCTTGCTAAGCTCCCCTAATTCTATGTAGCTGTGGCAAAAAATACTAGGGTGAGAAACAGAGCGATGGGCTTTGTCTTGGCAGAGTGTAGTACAGACTTCAGGCATTTTACTGGGCCAAATAAGCTTGATTGGTTTTTTATTATTCATAATGTAAAAGGAAGAGCCTTATATTATAACTCAAATTATTAAACACTGAGATATGGTTTCAATCCCATATTTCCTGATATGTGGAAATAGATTTTCTAAGTCAGTTCACGGAGACCCATGTGTCTTAAATCAGAAAGCTGAGAGTTCTTTTTCTTGCACTTTAATGTATGTAGTTAATTTGTGGGATGTCTTTGTGGCCATAGATAGTTAAAAGCACTTTGGGCTTTCAGTATTCATACTTCAAAGAATTAGTTGATCCCCAGCTGAGCTCCTGAAGAAATGTCCCATCATGGGATAATAATGTACAATAAGGTGAATTATGGCATTTTATGCCCTTGTCTGAAGCATCTGGTGAAGGTTACTGTTGAAGAACAGGAATTGCAGACTCCATTATTTGGGATTTTGTACTGCTGCCCATAGTTCTTCCAGCTCTTTGTGTAAGAAAAAGACAGGCAAAACCCAGATGCTGCCTTTAAAACAAGCCCTTGATAAATTTGTCAATATATCATTTATAATTCTGCATGCTAAGAAAAGGTGATTGAAAACTCATCAGGGATAATTATAATGATCCCAATATGAAAATGAAAATAATCTTATTTATTTATGCCTCAGTGTACTGAATGTTGCAGTTGGCTACCTGCATTGTTGAGGATTTTTGCCTTCCTCCTGAATCATCTCACATTAGGTGGTGCTGAAGGTATGATATTATTTGATTGACCAAAGGTCTGATACAGCTTTGCAAATTCTGTTTTCTTACAAACTTGAGTAATCCATGTGTTGGCTTTTCGTGAAATTTACTTAGGAAAAACACACTGCATTTTTTGTGTAATTGTCAATTATTCATGTTGGTCTTTTAAATTAGCTTTTCTCTGCATGACACTTTTTTTCATTATGGTGCTTATTTTTCTCAATTGATATACCAGGGCTCAGTGTTCCTCTCTGTGATATGGAAATGGACACTGTGTATTGGAAAGCAGGATCATGCCCCCAAAGTAATCATTCAGGTTCCATTTGTTAACAGCTTTACAAAGAATATGACTTGCCATATTTAATATGAACATACACAAAGAAAACCTTGCGCTGACAGAGATAAGGGCATGTCTAGGTTGTAAAACAGGTTACAGTTTTCAGTACAACGTTCGTAGCCAAAATGTGGGACTGGAGAGTGTAGAATCTAATTCAGCAGCAGCATGTTAGTGGTTTTGCCACCACCCAGTCTTCATTTCCTATATTGTTAATCTCGCTGATCAGTTCATATATTGACTCAGTGGGGCAGGGATTTCTCCCTCCTTGAATAAGTCAGTCAGCTAATTTCATTATTGAAAGTCATTTGACTAACTATTTCATTATATTCATTGCTTATGAAGGTGAGCACATAATTCAGAAATATTTGCAGAGGTATGAACTTAGCTAAATCTTTTAAAAAAACCCACAAAACCTCTGCATTGTATTTTCATTATTTACCCAACTGTTGTATGTGATTGTGCTTCTAATGTCAGTCACAATGTCTGAAAAATGCAAATTTTGGTTAAGTTTCGCTAAACTACTCTTCCTTCTCCTCTCTCTCTTTCTAAAAGTTTTCCTTTCTTATTAAATAAGTGGCTAAATGCTCTAGCCAGTGATCACATTATCTAATGATGTGATGTACAAAGGGCTTCCACTGAAGGCAAATCAGAAGCTTTGCTGGTACACAATATAGTGGTTCATTTCTTAGTGGCAGTGGCCATAGGAAGAATATTACACCAGTGCTCTGTGGACTGCCTTAGGCTTCATATTCACTCCTGGGTGTAATGTAAGGTTTTGATTATTAGTTTTTAAGGTCCTGACCCAGAGCATGCTGAAGTCAACAGGAGCCTCTATTGACTTTAGTTAGCTTTTAGATCAGGCCCTGAATATTTAGGTACTTCTGCCTAGAGAGACTGCGTCTGTTTCCATACATCTCAGTGGTGGCTCAGGTGATCAGGCTAAGAAGAGGTCTCTGGATTACAGCTGGTGAGAGTTTGCTGATTCGTTGAAATTCCCCAGAGACTGTTCAATTCTGATGAAGTTCTAATGAAACTTGGCCTGTTTGGCAGGGTTTGAACAGAAACCTGCCTGACTTCCTACCAGTTTGCCGCCTGGCTCCTGGGTAGCCTGTCTGATGGGCAGTCAGGGAGCTGAGAACCTAGGAGCCCCGCTCCTATGCGTGTAGTTCCTCAACAGCCCAGATTCCCATGGCTTCTTGGACATGCACCTCTAGTGTAGCCTACTAGGCAGACTGTCCAGGAGGAATGACTCCATTTCCTTCTGTAGAGAATTTCATAATTTTGGGATTTTGTTTTGAATCCATATTTTGAGATATCAACATATTCCACAAAATGGAATGACTTTTTTCTCTGCACACCTTAAATTTGGATAGGGTCTTATTTGGGCGTTTTATATTGCTGCCAATTACCGTAATATCTTCCACGTAAAATCAGTAGCGGTAGCAAACTCCATTCAAAGAGTTGTTCTCCTTTTTTAGGGCAAAGCTTTTGGATATTTTTTGTTGCATGGATGAAATGCATGGTTCTGTTTGCTTTGTTGTTTTGATTATTATTACAAGTTAGGTTTGGAGATTTTTAATATTCTTTGGGTTGAGCAGAAGGGGTTGTCAATTCTGAGGCTCATGGTTTCAGCATGTGGTGTTGACAGAAGACTCCTGACTGGTTCTCACTGGCCTCAGTCAGTTTTCATTGGTCTGTCAATCTCGGGTTTTGTTAAAGGCATGCTGTCAACTTGTGTGTTTAACCTAATTTTTTTTAAAAAACAGTTTCTTGTATACCTTTTTATACTGTCTTATTTTGTTTATTTAAGTTCTTTAAAAATTGACAAGATTTTTTTCTGCTCTGTTATGATTGTAAGGGTCTCTTCAACTGGGACAAACTGTCTATGACATAGAAACCATGAAATTAATTATACACACAGGACTCATGCAGCAAAGCACTGAAACATATATATGCAAAAGTTTTTAAGCAAGAAAAGGGTTGGGGGAATAATGTGGTTTCTCTACCTTCTTTAAAAGATCTACCTCAGATTTCAGATAGAAATGAGATTTTTTTTCAAGTTAATGATGTCTCATGCATTTTTCAGCACAACAGTGGAAAGCCTACCACTATCTGCTTAGAGTGTTTCTCACAATGGGAGTGGAAGAGGTTTATTTATATTATATTACATCAAGAATCCACTCTTTCAAGTGACTCAATATGTGAATTTTACACTCTACATTTGTACATGCAGCAAGGAGAAAAGTAATGGATGTATTTAAATAAAATAATTCCTGTGTAAAGCTATCAACAGTGATAAAAATAAATGATTTGGACCCCAGGGCTTTTTGATGGTTTTGAATAAAGGATCAAATTAACCAGTGAATGGATTAGAGGAAAGTCACCGTAGTGAACAGAAACTATGTGTGAGCAGCTATATCTTGTGTTGCTTTTTTGTGCATAAATCAGCATTTGTGCAGAAGATCCGAAATAGCTCCAGCCTTTATTACAACATGTCTGTGTACCTTCCTACTGCATATGCTATCCTGTGAGATAGCTGAATACTTTTGTGATAAGCATTTCATGCCTGAGCTATTGGTGAAATTAAAATTAAAGATGTTCTCCTTATCCTTTCCACTCCATTAACACAGAAAGTAACAAAGTTTAAGTGAAGCCCTTTGTTAGGGTGGAAACTACTGTATTGGTGTCAGCCCAGAACGCATAGGACATCAGCCACTAGAGTGTCAAAGAAAATCAGTGCTAATGGAGTAACTCTATTAAAATTAATTATGTTCCTGTCTCTTAAATATAAGACTGATGTAGGTTATTTTCAGTTTCTTTCTTTGCTTAAAGTTAAGCGCAACTCAGTTAAAATGCTGCTTCTTTCTCCCTTTTGTTGTATTATTGACATAAAAATCAATTAGAATAGAATGGTTCAAAGAACCAGAGAACTTAGCCCAGTAAATCTTTTTCCATCTCTGTCTAAGCCTATCCTTCTACTAGGGATGGTTACCTTTTGTTCATTCTTCTTTTTTCCAGTATGCCAGGCTATTAAGCTTCATGATAAGAATTGCATTTGTTGAAGTGAAAAGAAATTGTGTGATTGGCATGGGGTGTCCCGCCTTATTTGCCACTAGAGTTCTGATGGCCAAGAAGGAAGCTAGCTAATTTGATAGGCCACAGCTGAGGGGAATTAGGTGGGCAAGTAAATCCCCTGAGTGCGTAAGAGACCAGCTGTGTAAGAATGAACTGGGCAGGAGATAGGACATGAAAGTGGAGCAGTGAATGCTGTTGGGAAAGTGCAGATACTCCTAGGAGAAAGGTTGTGTTGCCTGCAGTCACTCCCTGGGAAGAGGGCGGAGGCTTTGGGAACTGCTAGACCAAGAAAGCGGAAGGAACTGGTGGTAGGAAGCAACCTAGGGAAAAAGCAGTGGGGAAGGGACAGAAAGAGAGAGAGAGAGAGCCTAGACTGCTGAGCTGAGGGTCCCTGGTCTGAAACCCAGAAAAGATCGCAGGCCCAGGTTTCCCTACCAGCCACTGGGTGAGTGGCATCAAGGCAGTGAATGGGAAGACTGCCGAAGACTGCTGAGGAACTATACCATGGAAGAGGGAACTTTGAGTGACCTAGCTGGAGGGCTGAGTAATGGAGACGATTCTGTGGTTCCTGAGGTAGAGAGAGGGGCTGCAGGCTGGACAGAGAGTTGGAACAACAGCGTGCAAACTGCGGAAGAGGGCATTAGCTGAATGAGCTGATACCCAGAGTGACCCGCAGGAGGCAGCGCGAGTGGTGTACCTGTGACAGTGATAAAATGTGTAGCATTTTAGAAGTGATTCAGCTATGTAAAATCTGCCCCTCCTTGTTCACAGCAAATGTACATGAGATGAACAGGGCAGCCACAAATCAGAGCATTAGGTCATGCCACTATTCACATTCTACACATAAGTCAATCTCATTGTCAGTGTATGTTGAGTGGAGGTGAAGAACTGATGTCATGTAATATGGGTGTTGTACTTTGTGTGTACAATGGTAATTTTGCTGGGAACTTGCCTTTAGACTGCTGTTGGGTAAACCATGCATTGTGTGTGTGTGTGCGCTCTTTTTATCTCTGGCAATGTGTAAACTTATTATCTGTGTTACTGGTAAGCTAGTATTTGCAAGCGTAAACATTCATGAATGGAAGGGGAAAAAGGAAGATCGTGTTTTCATGTTATCATCCCCCTTTTTTGTGATAGTGCAGTGCATGGGAGATCAAAACCATCTCTCTTCATGTCACTGCCATCACTGTTTTGGAATCACATTTGTAACTACCACAATTTGCATAATCTGCAGTTCCACAAAATGTTTTCTGGTTTGGCTACATAATTAAGACTATGTGAAGAAATGCAAGACTTAAAAAAAACAGGGTGCGGGGGAGAGAACAAATCATGGTAGCCAGCAGAGTACTCTTACTTGTACAAGGAAGTTGTACCCAGAAGAGTTGTAAATAGATTGGAGAAAAATATTTAGGGTACAATTTGGTTAAATATCTTTAAGTATTAAAAAGCTAGTTACCACAATCAAATGTGCATTGCCTCAGTGAAGGGATTTTAAAAAAAAAAAGCAAATATGCACACCCATGCTCACTTCCTCTAGAGTTTCGGTAAACAGGGAAAATATAAACTGAAAACACACATCACAACCAGACATGCCAAACCTGTAGGGGGGAAATGCAGAAATTGGGCTTGTTTTTGGCTTAATTGCTTGAGTTACTTGTTGGCTAGTTTTTTGCTTGCAGCTTGTTGCTTGTTTGGCTTGTAGCTTGTTCCTGCTTTTTTTTTATCAGCTCCCAGCAAGCCAGGGGCAAGGAGGGGAGCGAGTCGAGTGCACAGCAGGCCCACCATAGTCCCAAACTGCATGCTGAGGGGATCTAGTAACATAGAGTGTTGAGGTTCTTAGGGATTGGCCTGTTTTGGCCTCGTTTTGAAATGGGGTTAGCTTGACTTTTGCCTTGTTGTGAAAGTCGAGGTGCTTATTTACCGCGTGAAAGATGGCAACTGTGATCCCAAACATTTCAACTCAGATATGAGCTAAATTCCTATATTATCATTATTTCTGCTGCACTGTTGAAATAGGTAAGGGAATTCCACATTCTTTGCAGTGTTGTGTAGTGAGAGCATCCTCTTTTTCGTGCTCGCGCACACACATCTAGCTTTGCTGGGGAGGGTAGCTATAAACTCGCTCCCCTCTTGGTATGATACTTTCTCACGCAAGTTGTGATGAAGCTAGTGAAAATGCTTCTTTTCTTAAATGACTTGTTTGCAAGTTAAGTAGCTGGAGATCTTGCTGAATTTTTCACCGAAAGACCAATGAATCATTAGCACCACAGGAGAGAGTTTTAATGGCCTTTGATTAATCTGTAATCTACCACTACTGCAATATTCTTTGTTAATGGAATTTTCAATTAGATTGTTGTTTGAAACACAATTCATTTTACTTTTTTTTTTTAAGTGCTCTGCATAGTGTCATTAGGTGTTTTGCACAGAGATTGCAAAAGTCACAGATAAGGGTCACCACATTAGCATGTCATTTTGGAGTCTACAATGGATTTGTGCTCTTACTCTATTCAACAATCTGGACCAATGATTTCCCTCTGGTCCTCAAACTTTCTAGGCAAGTTTCCAGCCACCAGCTTCCAAGATTATTTTTCCCTACCCATTTGTACTCCCTCTACCGATTGATTACTATGCTCTCAAGTTCATTTCTCCCTCAGCTTCAGGCAGATGCCTTAAGGAACTGAAGCTCATAAAACCAAATGGGAGGGAGGGGAGGAAAACAATCAAAACAGGTTGGTTAATCTCAAAGTTCTTTGAGCAGCAGGCTCATGATGCTACAGTTGTGATGCCTCTTCTCTTTAGAGATCGACTGGAGCAGCCCTTGGTGTGGAATGTATTACTGTAACTCAGAATGGATTAATATAACTTGCTGTGTCTGAGGCTGAAGGTTGAAGCAGTGTAGCAGCTCCTGTGTTTGCAGACTTCTTCTTCTCTGGGATGGGTTGCCATGAGCATCTCTCTCCTCTTTTTTTAAATCCTTCTTCTGTCTTCTTTTGCTAGTTCATTGTGTTGATCCAGATTATCCAAACCTTTTCTGGATCAGAACCCAGAAACATCAGCGATGTGTAGACCCCCGCAAGAAAGCTTTGCTTCTCTGGGACAATCCAAGTAGTACATCTTAGGATGAAATTCATAGGAGCTGGAAAAAGAAGTATTTTCAGTCAAGGCCACTATGGATCTTGCTATGCAGCTCTATTTGATTTGTGCAGTATTTAGACGTTACGTTGTCTGAAACCCTAAGATGGTTAGGACTCAATTTATATAAATGGTATCATGCGTGAGTCTGTTATGTATTTGTAAACAAGACTGCCATCCATCCACTGAAAATTACTTCAATAGTTTACCAGTGACATTGTCACTTAAATGAAATGGGACATTTTGACATTCATTAGCACAGGTCCACTAAAAATTTTGTTTCAGACTGAGTTCTTGGAGATGGAAATAGAATGTAGACAAGAGGGAGATATAAATCTTTTTACTTGGATTTAATCAAAGCGTTTGATAAGCTACATCATTTTTGAACAAGATAAAATATGCATCACTGCTGAGATAGTGGGAGAGATCAACAGTTGAAAGGTCCAGAGATTTCTAATTAATGACAGTAAACCTTTGTAACAATTAAATCAGGAAGGTTTGGGTACTAACACTACTCCACCTTGGTATATCAGATTCATGGATGATTTGAAAAATGTAACTGCTTGTATGATACCACAAGACTCTTTTTGAAAATTTGGCATGTGCATAAGTGTGCAAATGCAGTTACAGAATCTGTAGAAATGAGTAGTTTGCGCATGCAGATAATTAGGCATCCATATGGCAATTACCACAATTGTGTGCAAATGAAGTAACTACAGTGTGCACCCAAATACATGCATCTACTTATGTGTGGGTCTTAAGTTGCTTCCTCTCAAAATTTTCCCAAGAAATTCATGTTCGTGCAAGGTTCAAAGACCTTATGGATAGTTGACATACAGGTTACAGTGAGTTTGCAGGAGGTTAGATGTCTGGAATTATGGGAAAGATCTGAGAGGAGAAATAACATTATAACTGTGCTGAAAGACAAATATTCACTAATGGCCAAATTCTGGTGTCACTGAAGTCGACCAGGAACTAAGTTGTATATATGAAATAATTCATTTAGGGCCATTCTAAATGGCCTTATTCAGACCCCACCTGGTATATGGTGTATGGTTTTGGCTACCTAACTTAACCAGGCTTTAGAAATAGCATGTGGAAGAGGAAATCAGGCTGATACAAGTATCAAAGGTGTATTGTATGAGGAAAATTTCAAAAATTTAAAAAAATAGTTTTGGGGGAAAAAGAAGACTGAAAAATGACCTCATTATTTTTTTTTCATATACATATAAGGGCTATATACAGTAAAAAGATATAGATAGAAAAGAAAAGGTCATGTTTTATAAGGAAGAGTCATACTCATAATTCATGGTCGCAGTTGGAGGTAGAAGAAGGAAATGTTTAGTCTTGTTCTAGGAGTTCTTTTCATAAAGTTATTAGAATATGGAATAGTCTGTAATATAGTATTGTGGGAGCACATGGCATAAATGAATTTAAAGGTGACCTGCAAAGAATATTTAAAATGGGATTGTGCCCTTTTGATTCTTTATAAAGCTAAAGACTTCTTTTCTCCCAACCCTTTTTCCTCTATGTTCCTTTTTTTTAACATTAATAAAATCAAGAATATCCAGTCTGGCCGTCCATGATCTGACAGCAAGACATCTTGGGAGTGTAAAGGAGTGTGTATTGTGAGCTTTCACACTATTTTTTTAGGGGTCAGGTGTGCTGAATTTTTAGCAACAATATCCTTTCCTCCAAGTGTTAATTGGACATTGGTGAAAATTGGTGGTAACAAAAACTAAAACAGTTTAGACAATCTGAATAAAAATTGCTTCTCCTCTCAATTCCTCAGTTTTCAGTCTTCTGGGATGGAATAATTTTACTAATTCTTGAGTTTCTGTGTAATCTTCCACGATATAAAGACCTGAACACCAGGAAAAACAAGAAAAACCTTTGTCTTGACAGGAGCTATTTAGGCTTTTTCATAGATATTGAAGAAGCAAGAAGGGGCACAAGCGCAGTTGTTTTTCTTTTGCAGGTCACCTTTAAGAGAAATACAGATCTAAACTGTAGTTGGAACTTAATTGCTCTAATACATTTAGGAACAGTGTACTTGCTGAATAGCAAGATCCAACTCCAAAGGAATGGACTAAATCAGTGGCTCTCAAAACTTTTTTATTCCTGGACCACTTGAAAATTGCTGTGAGTCTCAGTGGACCACTTAATGATCTTTCCAAATGTTGTTTGTGCCGTTAGCTAACTATTGTAAAGCGCTTTGGATAAAAGTGCTATATAAAAAAATCCATAATTAATGTGTTTTTGTTCTACAAATAAAAGCACATAATGCATATTTTAATATCTGTAGTCTTACCTTTCTAATGTGATGGATATACCTGTTTTTGTAAGCAAAGTTTAGGGAAGTTGGGTGTAATGTATGTAAGCTTTAGCCTTAGGTCAGGTTCAGCATTCGTCCTGCTTCTGTATTTGGACTTGAAAATCCTGTCTCGCACAGGTACATAGTAGCAAATGGCATCAGAAAATACACTGTTTTGTCTGGAAGTTCTGGGTACTCTCCAGTTCTCTGAATCCAAAACTCAGTTAGGGATTGTCTTTTAAATTCTGATCTTAATGCTTTGTCGCAAGAAAGCTCCAACAAGAACTCTTGTGCCTTTTTGGACAAACCAGAGGGCAGCTCACTGATTTCAGTTCTGAAAGGATTACATACCCAGTTGTTGACTTTCCAGTAGCAGCTGAACCAATCTTCAAACTGTTGCTTAAGAGCGACATGATCTTCAGTGTTGTTTTTTGTCAAGAACCAGTTCATTTTCAGACAGAAAACCTTCCAGTGTTGGGAATGAGCTGAAATCATCCTTTGTTATGTGACTAGCAAACAAGTCAAATTTCTTGATTATTGTATTGATTTTTGTCTCGCACATCCAGTATAGTCACTGAAACTCCCTGTAGCACAGTATTCAACTCATTTAAGCATATGAATGTATCAGAGAGGCAAGCCAATCGTGAAAGCCAGGATGAATCTTCAAAATAACTTGTGGATTGGAATGGATGGTCTATTAGAAATAGCTGTACTTTTGAATGTAGCTCAAACAAACGAGTAAGTACTTTGCCTCTTGACAAACACTGTACTTCTCTATGAAGAAGTAAATGAACACTACCCATTTCATTGCACAGTACACTAAAAATTCAAGAATTCATAGGTCTAGCTAGTTTTCACAGCAGAGTCCAAAACACCCTTCATTTCCACTGGCATTTTCTTGGCAGCTAGTGCCTCTTGATGAATGCTACAGCGCACCCATGTAGCATTAAGTGCAACTTCGCAGATACTAGTCATTACCCCACTGTGACTTCCCATCTTTGCTTATGCACCATGAGTGCATATTCGAACACAATGTTGCCAAACAATACCGTGTTCCTTCACAAACTCATCTAGTAACTGGAAAAGTTGTTCGGCGGTGGTTCTTCTTGGCATTGAATGACAAAATAAAACATAGATTCTAGGACTGGAAGGGACCTCGAAGTCATCGAGTCCAGTCCCCTGCCCTTATGGCAGGACCAAATACTGTCTAGACCATCCCTGATAGACATTTATCTAAACTACTCTTAAATATCTCTAGAGATGGAGATGCCACAACCTCCCTAGGCAATTTATTCAAGTGTTTAACCACCCTGACAGTTAGCAACTTTTTCCTAATATCCAACCTAAACCTCTAATACTTTCCCTTCCCACTCATACCTGATGTATACGAGAAGATTTGCAATATTTAGTGATATCAGTCATCTCATCCAATTGCAATGCAAAATACCTATTGTTCACACGTTTCATGAGAATGCCTTTAACATTAGCTGCCATATCTTGAATTCTGTGTGACAGTGTCATGTGAAAGAGGCACACAAACTAACTGCTTTGCTGTCTTCTGTCTGCACGTTATAATCGCAAGTTCTTTAGCTGCAGAATAATTTCTTCATGAATAGTGTGAGACTTCCCTCCTTTGGTGATTCAACGGCTTGTACAAAATAAAGCTTCCAGGGCCTTTAAATTTACCGTTGCATGAGCAAACATTGTTACTTTCCCTTGTTTCAACTCATTCAGTTTGCACTGAAAAAATTCAGGAGGTTTATTTTTGAAAGCAGCATGATTTGTCTCCAGATGATGCTGGAGATTTGCAGGTTCAAGCTTTCGTTAGCCAGCACTGCAGTGCATAACACACGTTGCAGCCTTGGTTCATGTTGTTCACCAGTTCATGTGAAGCCAACATTAATATAGCTTGGGTTGTATTGTCTTATCCATATTTTGTGTTTCAGTGAATTTTCATCATTGGTACTCGTACTGGTTCCTGGTAAACATGGGTTTGCACTCAAAATTTGCTTTGCAGATGTATGTTCCCTTGCTGTACTTTCACGTTCAGTTTTGAACTTTTCACTGATCTCACAGTCACTGGTTTGATTATTTGTTTTCTTTTACAAATATCCCATTTTCAACCACAAATCTGTCTGGGGGTTGACTACTCCTCTAATGACTGGACTGACAACTGTTACATTTTTTGAAAAAGCACTAGATTCTGGTACAGTCAGTACTTTCCATGTAACAATGATGCCCAATACATACAATAGGTAGGTTAGCTGAATTTCATCCAATGCAAACCACACATACGCAGTTAAAAAATGAAACCAATTAACACTATGTATGTAGTGTAGTAGGGTACCAATTTAAAGAAACACACATTTTGCTTCTGGATTAAATGTGAATGAAAATAAAATAACACGAAAGGCCCAATTAAATAACCTGCTCCTACCGTAGACCACAAAATCTCTCTACCGGGCTGGGCGAGGGCGTGTTTCTTCCACACCGCGGCAGCCACCGGGCTCAGAAGGTGGGGTTCCCTCCCCTACTGCAGCACCCACTGGGCTGGGAAGGGGCAGTATATCTCCCCTGCCATAGTTGGTCTTGGGAAGGCGGGGTGTGTGTCTCTCCCCCGCTGTAGCGGGGTCTGGAAAGGAGGGGTGTGTGTCTCTCCCCCTCACAGGGGCAGCCCCAGGTTGGGAAGGCATGCTGCAGCTCCATTTACAGGGAACTGTCTGCAGAGCACCTGCATGGAGCTCACGGACCACTGGTGGTCTGGGGACCATGGTTTGAGAACCTCTGGACTAAATGGTTCTGTGGTTCTACCCAGCCACAAAGTTTTCCATCTTCCAGTAGATAAAATCTCAAAAGCTCACATAATTTAGAAAAGTCAAGTGTATTCAATGCTCCGCCCCCTTACTTAAATGCTGTCCTAAAATTGTGACTGAGTTTATGAAATACACAATGCATTAGATAAATTTTTCATGTATTACAGTGAGCCTTAATTTAGGCTGTTACAAGTTTACACACTTTTCATCCTGTGTTTCCTAGCAAGTTTATTTGGATCTTCTAATCACCTTTCAGGAGCATGTGAAAGCCCATTTATATCCACTCTGCTTTATTAAAACAACTAAATAACAAAGGTACTTACATAGATGGCAGTGGCAATCAAATTCAGTAAGGAAAGCACAGAGAACTAATTGCAAAGACTAGAAATTTAATTGATTCTTTTCTCTGGACTTTCAATTAGAAATGTATAACTTTGCAGAGGTTAAATTTACCTCAGAAATGAATCATCCATCTAAAGATTACGTTGATGATTTTTCTCTAATGGGTTATAACTCACTAAAAGGCCATACACAGCTTAGTTTATGGATAGATTTTTCCCCACATATTGGTATCTACCCAAAACCTTTTTTAGTTTGTTATCACAACTTACTTTTTTTTTAATCCTAGTACAATTTGGGAATGGGTGATTTAGGTTGATATTCAAATGTGGCTTTTGTTGGTATTTGGAAATTCTATAATTTGGATGAAATCTAGATCCCAAATTGAAATATCTGGATTCAGTATGAAGCCTCTACATGCCCTGATAAAGGCTCCCACGCCTTATCATGTTAGTAATTAGTAGGTATTGGGTAGGGTGGACTAACAACTTTGTACATTCCTCTTCCATCACTTCAGGAGACAGTGCGTAAAGATTAAGTTGTTACAGCAAACTATCCAACTTTATTAGCTGGAGACAGTTCCATTCTTGCTTAACTTCCAACATTGACCAACCCCCAAACTGCTAAGAATTATATTGGGCCCTTGGAGATAACACTTCCCTACCAATCTTGCACTGAGTCTGACACCAAAATCCAGAAGTCATATTCAGTACCACTTCATTGGCATAAGCAAAAATCAAACTAAAAATTTACATCACATTTTTAAACATGAGATTTTATCTTTGCTTATAGGCATTGCTTTCACTTCTCATTAGAAATTAAAATTGCAGCTAGATGCATCAGTATTCTTTACTATATTATCATGTGTCAGTTTTAGCAGATATCAAAGACAATTCTTGGCCTGTGTTGTCAAGGCAACACATCTTGGTTTTGGCCTCCATTGTCTATTTGAATTCTTGGGTTCACAGAATTTAATTAAGCTGTTTTTCCTCTAAATAGAAATCATTCAGGGATGTCAGAAAGCTTGAAGTGCATTCAGATTAAAGAATTAAGAAGTGGATATTGTGCAAATTTATATATATTTCATATTGATAAATAAAAGCATCTCACCTGCTAATGTTTGTATTGTCATGCCAAAGGTTCCAGTATGGGTGAGTCTTGTGAAATAACAGGGCATTTCATTACAGTTAATTACTGCATTTCCTTTAATGAAGCTGTTCCACACAAATTAATAGATTGACATATATTTTAAGGCCAGAAACGACTGCTGTGGTCATCTTGTCTGACTTCCTGCATAACACAGGCCACTGGACTTCTCTGAATTTATTCCTGCTTCGAGTTCAGTAGTTGTGGCTGACCTAGAACAGATCTTGTAGAAAAACATTCAATCTCGATTTTAAAATTTCCCATGGTTAGAGACTCCACCCCAACCCTTTAAGTTTTTTCAATGGTTAGTTATGCTCATTGTTAAATTGCATAGTGTTTTTAGTCTGAATTTATTTAACTTCATCCTCCATCCATTGGAATTTGTTATACCTTTATGTCCCAGAATGAATAGCCATTTATCTCATTTCTGTTTTCTATATGTTATACTTAGTCTGTGATGAAGTCACACCTTAACCTTCTCTTTGATTGGCTAAATAGATTCAAGTCCTTGAGTCTTTCACTGGAATGCATTTTTCCAGTTCTTTAATCATGGCTCTCCTCTAAATCCTTTCCAATTTTTTTAACGTCCTTCTTGAACTATGGACACCAGAATTGGACACAGTATTCCACTGTGCAGCATTGTAGCTGTGTTGGTCCCAGGATATCAGAGAGACAAGGTGGGTGAGCTCATATATTTTATTGGACCGCCTGTTGGTGTGAGAGACAAGCTTTTAAGATACTCAGGGTCATCTTCAGCCCTTTTCCATACCTGAAGAAGACCCTGAGTAGCTTGAAAGCTTCTCTCTCACCAACAAAAGGATGGTCCAATAAAAGATATTACCATACCCACCTTGTATTCCACTGGCAGTTGCAAAAGGGCCAAATGCAGCAATAATGTAATCTCCCCTACTCTGATTTGAAATTCCCCTGATAATACATGCAACAATTGCATTAGCCATTTTTTGGCCACAGCATTGTATTAGGAGCTCAGGTTCGTTTGATTACCCTCCAGAACTCCAAAGTCCTTTTCAGAATTACTGCTTCCCAGTGTAATCTCCCATCCTGTAATTATAGTCATGTTCTTTTTTTCCTAAGAGTATGATTGTGTGGGGAAAATACAAAATTAGACTACAAAAAGTTGACTTAGACCAGAGCCTGCATAACAAAATGAAATTCCATCCTACTCAGAAATTGTTTTTATATAAAAAATGGGGGAACTTTCATATTTGCTTCGATTTACAGCTGTACAGATATTTTACTTCATTTACTTGGAGTTCTAGAATGAGGCTTTTATGTCATTCAGTATGTGCAAGTTATCTATTTATTGGCCTGTTGCTCAGTAAAAGGGCAGCAAAGGTGAAAAACCATGAGTGAAGCTTGGATATAAGTCACTTTTTCATTTAGCTTAGTCTTAGCAGTGGTCATCTATTTGAAACCCCCCCGCCCCCCAAAAACCAAATGCAAACAAAAAAGACCCCCCAAACAATTAACTTAATGCAACTTTTTATAGTTGACTAAGTTAAATGTACTGCCTGGAAATTCAAACTTTTGAATCTTAAGGCAAGTGTAACTTAGCCTGTTTTATACTTATTTAATTTTTCTATAACAGTGCTGTATGCGTTATTTTTTTGCCCTTGTGCGCATTATTGCGAGTATATAACGTAGCCATATTACAGTTTCTGTGGGAACCATAATTTTTAATTTCTTGACTTTCATGTGTTTAAATTTTTAGGCAAACGTTGTATTAACATAGAATTTTGTACTGATTTGTTAATTCTTTTAAAGAGAGGCGGGAGACCACCTTGCCATTATGATGGGAGAGTCAAATAATCACATGGAGTAAACAGTCTATTTCTGAATCCAAAAAAGCAGGAGAAATGAAAAACCAAGGTGCTGATCTGTTTATCCGCATTATCTTATGTTTAAATAAATACACCTACTGTGCTATTCAAATAGCTCCAATAGCACGCGGATATCTGTGGCCACATGGCAGCATTTAGTCAGAGAAACAAAAAGACAGGAAAGAAATGAGAACAAACAGAAAGGGGACTGCAAGACTTTATCATTATTTGTCTGTATTATGGTAGTGCCCAAGGCTCTACCCATTGTGCCAGGCACTATGTAAACACAAAAAATATGAGGGAAAGGTGAGGGAGGACAAGCGTAATAGTAATTATGTCCCACCATGATCTAGATTAGCAATGCATGCAACTTGATGGTTCCAAGACATTTGAAAATATTAATTTACTTATGTGAATAGATAACTCAACTTTTCCCCAAGTATCAACCAACTTGGACATCATTAGTGTGCTAATAGCTTGTAAGAATCATATCAGAAGTTGGTCTTGAGGAGGATGTGGTGGAGCAGAGAACCCAGACAGAAGAACTTGTGTACATGCTGGTGTAGTCTAAACTTCCATTTTTCTCCCAGAGCTCAAACCACGTTCCCAAGTAGTTATACCATAACCATGAGTCCTATGAGGGTATGCACGTGACATGGTGAATGCTACTTCAGTGTACAAAATATGTTTCTTGAGTGCAAATATGGGGATTCTGAAGCAAGATGGGCTGCTTGGTTTGATTTGCGTGGAATTATCTAGATTCCTTATTACAAGGCTTACTAGTTATTTTAGTTCCAAATCTATTTCTGTACTTCTAGAACCATAGTTCTTCACTTTATTTCTATAATTTATATAGACATCAGCAACAATTAACTTTAAAAGTTGTGTATAACTTTGTTACAAGTTTCCGCCTCTCCTATATATGATTTTTGTTCCTCATTTCTGGTGCTTGTCAAATATTTTTAAGGCTAGTCTTACACAAGTGTGCTGTGGCAGGTCCAAAGGTATGTCTAGATGCTCCTCTGGGTCATAGCTACTGTCTGAGCTCTGGAAAAAACAAACGCCTGCACGATTCAAAATGTATATCCTTGGATGCAAATTGGTACTTGCGGAACTGCAGGGCTCTACTGGGAACTGCAGAAGTGAAAGCAGCAGGGTGGCGTGATGCCACTCCCAGCCCACAGCATTAGCGTGACCAAGGACAGCTCCTGGTGAGTGCCCTAGTGGGCAGGGCTGGGGGTGTTACAGCCATGCCAAAGGAACTGCTTGCACAGTTTTTGGCAGTGGCAGCCTGCCAGGGTGCTAGTTTGGCCACTGCAGTTCCTGGTAGAGCCCTGCAGCTCCATGGATTTAAATTTTGTATCTGTGCAGGCCTTTAAACATCTAGGACAGATCAGTGTTTTACATGAAAGTGTTGTAGAAGGTTCTGTGAAGAGACTCCCATTAACTTAAATGGGGGTTGGATTATATGAATACATGAGAGAAGCTGGAGATATTCACAGGTGCTGAAAGATAATCCTTAAGTATTTATAATAAAACTTGATTGAACTAATTACTTGAAAACAACTCTGAACATGTACCATACGCATTTAGATGTTAACAACCCTGCTGGTCAAAAACTACGGCCCTGATTCTGTAACAGAATATGCTCACGTATCCTATTGTAGGAGTAGGGCCAATGTTGGCAGACTGAATATCTTTGAGTAAACAAGAAAAATACAGTAGGCTCATATATATGCAGTAGGAGCCTTAAAACAGTGACAGCTATTTTTAAGCATAGTTTTGTATATTCATTTTTACTGTGTATATTGAGTGGTAAATATTTGCCTATATAAGGGTCATAAAATGCCCGTCAGCAAAAGAGTAAGTACTAATAAAAGCAGAGAGGTAGTGCTATGTCAAACTGGCAGCATTAACCTACAACACAGAACATCTTCTGAAGCACTCAGAGCATGTTGTAGAACTGATTTGTGGGTGTGGCTTCAAAAAGCAGCAACAGCATGTCAAACTCACGGGAAAAAATGCAGAAATTGGGGTTGTTTTTGGCTTAATTGGCTTTTGAGTTGCTTGCTGGCTAGGTTTTGGCTTGTAGCTTGTTGCCCTTTTTAAAATCAGCTCCCAGCAAGCGGGGGAGAGAGTCAGGGGTCCACAGCGGGCCCACCACTGTCCCGGACTGCAGACCGGTGGGATCTAGTCACATAGAGTGGTGGGGTTCTTAGGAATTGGCTTGTTTTGGCTTTGTTTTGAAACAGGATTAGCTTGGGTTTTTTTGGTCTATTGTGGCAGTTGGGGTGCTTATTTACCACATGAAAGTTGGCAACTGTGCAGCATACATCAAGTCAGAAAGAAAAACACCATGAAACTACACCAACGACAGCAACATTCACATATGTTAAAAGTGAGCCATGCATGACCACCCATGGTAGATGGAAGGGCCCCAAGCTCCGCCAGCAACCTCACGAAGTGATGATTTCAGCAAAGCTCCAGAGTCAATGGCAGCATTAATAGCCTGTGAAATCCCTGAGGGATTCAAGTACAAGCCATTTAAAAAAACAGACACTATTTCTGTCACACCTGGACATTGAGGTCTTGACTGATGGCTTGGCATATTTCACATGTTGATGTGGCACCAGACTCAACTGATGAGATTAAAAATGAGGAAAGCATTAGCCATTATGTGCTTTGTTAATTATAAGAACAAACAGATGTGTGAAAAATATGAATACCCTAGTTGTCTATAGTAGGTTAACCTGCCTTACTCTGGCAACAAAACACCAGGCATTTAATTTATAAGATCCCACTAGGGGACTTTGCAGACAATCACACTCTTCTTGGAGTACTTGCACATGTCCATTACATTTTAGGGTCTATGAGCCAGTGCAGTGAAGCTAGAGAAGGTTTTTTCCCATAGCGATATTTGTTGGGGCAGTGTATGTACCCTCTGCACATTTGGGCTGCTAGCTGAAGGAACAAAGAGAATGGACCTGCCCTATCTCCCTCTTGCTGCTGATAAAGGGGCAGGGAGCAGGATGTCCTGGGAGGCAGTCAGGGAGGAGGGGCACTTGGATGGAGTGGAGGTTCTGGGGGGGCCTTCAGGAGATGGGGAACAGGGAGGGTTGAGAGTGGGAGTCCCGGGGGTAGGTGACGACAAAGCAAATCTGAAAAATCGGGATGGGGGGTAATAGAAGCCTATATAAGAAAAAGACCCAAAAATCGGGACTGTCCCTATGAAATCGGGACATCTGGTCACCCTACCGGTGGAGGGGAGGGGGGGTTTCAGCGTGCAGGAATGTGGATAGGGGTCAGGGGACAGGGAGTCCTGTGGGGGCTGTCAGCGGGCAGGGGTGTGGATAGGGGTTGGGACAGTCTGGGGACAGGGAGTAGGGGGTTTGGATGGGGGTGGAGATCCCAGGAGGGGGCAGTCAGGGGACAAGAAGTGGGGGGGGGTTGGATGCATTGAGAGTTCTGAGAGGGACAGTCAGGGTGGGAGGTGAGAGAGAGTGGATAGGGGCCAGACTGTTTGGGGAGGCACAGCCTTCCCTACCTGGCCCTCCATACAGTTGCAAACCCCGATGGGGCCCTTGAGTCAAAAAGTTTGCCCACCCCCTGCGTTAGGCTCATGAGAATTCGGACTCCTTCATCTCACTCCACATGACCAGGTTTGGCGGCTTCTCTGCATCTAAAGCAGCCAGCAAGAAAGCATCATTCTTCATCTCTGATACTATGCAAGCAGCAGCAGAAGTCCAATATGTGGACTTCTTTGTGTCAGGAGAAGTCCTCTTCACTGAGGAAGGAAATACAATGGTTGAAGTCTGTCTACTGTCCCTCTTGTCATCCAGTGGACATGCTGATTTGTGTACCTTCAGGCATTTTTTAAATCTTCCCTGTACTGGTGGATGGACCCATTAGTGTATTCAACAGGGTTCCTTTAGCCCAAACCCTACTCATCCCTCAAATCCCAAGTCCCACGTGGTACATCTCTCTGTTGGGGTGCTCATTTAGGGAATTTAAGACTCAGGGTCTTTGGTCTGATCAGGATCTCTCCTTCCACATCAGTGTCCAAGAGCTTCGAGCTAGTCACCTAGCCTCTCAAATGTTCCCTACCGACATCAGATATTGTCCTGTGCAGATGCTTAACAAACACTGACAACACTGCTGCAGTATTCTGTCTCAACATGCAGGGATGTGCCAGGTCAGATGCTCTTTGTCAAGAAGCAATGAACCTCTGATCCTTGTTTCAGAAATTAGATTACTCTCAAAGTATCCCTCATTCCCTGGTCTCAGAACTGTCTGGTGGACCATCTCAGAAGATCATTCAGCAAAAACCACAAATATTCCCTCAGACCTGAAATAGTAAATCCATTTTCAGGTTTGGGAGGGTGCCTGAAATGGACTTATGCACCACCTGATAGAACAGGAGTGTCACCAGGTCTTTTCAAGGGCAGGTCACAGCTCAGAGTTTGCATCAGATGCCTTCCTGTTGTTCTGCAAAGGGAAACTATGTTATGCTTCCCCCCCGCCCCCGCCCCATCCCTATGGTATTGAGAGTTGTGTGAGCAAGCTCAGACAAAATTAGGCTGTTACAATTTGGTAGCACCAGCTGGGCCTCAGCTGCATTGATTTTCCGATCTATTGAACCTTTCCATTCAAGATCCCATAACTTTTTCAGATGTCAAATATAGTTTCAGAGGTCCATGGTCAGATTCTGCATCTCAACCTATACTTGTATGCTCAGCCTGTGGTTAACTCCCCAGCCACTATTTGTTAGATTGGAGTGCAAAATGTTCTTTTGAACAGCAGAAAACCCTCCACCAGAAGTACTTTTCTCAAGAAATGTAAGGAGGAGGTTCTCTCTGAGGTCACAGCAGAAAGATCTCTCTCTCCCATGAACTCTAGTTCAGTTAATTTTAGATTACTAGCTTTGCCTAAAGGGGGGGAAGAAAATCTTTCAGTTCCCTGAGTGTTCATTTAGCAGCTATTTCTGCATTCTGTCCTCCCATGGGAGACAGATATGTTTTCTCCAACCATATGACTTTCAGTATCTCTTCCGGGATCTCCTCCTCTATTCATCTATGCTACAACGTTGGTAAGGTTCCACAGCCTCAGATCATTTTAGCATACTTTATAAGACTGCAGGCAGCAACAGCTGCTTTCTTGGGTCATGTTCTCATAAGTCGCATTTGCTGGGCTGCCAATTGATCATTTATTATGCTCTTTTCCAGGCCTGTAGAAACTACAAAATTTGGGAGAGTGATACTACAGTCCTTGTTTACGTACATGTTGATATCCTCCACCATTTGGTACTGCTTGTGAGTCACTTAAAGCAGAATGGATTAGTGCAAGCACTGGAATTAAAAATGGTTACATACCTAGTTGATAACTGAGTTGTGTTCCGCTCCTCAAATGCTCCTCTATATCCGAGTCATAGCAAACACTGGCTTCTGGTGTGAAGGAACTCTGGGGATGTGGGGCAGCTCCACCCTCTTTATACCTTTTGGCTAGTATCACAAGTGTGCGGAGGACACATGTTCCAGTCCAATAGATATGGGGGAAACTATCTGGCTTTGGTGCCCTCCTGAGTAGTCGCCCAATGTGGAATGGACATCTGCAACACAAGAAGTTACTAAACAGGTATGAAATGTGACTGATTTTTTTTTTAATGGTAATATAAAAGGGCAGCACAACAAACAAACAAAAAACAAGAAGCATCCTGCAGCATTAGAATCTTTGTTCCTGACTCCACTTCTGCTCTTGCTTGGTACTAACCTCTTCCCCCCTGCAACCTTCCCAGCCCCCCACACTAATTCTTGTATACCACTGATGACGCTCTTTCCCTTGATACAGCAGCATGCCATGCAGAATCAGTGTCCTAGTGCAAGAGGATGTGTGGGGATGTATGTTACAGTTCTGTACAATCTGTACTGCACTCTATACAAGAGCATATGGCCTGATGGTATTAGAAGTAATCACTGCATTTTTTTCCTTTCAAAACAAGGGAGCCATGAAATGACAAGCTTTCTGATTAAAATAATACAAAGGTTTCGGGGGGCTTTTTGAATGAGTTTCATAAGTGAGGACAGAGTAGTCCTTTGGTATTGTACGTGGTCTTCTAGAGAACAAGAGTGAATGTCCATTATGTAGCTTGATGATTTCTTTGAAATGTTCTGTATACTGTACACTGCCAATATAATAATTTAGCAACTTGTCATTTAAATCTACATATATTACTGTGATTAAGTGTATTTAAACTCCATAAAATGCCTTCTAATTTATTTTTCACTTAGTCCACTTAATAAAATAGCAATAACGTTCTTTCAAGCGAGGGTTATGGAAGGAAAATTGTTCCAATTTTTAAAATATACTTCTCAATTTTCTGTATCATTTATTGCACTGCTGAAGTCATTTACCCTCTGTAATGTTCACTTAAAGTAAAATTATTGCTTAATTTCTTTAAAAAAAACACACTTGAGATTGGACAGGTTCTTTATAACTTTAAATGAAATTTTATATGAAGTTAATTGCCTCACATATATGAAGCGGTAAATTTCACACTTAACACATCTTTGTTGATAACTGTTCTTGACTTTGGTGTTGAGAAAGCTTGTTTGCTTCCACAGTTTTTGGGGAGAAGTCAGAGTGACAGACAGGATTACAGCTGTAAGAGTTATCTGCTAAGCTCCTCATGATCTGTTGGATACCAGGTTACTTTCTGACTTACAGTATCCTGTACCAAAGTGGAAAGGCACAAAATGAGTTACACCTAGCATGAGACATAAATGGCAATAAGAAGAGGTTCTTTAAATAGATTAGGAGCAAGAGAGAGAAGAGGGAAAGTGTAGGTCCTCTACTTAGTGGCGAAGAAGAGCTGCTAATGGACTACAACAAGAAAGCTGGGGTGTTCAATACCATTTTTTTGCTTCAGTCTTGACTAAAAAGGTTAATAGTGACCAGATACTCAACACAGTTAATGTTAACAACAGGCGGGAAGAAATGTCACACAAAATAGGGGAAGAACAGGTTAAAGAATATGTAGATATGTTCACATAGGCAGGGCCTGTGAAATTCATGCAAGGTTTCTTGTTTCAGGTAGTTCCTTAATCTCAGAGCCACTAGCAGTTATCTTGGAGAACTCATGTAGGACAGGTCCAGAACGCCTGGAGGTGGGCAAACATAGTACCTATTTGTTTAATAATGGGAACAAAGAGGATTGGGGAATTATAGACCAGTCAGCCTAACTTCGATACCTGGAAAGTTATTGGAATAAATTATTAAACCATCACTTAGTAAGAACCTAGAAAATAAGAGTTATAAGTAATAGCCAGCATAGATTTGTCAAGAAAAATCATGGCAAATTAACCTAATTTCCTTCTTTTGACGGGGTTATTGGCAAAGCGGATGGGGGCAAGCTGTAGGCATGATAACTTCATTTGAGTAAGGCTTTTGACACAGTCCCACATAACATTCTCATAAGAATAGTAGGGAAATGTGTTCCAGATAAAATTACTATAAGAAGGATAGTTGAAAGACCATACTCCATGGTTCGCTGTTACATCCCCCTAGTTTAGCTAGTGATCGGGGAGGGAGGTGTTTAGAAGACTTTCCTGCACCACCCCTTTAAAAAAAATCTCGTCTAAGAGGCAGAGTATTTCTCCTTGAGTTTTAACATTTCAGTGTCATCCCTGAAAGAGAGCCTTTCTTCGGCAGACTACCTTTTTTTGGAATGTAAACACTTAACACATCAGTACAGTGCTTTCTCTTTCTGTCCTCTTAAATACTAATACTACTTGTAGGGCAACTGAAATTTTCAACCGGTACTAACTGAGCATCAACAGTGTGTGTATTTATTTGGGAAATAACCAACATATATTTAGCATTTGTGGTCACACAAAAGCTGACTGTAGTGTGAAAACTCTGATTTTCCCAAATTGTTACCTAGAGTGTCTGGCATCATTTCCTTGTCCACACAGAGCACAGTCTCTTCAGCCATCATGTAGTCGTTTCCAGCCATAGGATACCAGGCCTCTGAAACTAGAAGTCTAAATCTCTGTGGAAAGTTAGTGTTTGTTTTATTTAATTGTGTGATTATAGTGCCCAAGTCCTCATGAAGAAAAATGGGCAGGGGGTAATGATGATTTCACCTTGAACACTGCAGCATCAAAATCTCTAGTGTATTTCTGGTTCGTGATTAAATTAACATAACTTTAAAAGTAGGTTTCTGGTGAACATTCTTGTGATTACAGATATCTGCTACATTTGTTTAAAACTCATTGTGTTGATTAATAATACTGCCAGTAAAATAATTTACTAGAATATTAGCTGGAAGGAAACATGTTGGGTTTCAAACAGTCAAAGTGAATTTGGTTTGAAAATTCAGGTGAGCATTCACAAAGATGTGTTTTGTAGCATTTGCTCAGCCTGTTCTTGATTCCAGCCTATCTGGTGCTATTCCAGGCAAGCTAGACGGTGCCTCTGTGGTGCCTGGTTGTGACACTCTCACATCCAGTTTGTTATTACGAGAGAGGAAGGATGGTCTCATACTTAAAAGCACAAGACTGAGACTCAAGAAAACTTTTCTTCAACTCTTCCACAGACTTCCTGTGTGTCCTTTACAATGTTCCCTACTCCTAGTGTTCTCGTTGTTGTCATTGTACTTTTCTATGCCTTCCTCATCCAGTCTTTCTCAGTGTTGCTATTCCCACTATTCTGTTGGACATGAAACCCACTGTGATTTTTCCAATGTACTTTCCAAGTGTACAGTGTGCTCCCCAGTGTTGTCCAGCTAGCTGTTTGTTTTTGTGTTTCTATTTACTAGTTTCTTTTTATGAACTCTTTCCCACCTCTGGACTAGACACATGCTTTGCTCTACAAGATCAGACAATTGGTTTGCTAGTGGCTGATGAGTCAGAAAAGGGAGGTAAAAATTACTATTATCATGTACCTTGTAAATTGTCTTATACTATTTTTGAAGGAAAATATCCCATCATGATATCAGTGGTGAGCTGCTTTTGCCTGTGGTGTGACCTCCCTCCTCCCCCTACTTCATACTGGAAAGTTCTTTCATTGAAAGACATATTTCTAATTTTTTATGTTTTACTGATGACAAACTTCTTAAGCAAATCTCTTCTGCAGTAAACAAATCCAAAGTGGAGTAAGTTCTGAGCCCTGTTTCAATACATTTTAAAAGGGAAGGAACTATTGCAAATGCAAATATTAATAATTAAAGGAAAATGCTGGTGAAAGATAATAGATTTGTAATTTACTTCAAATTATTAAAGTGATTATGCTGCTGCTTTTGCATTTTTGTTATTACTGTGAAATTGTTTATATTGCAGTCCCAGATTAGCAGTAATAACAAAGGCTAGCTGTGATACTTATTACCATTCTTGTAAGCTCATACGTTTTCATAATTATAGCCAAGTAGAGTAGTTAAGCTTTTCTCCCATCCATATATGGCTTACAAACAAAACAACTGTACTTAGAGGATAATAAAATTTGAAAAACATTGGGTGCAGGCTGACTGGAGAAAAGTGCAAGGTTTACACATTACAATGTGTTGTTTAAATTGCAAATAGTTTCCATTCCTATCCTATTTGACTGGGCCTCCTTCCTTTGTGGCTGGTGTTACTTATGCCCACTCCCTTCCTGAGTACATATACTGCCATCCAGCTCTGAAGGCAGAAAGGAGAGCAGCAGCGGCTGGCTGAGTACCCAGCTCTGAAGGCAGCACTGTGCCTGCAGCAGCACAGAAGTGAGGTTGGCAATGTGAAAAGTCAATATCACTCTTCACAGCAGACTTAGCACATCATTGCCTCCCTTGGGAGGTCTGCCTCATAGTCTGAGAACCATTGATCTATTCTAATATAATGCTAATAATACTAGTCTGAAATGACCTTAGTACTACTCATTTGTGCTGATTGCTGGCAGCTACTACATAAACGCTAGCCTAAGGTCAACTGATGCACTGTGGGCACCTGCTCTCCTCATCTTTGGGGTTTCTTGCTGGAGGAATCTTTAATTGCCTCTCTTTGGGCTGCCTTAAGTCTAGTTGTTGCTACTAGAGTTGCAGAAAGGGAGTTGAGACTGGGCTGTGGAGCTGGCCCATTGTTTATGAAGTTCTCTGAGATCCTTGGGGATGATAGATGTGATATAAATGTATTAGTACTACAATGATTTTGCATTTCTACAAACTATTGTGATTAAAGGCCCATGTTGCAAAATGTGGATGTGGCTCAGAAATATGCCAACATTTTTTTTGAATATGATGTTTTAAGCCACAGAAAGTGGTGTGCAGACTTTTCAGAAGTTTGAAGGCTGTACATGTGAAGTCTTTTTGCTTCAGACCCCTGCTGCACATCATATTCTCTTTATATACTTTAAATTGGACTTTAAGGTAAGGGTTTATATGGTGTCGATGCTTTAAAAAACAAGGTGTGATGCTTTAAATATATGGTGATATAACTAGGGTGACTAGACGTCCCGATAAAATCGGGACCGTCCTGATATTTGGGTGGTTGTCCCACATCGCCTAGTTATAACTACATCTTTTTAAAAGATTAAGGGTCACATTTTTGCCTGATGTATATACCATGCAATCCCATTGAAGTCATAGTGAGGTCAGTGATATTGTGCAATAAGCATGGTAATGGAGCCATATAATTAATGTCCACTGTCTAACTGGCATCCTGCACCAGTTAGTCATTCCCACAGTCTCTCAACCCACAGTCCTGTGCAACTCATGGCACAGTGGACAACAGCAGACTGAATACCCTGCACACCTTCACTCTGTTCCATACATTGGATGGCCCACATATCACTAGGAACAACAAAGCATCGCCAACAGATGCAGGGGGTTGCCACAGCCTGAGGACATTACATGACAGAAGACCAAAAGATTTAGTGGGTTTGTATTGTTTATAACAGTAATATTTATTACAGGATTTGCACATTAAAACCAGAGAGAAGCCACTGAGAGAATTCTATATGTTAGAAGCCACAAAGAGATTGGAATATTTCAGTGATGGCCTTCTCAGGTTGGTGACTTAGCATTTTTGTGTTTGAATTAATTAAAAGAGAATAAAATAGTATTGTCACCTACTAGGACATAATCAGCAGCTTACCTCCCAACTTTCCCGGTGGCTAAAACGGGATGGTGTCTGCCCCTCGGAGGAGGCCCAGGTGCAGTCCCCAGAGGGCAGTAGTGAGGAGTTGCAAAATGAAACTATCTCATGCTCAGCCCGCAATGATGGCTGTGGTGGATCCTGTCCTGCAGGGTGGCTAGGCTCAGCTCTGATGTTATGAGCATGCATTGAGAGAGAGGAGGGCCAGGAAGGCCTTTCAGGAAGGTGAGGCTGGGAGTGAATGGGACATCATGGGTGGAAGAGCTATTGGGGGGATGAGATGTAGCCAAACCCCATCAGTCCTTTGGGACAGGAGCCACTTCAACTGGGAAAAGGGGTCAGTCCTGAGAAACCCAGGATTGTTGGGAGGTCTGCAACAGTGATTTTATAGTAACTGAGGCACAACTATGTCATCTATTATTCCCGCTTATACGTGCTCAAATTCTGTGCAATGCCAGCCACCCAGTGATCTGAGGAGGCTTGCCTGAGGCTGTGTTTGAATTGGGCCTGGGTAAACTTGTATTGTTTAATGGCATATGAAATGATTCTTATACATTTGTAAAAGTATTTTATACTTAGATTAGCATTTACTAAAGATATTATTAACTAATCTTAGTTAATTCTTTGTCAATAAAAAAAACCCACAGAGTTAATTGTCATGAGAGGATAAAAATAGTGCATGTTGCTGATTAGACTATTATATTTATTTAATAGGAGAGAATTTATGGTAAGCGTGTACCCCATGCCACAACTCAAAGCAGAAGCAAAGAACCTATTCTTCCCAGCATGGACCCCACACACATCTTGAACACCTCGTGCAGTCTGTTAATCAGATCTTGCCATGGACTTTTCACTATGATAGGCCTAGTGACTGCCCATTGCAAGAGGATTGGGCCATGTGGATTGACTAAAAACAGAATTCTTGGATACAACTGATTGGCCCAAAGGTGGCCCCTGAGGTGCAGTAAAGGGAAAACTTACCCTATAAAAGTTAAGATCATCTGGAAGAAAAATGTTCTTTCTCATACCAACGCGGAAAAATATCTGAAGTTACATGCCCCTCCCTTCCCAGGCCATCCAGATGAAGAAGAGGTGAAAAACTTGAGCCCTGGTTAATGCCACCAGGGCCAGCCTGCAATAAGCTGAGAGAACCCTCATGCGTTAAGCTATATTATGAGCTCCAATACTATATTATTGGTTCCACTTAGCAACCACCATGTGAGTTAGACATCCTAGGAAATGAAGCAGAAGAAATTCAAACTTTTTCACTTAGGTCAAGGGATTCCTTGAAGCTCCAGTATTTCATTGGCATGGGGAAAATTTGAAATCATGAATGAATGTGTATGTGTTGATAGATCTATTGCATCATGAATGATTTTTGTATCCTAAGTGAAGCCAAATTGTTATCAAATGACATTAGATTCTCCAGAGTTAAAAGGGTCTAATTTAAAGCTGCTGTTGAAAGTGATTTAACCATCACTTCTGGTGTTAACCATTTAAAAGTATTCTGTGCTATTGTGTGCAGGAGGTGAAAACTAGTGACAACATAGCACATATACACAGTAGAACTTAAGGAAGAAGTGTTACAGAGATGTTGCTGAACAGTATCCTAATAATTCTACTTCCTTAAAGAGAACTAAGATTATGGCCTGCCTTGAGCTATTTTGCTTGGCAAAGGTCTAAGATTAGAATGGTCCATTACTCTGAAACTTTTTTTGAGATTCTCCCAATGCAGGGTTAACAAACATAATTCTTTGAGTCAACTTCATAATTTGATTTAACCACATGCTGTACTGGTTTATTAATTGGGTAATCTGAACCTACTGCTTACATTTGATTATTTTTATTTTATCATTGTGGTGTTTTAGTTAGCTCAGTAATATTTTATTTAGTTTTATATTTGCTTGCTCTTTATATTCATAAAATCTAAAGTATGCAAGATAGCTTATTCTGCCAAAATTGCAACAAGTTCACAAAAATTCTACCCAAAAACACGTGTACATTTTGCAAGGTATCTCAGAGCCCCTTGGCTCTGTCCCTAAATTAATGCCTACATCACTCTCACTTGTGTGTGCCCCTTAACAGACTGTCAATGCCACTCCTGAGTTGCTGCCTTCCCTTTCCCAGAGCCTGAATGTACTGTTTGCAGAACATTCAGCCTCCTGAAACCCCAGAAGCAAGGATTTAAGCTTGAGTCTGAATCACTGATCCCTTTTCATGGTGGTGTTTAGTTTTGTTTCCAACTCTATTCTGTTATTAATGACAGGTAGCCCATAGTGCTGCCATGAGATGAAGAAGCCTGTCATAAAGACCTTTTAAAGGCCTCTTTCGGTGAAGATTTTAATCAATAACTTATACTTATTTAGCTTATCCAGTGCTTTAAAGGGATTGAATTTGTGTTCAGCAGCAAAGCACTTCAGTGGTCCTGTAGGTGTTAATGGTGGGGAGAAGTGAATTGAGAGACACAGAAACTGGGTGTAAAGTATGGGGTGGCAGGAAGCTGTGCTGTTGACTCTTAAAAAGGAGACAAGGAGTAGATTGATGGAGTGGGGAATAGGAGACAGGACATGAGGCAAAGTTAAGCTTCTTGAGTGGTATGAAGTAAAGATAGCTTTACTGGTGAATTAAATAACTACAACAAAACCTCAAATTCAGCTTAAAGTTTCTCCCCAAACTTGACTATGATTAGTGTTTTTTCCCTGCACTTTTTGCCTCAGTCCCTAGCGTGTCTGCATCCAGAGAGACTCCGACCCCTCTTTAAACTTAGTAGAAGGAACAGGATCCAGCTGCCAGCATGAGTTAGAAGAAGTTGTCTTTTTGCATGGTTCTAGCACTTAGTTTGGAGTGAGTCAAAGAGAGAGGTCTGCATTCAGTGTAGAGTCTTAGAACCTGCCATCCTTTTATAGCATCTTTTCTAGTAATCAGAGCAGAGAAACTAAGGCCTGGTCTACACTACGCGTTTAAATAGATTTAAAGAGCGTTTAATCGATTTAATGCTGTACCCGTCCACACTACAACACCCTTTATATCGATATAAAGGGCTCTTTAAATCGATTTCTGTACTCCACCCCGAGAGGAGTAGCACTAAATTCGATATTAACATATCGGATTACGGTTAGTGTGGACGGAAATCGATGTTATTGGCCTCCGGGCGGTATCCCACAGTGCACCACTGACCGCTCTGGACAGCAATCTGAACTCGGATGCAGCGGGCAGGTAAACAGGAAAAGCC
>NC_133773.1:24517848-24550162 GCF_003597395.2 Chelonoidis abingdonii
GGGGGAGACTGCGGGAACTATGGGATAGCTACGGAAGAGCTACCCACAATGCAACGCTTCAGAAATTGACGTTAGCCTGGGACCATGGATGCAAAACGCCGAATTACTGTGCCTAGTGTGACCGCATGAAATCGAATTTATATCAGTTTTATAAAACTGATTTTAGCTAATTCGATATTATCCTGTAGTGTAGATGTGGCCTAAGTGTTTGGAGTCTAGAGGTACAGTTAGGGTTGAATCTCATTGAAGCAAGTTGTTTTGTGAAACTTGCAATGGCATTGTCCATATGGCATTTCATCTACAGATAAATAGGAGACTCCAGCTTCTAGGACTGTCAAACCAGTACTTAAGTGAGGTGTATTGAACTTCCTTTAGGGAATCAATGCATTATTAACTTTTTTCCCACAGTGTCTTTTTAATTGGAAATAAAAATAAAGATGAAGTAATTCCTACCATTGAATGATTGCTTTCAGATAATCATGCCTATACTGCATTAATGATGTAATGTACAGAGATTGTATTTTCTGTGCTGTAGTGAGTTGAATTACTGGAATGTCATGAAAATGTAAGGACACACACTTAAGGAAGTTTTTTCCTTCTTAGTGCATTTTTGCATGTTGTATCATAGATAACCTGAAAGTCAGGTGGAACCTTAGATACCTATTAATTCTCAAATATTCCTTAAAATTAATTAAATAATTTAAAAGACTGAGAGTGACTGACAAATCTGACCTACATTAGTCATGTTATTTCAGGAAATTTAATGTTGGACTGTAATATGAATGGCCAAGTTGAAATAAAGACATGCAAATTTAAAAACAAAACAAAACTGTTTTAGTCATTCTGAGTTGGAAAAAGTAGTTTGTTAAATGACTGAATACTGAACTTCTGGACATAAGCAAGAATGTACAGTCTGGTGTCAGATTGCCTTCAGTAATTGTGTCATTCTCTGGGAAAGATGTACAACGCATTAGCATGGGTTGATTGCAAGGGAATAAAGAGAGATTAAATATTACTACACAGCATTTCTTACAAGCTGAAATTTGGTTTTAGCTGTCATTTGTTTATATAACAATAAATGTGGGTATCTGTTACCAAACATGAGAAACAAGTTGTCTATTTTGTTTATGGAGTCATGGGCTTCTGTTCACCTTGTTTTGCCTATGTCAAATACTTGGATTAGACTTCCACAGAGTCCTCTCTTCTCCTTTATCATTGAAAAGCACCACTAATCATTCAGAATAGTCTGCTGGCTAGCACTCTCTCTCTCTCTCTCTATATGCAGAATAATCAACCTGGGCATGATAATCAGAGGTGCTGACTGGTTGCAGGTCTCATTGATTTCAGCATCCACTTCTAGCTGACCACTTGATAAAATCACGACCTATGACTGATTTCTATTTCAAGACAGTTGTCACAAACCCACCCTTAGCCCACTGTGTATATCCATAAAAGCAACTTGCACATTAAGAGGATTATGTGATTAACTTTTGTGCCATGTTCTCTGCAAATCTTGTGTGTTTAAAGTGTGCTAAGCAATAACAGTTGCGTATTAACTGTTCTAACAATAGGGTGAAAGTTGTCTGTTGCTTCTGAAACCTTACGTATTCTGGAAAGCAAAGCAGGTCATACCTGTTAATAAAACGCGAGACAACATGAGACCTAAGTCCAAGCCTATTTTTGCCTTTTCAGCAGACTGAATGTTGGTGTCCTATCTGATTAACAGAGGGAGAGAGAGAAGCTCTTGTGAGTTCATGTTAGCAATGCTCTGTGGCAATTCAGAATAATGCACAGAGTGAGTATTGCGTATTCCATTATATGGTAGCACTTGCATATTCTGGTTTTTTTTCTTAAGTGTGTTTGGAGAGTGATAGATGTCATGAAAATTATTCTTGTCTTATCCTAGAATGTCAGTCTGAGAAAAGCGAACTCAGAGAATCTGCAATCTAAATGAAAGGACTCTCCTGTAAGAAGCAGTCAAAGGCAGTTGTTTTTTTTTAAGACTAAAATCCTCCTTAAGGAATCAGTGCTTGAGGAATTAATGTTGTATGTCACACTGCACAATACATAAAGGCAGATATTGTCCTTGCACAAGGAACTTAATATATATTAGACAAGGGAATAGACAGACAATGTCTCACCAGATGATAGTCAAATACAAGGTAGTGCATTCAGGAGTTTTAAAATCAACATTATTAGTTTTCCTTGTAAATTGTCGAAAGGCTACATGAAAGAAATGCATGTTCAGGATGGGACTTGAATGAAGAATGCATAATAAAATGAGGAGAGGATTGGCTAAATTTGTGCTTAGTCCAAGAGTTCTGAAATTCAGTTAAGCCTTTTACAGAGTAAGAATAATGTAGAAAAGTCACATAAATATCCTTTCTGAAGTCAGCACATGAATCTATAGAGGGAACTGTCATTGTCTAGTAGAATTCTTTTGGGCTGGTTCACAAAATAGGTGTTAAGGATAGTTTCTGTAGAGCACTTTTATCTCTGTCAAATCCTATAGAACATATCTCAGACTGGGCTTTTTCCATCAAATAATCCCATCTGGAAAAGTATTATTTATTCATAATGAATTATTTGACCACTGCTAGTTTCAAAGTACTAAACCTTTGTGTTGATAAAGGAGGTTGAGATTCTGAATGACCAGCTACTTAGATATTAAAAAGCACATAACTTTTACATATAGAGGAAAAGCTCAGAGTAAAGACTCAAATATTTAAGGCCCACATTACTGACCATATTGCCAGCAGGTTTTATGTGCCTTAAAAGAACAGGCAGAAACACTTTGATATTCCATAGTTAATGCCAAAAGGATTCCATAAACTTACATTTAAGAGAATCAGATCTTTCTTGAACAGACCTCAGATCTGAAAGCTCTTCAGTGTTGCAGACCCCTTTGTAAAACTCTGTGTAGTACACTTTGACCCGCACAAGAATTGTTTGTTGTGCCATTGCAGAGGCATTCAAACAATTCAAGTGATAACACTAATCTAATTCACTGAGCTCGATCTCTTAATTGAGATGTGTTCCTTTTCAAATGAACACATCATGTCAACCCCTGGTCCACACTGGGGCAGCACAAATGTGCTATAAAGCAGGCGTATGAGAGAGCTGAGGATATCGCAGTGTTGGGGAGTACCCAGGACACATGGCATTACACCACTGCAGGAAAAGGGGTGTGGTGGCCATGAGTGACAGCTTTTTTATGACAGTTGCTAACCAAATCTCATTATTAGCTCTAGATGTAGCTGGTGAGGGAACATGAAGGTGATACAGTGCATATGTATGGTTTTAAAAGGTTTCATCACATTTTTCATCAAATCTTGAAAAATCATATGGGATTTAATAGTGAGAAAGGGGTTCTAATAGAAACGACTTAAAAAAATCTATACTGTCAAAGAATGACAACCTCTTCATAGGTTTTATGACGCTTCCTATAGAAAGGATATAATCCTCTATCAAAACTATATAGAATTCTTGCATAAGGAGTTACTTGTGAAAATCATTATGCGAACAGTTCTATTTAAAACACCTTTATCTGTCTAGTTCTGGCACTAGCAGAAATCTCTGTCAAACCATATTGCAACATATTTAAAAGAAACTAAACTTGAAATGTGTTGTGGAACATCTGTGAAGGAAATGGTTACATGGCCTTGCACTATAGGAGTTAGATTTAATAGATTTAATTGTGGGGAGTGCGGGGTGGGGGGGAGACTGTCCTGTAGTACGTATACTTCTCTGAATTGCAGTCAATGCTAACTTTGCCAAAATGTCTTGCCTTTCTGCATTAGGGATATTTTCTAATGCATCATTGTGAAAACTGGTTAAGTTCCATCAGTGTTAACAATACTGAGATCACTAGTCTAAATGGCCCATTGGCTGCCACAGATATTTGTAACAGCTTTTCAGTTAGACTAGCTCTGAGCAAGATTAAATATCTTGTTGATAAAAACTCCAGCAGCTGCTGGCAGCCCATCCACACAAGGGTTCCCAATGTTGAAAACGTTTAGAAAATGAGTGTAGACAGGGATTCACTGCATTGGCAAGTGCAAGACGTTTGAAACTAGTGCTGAGATTAACAACAGTGAAGGAGCTGTCCTTGTGATTGTCTTGGGGATGTTAAAATCAGTTTCCAGAAGACACACATTAGATGCATCAGAATTCTACTGAAAAAAATTCTATTGGCAGGAAAGTTGAGTTCATACTTGTAAACGTCAGATAGGAAATATCTCAAATTGTCAAACTTTGGAACAGGTAGAAACAGGTATTTTATGGTATACATATGTTGAAGGAAGGAGAAAAAGAAAAACAAGGTTGACTGTTAAAGCCTAATCACGTTGTTCCTGGAGGGGGAATAACTGATACATTATCCATCTGAATTGCAAGTTGAGAGCTTAAAGTTCAATTAACTCCTGTCTACTGGGATACTTGGTTTTTGTCCCCCCATTAGATTACAGTTGTAAAATTGACAAATCTGAAAACCAAATAACTTTTACTTGAACTATGAGATATGCGACACCCAGGAAAGGATTAATCAGCTTTGAATTACTGCTAGGTAATAATGTCAGGACTTCAAGGGTATAATCGCCTAATAAGATACTCATACAATATTTTCTTGTGTTTTATTGATTGTGTGTTGTCACTCCATGTCCATCAAGGGAGACTTGCATGGGTGTAGTTCTGAAATAATCTATCATGTTCTCTGTCTTGACAGTCCTCTCTTAATAAAGCTGTTACTGTTTCCCCGCCCCGCCAGACATTTTCAGTCTACACTTATTCCACGCACAACGTTTGCTCAGATATTTCAGTTTTTCTATCTCATTTTCTCATGGAGGTTGTAGTTTTTCCAAAGTACTGTATCACATCTTTAAAACTTGTCAATAGCAGAATGAAGTAGTTGTGTACTTTTAGAAGTGGAGTGGTTTCAGGTGAACGGTATAAAATGTTCATGTCATTCCTAATGGTTCTAAATTTCTGAGACAATTTTTTGTTTTGTCTTGTACAAGAATGTACAATCTCGTCTAAATCAAAGGACAAGGTGATTATTTCCATGTCTTGTGGGAGATGCTGAATTAGTCACAGGTTTAGACTCTCAAAGTTGGAGACATGAAAAGGTGGGCTTGAATGGCAATGCATTATGCAAAATACAAAGGAATTATGACATTTAAATTATCTAATGGAGTGAAGATTGAAGGAAACATGGCATGCAATTGGATAAAATACTAACTTTCAACTATGGGTGGGTGAGGGAAGTGATCTGTGTTTGGTTGTCTTAGCTTTGCTCTAAGATGAGCTTGTTAGTCCCAACAGAAAACAAATCCCCATCAAATTTATGTTAGAAGCCCTTTGATCATGAGAGCCCCAGCAGTGAAATGAAACAGTGCTAAAATTGAATTATTTATTTATGGGAAGAGGATGGACTTTGCTAGCCATTACTTTGTCATTGTACTGTTAGCAGTACTGACAAATCTATACTGAGAATCCTGATATGGTTATAAGCCTACATTATTGTTGAAATCTTTTCATTAAGCATATTATAGTTTGTTTTATTTTTGTTCACAAAATAAGATATTCCACAACAAAAACTGTTTTTAATGAAAATGTCGTCATTTTCATGCCAACCATGAAAAATTGTTTCGTTCATGTTATAAGATATAAAGTTATCTCTAACACCAACATTTTAAATTCTTAGGCTTTTGGTTGAAAACTTTCAGGCTTAGAGCTCTATGAGCTACTTTCAACAGTAAAATGAAGCATTAGCATAAATGTTTGTAGGATTATGGCCTAGATAACCAAACGAGTTTTTCTGTGGCACTCTCCCTTTCATGTAGTAAGTTCTCCATCCTTCTCCTGGCTAATTAGTGCTTTCTACTGTACCACACATTGTGTGTGTGTGTGTGTGAGAGAGAGAGAGAGAGAATTGGCTGAAAGACGTGTCACAGTCCGTGCCAAACCCATATTTCTATGATTTATTGTCTCCAGCACTATCAGTGGAATTTGTTCACTTTTTGGTAGTCCAATGCTACATGATGCTGTCTGAATTTGCATAAAATCATAGGACTGAGAGGGACCTCAAGAGGTCATCTAGTCAAGTCTCCTGCACTTATGGCAGGACTAAGTACTATCTAGACCATCCATGTCAGGTGTTTGTTTAACCTGTTCTTAAAAATCTCCAATGATGGAGTTCCACAACCTCTCTAGGCAATTTATTCTAGTGTTTAACCACCCTGACCATTAGGAAGTCCAACCTAAAATCCCTTGTTGCAATTTAAGACCATTGCTGCTGCTTGTCCAATCCTCAAAGATTAAGAACATTTTTTTCTCCCTCCTTGTAATAATCTTTTGTGTATTTGAAAACTGTTATGTCCCCTCTCAGTCTTCTCTTTTCCAGACTAAACAAACCCAGGTTGTTCAGTCTTCCCTCAGGTCATGTTTTCTAGACCTTTCATCATTTTTGTTGCTCTTCTCTGGACTTTCTCCGATTTGTCCACCTCTCTCCTGAAATGTGGCACCCAGAACTAAACACAATACTCCAGTTGAGACCTAATCATCACGGAGTAGAGCAGAAGAATTGTTTCTCATTCTCCTGCTAATACATCCCAGAATGATGTTTTTTTTGTTTTTTTTTTGCAACAGCATTATACCATTGACTCATATTTAGCTTGTGGTCCACTGTGACCCCCAGATCCCTTTCCGCAGTAGTCCTTCCTAGGCAGTCATTTCCCCTTTTGTATGTGTGCATCTGATTGTTCCTCCCTAAGTGGAGTACTTTTCATTTGTCCTTCTTGAATTTCATCCTATTTACTTCAGACCATTTCTCCAGTTTGCCCAAATCATTTTGAATTATAATCCTATCCTCCAAAGCTCTTACAACCCCTCCCAGCTTGGTATTGTCTGCATACTTCATAAGTGTACTCTCTATGCCATTATTTAAATCACTGATGAAGATATTGAACAGAACCAGACCCAGAACTTATCCTTTTGGAACCCCACTCATGCCCTTCCAGATTTACCGTGAACCACTGATAACTATTCTCTGGGAACTGTTTTCCAACACGTTATGCACTCATCTTATAGTAGCTCCATCTAGGTTGCATTTCCCTAGTTTTTTATGAGGTCATGCGAGACCATATCAAAAGCTTTACTAAAGTCAAGATATGCCATATCTACTGCTTTCCCCCTATTCGCAAGGCTTGTTACCCGGTCAAAGAAAGCTATCAGGTTGGTTTGACATGATTTGTTCTTGACAAATCCATGTTGACTGTTATATATCACCTTATTATCTTCTAGATGTTTGCAAATTGATTGCTTAATTATTTGCTCCATTATCTTTCTGGGTACAGAAGTTAAGCTGACCGATCAGTAATTCAAATGTAAACTCTTCTTTTTTACTCCTGGCGAGATTCTGTGCACGATATTTTAAAATTCTGCATATTTCATTTGTCAAAATAACACCATTATCACAGCAGTTTCAATTATTTTAGTAATTTATTTCAGAATACCTATCAGCAACTATGTCTGTAATGATACAGAGACAAAAAATTTCCCCAGAAGTAGAGAGGTGAAGGAATTCCTCTGATCACCCATTTCCTATTTCTCTGCCTCCTCTTCTCAGAGTCCAGCTGAGATAGATTTTGATGTACTTTGATGAATGCTGCCAGGAGTTACATGTTCAGAGGGAGAGAACAATGCCTCGTAACCCCAAAAGTGATCCGTGAATAAACTCACTTATTCTGCTGAAGTGCATCAGTGTTACTTGTGTTACTTCAGTGATGCTTAATTTTTAAATTATTCCAGATTAACTTTCTTAGATTCCTTAAATTATGATTTAGTACCAGGTAAACACACTAGTTTATTTATTTATTTATTTTTACCACCTGGATAAATGTTGTGCCTTACCTAAGCAGCCATTGGAGCCATTGTTTCCCAGCAACCTCTAAAGCCTGACTCTGGAAAGAGTGTTTTTCACATTTAAATAGAAAAAAAACCTTAATTGCATCTTAAGTACATATTGTTTATTTTTAACATCATGATATAAATATTTACTGCCAAAGCCCAAGTGTTTTTGGTTTTGTTTTATCATTAGGGAATTTTCCTGAGTACCAAACACAGGATAAAAAAATAAGTTGTAACACTGAATGATAGGCAGTAACAATTATGATGCTTATGAATCTGTGATCATGCATTCAATGTATTCTGGTAGCAGCAGTTTTTGAGGTATTATGTGTGAAAACAGTCTGGAAGTTTAAAAAATAAGATGAAAATTGGATTGAATATATAAAGTAACTTGTTGGCAAAGAGTATTTGTTCATAAGAAAAAGTGAGTTGCTAATGATTGTCCTTCTGTATCTTCATTTAAAAAAAAAAGTACAGGGAAAGTACAATCAATCTTTTGTTCAGGAAAATGTCACTTGTGTAGATGATGATGGGTACGATTTTCAAGAATGGGACCCTAAATCCATATTTAGGCATCTAAATAAGTAGCCTCATTTTCGGTACTGACTGCCCTGCACCTTGAAGGTAGGGTAGGGGTAGGGGGGGCTGGCTGGCTGGTTGGCTGGCTGGCCATGTGAATGGAGCAATGCTTTATGGCTTGGTGGGGCAGGGGAGACGAAAACTGATGCAAAAAGGGGCAGTGTGGTTGCTGACTCATCCCCTGGGAGTGCAGGGTTTAAAAGGGGGCAGCTTGGTGCCTTGAGCTTTCCTTCTACATGGACCAAGGCTAAAGCAGGTCCCTCCCTCTTAGGTGGTAAAACAGGTTTGCTCAAGACCTGCTGTGGGCATTATGCTTGCCACACATTTTCTTAGGGAGGCTGGGAAGGATGTTTTTCCCTTACCACCATATTGGCTTGGATGAAATTGGGGGTTTTCTGCCTTCCCCACAACAGGTTCAGGAAGGGCTCTGTTCATATATGGTCTGCGGCCTATCATGTCCTGCATCGCTTCTCGTTTAAGTGTAGAGTGGATGTTCAGTGCAGGTACTCCATAAGAAACATATACAGTAACCCGATAAATTGCTTGGAAAAGGACTCAAAAAGAGGTGTTCATTAAAGGAATGAATGGGGGGCATTTGGAGACCCCTGTGATTGGTATGGCAGGGAGCCAACCCCCCATTCTTATAGCCCACTGTAACCGTCCTGTGACGGAGGAGAGTGGATGGCAAAGTCCTAGCAATAGATTTGTTGGAGGGACCTGGATGGAAGAAAAGGGGGAGCTGGTAAAAACCCTCTGCTAATTGTGGAATAAACATGGGGTTACCTACACTGTTATCTGCCTGGTAGTCCCAGACAAATAATAAAGTTGTGGCCTGATTAAACCCATGTGAAATGTCTTCTGTCCTTTCAGCATAGCTGGACAATGAGCACCCAACAGTTCTGACTGCCTTCATTTGGAGCTGCTAGATTGCTTCTATTTTTTGAAAATCAGGCTACTACTTATAGGTGACTATTTTTTAAAAATTATTTGTACAGGTATTGCTATGGGTTGGGTTAAACTTCTGTGAAACACTAGCAGTTTCCACCCCAAACATAGACTCATGTCACAGCTATCATAAGCATAAATCCCAATTCTGAACCTTAGTGTCCAAAATGTGGGTGCCTAGCATGAAACCTCCAAGCTTAATTACACTTGGACTGATATCGCTGCACCAGCCAAGGATTCCGGGTTTGGCTCCCTCTGGTCTTCCCAAAACCTTCCTCTGGGACCCAACGCTCAGAGTCCCTGAGTTCACACAAAGGAAAACAACTTTCCCTTTGTCTCCCTGTTATCATCATCCCCGGCTCCCCTCTCCTGGGGTTATCCTCTGGAGGGAACTGTACTTAAACTCCTTTACTTTCAAAAACAGAGGAGGGGAATTCACTTCCCCCCCCTCGCTTCCCTGAGCGCACCAAGATTCACCCTCCGTAAATCCAACACAAAAGAGTAATTTCCTCCTTTGTTTCTAGCCTACAGAGAAACTCAAAAGCAGTCTTAAAAAGAAAGCTTTAATCTAAAAAGAAAGAAAAAAACATTAAAATAGTCCTGTATCAGGTTGACAATAACAAGGGTCATTTCTTTAACGCAAAAATCGAATAACAGCCTTATTTAAAAAAGATATCCAATTAAAACATTCCAGCAACTACAGCACAGTAAAATACAAAAACAACAAAAAAGCTATTTGTTTTTCTACCTTTGTACTCACAACTTGGAAACTGAAGATTAGAAGCTTGAAGATAGAAAGATCCCTCTCATAGCCGAGAGACAGACAAAAGACCCACACAAAGGGACACACACACAAACATTCCCTCCCTGAGCTTTTAAAAATCCGGTTTCCTGATTGGTCCTCTGGTCAGGTGTTTGGTTCCCTTTGTTAACCCTTTAGAGGTAAAAGAAACATTAACCCTTAGCTATCTGTTTATAACAACAGCCTAAAACAAAGGCATATTTAGGTGGAGGGGTTTTGCTGGCTACTGTTTTGTGAAGCTTTGTGTGCCTATGAGGAAAACAGGAGAAAGACCATAGAAGGCTGCAAGGAAGCACCAAATGCAGTAACAGAAGTACTGGTAGCATGTCCTTGAGAAAAAGCTGCTGGAAGAGGCTTGGAGCTGTGAACAAAATAATCTTTTGTTTGATTCCTCCTGTGATCAGGGAAACAGGACTTTGTACATTCTTTGTAAATAAATAGGATTACACTAAAGGTACCTGATGAATTCCTCATAAAGGAAACAACCCACAGGGCCCTGAACTTTAGCCAACAGCTCAGTCATAAAGGAGTAATAGTATTTATTTGATTCCCATGACCATGGTATGGAAGAAATTAATGAATTTATCCTCACAACGTGCTTGTGAGATAGGTCAGTATTACCTTCATTCTACAGAAGGGGAACTGAGACAGAGAAATATCATGTTTGAAAGTCTGAAATCAATAGAGAGACTTCATGGGACTTGTGCCAAGCCACACAGGCAGTAGATGATAGAGTTGGGAATTGAACCCGAGCCTTTTAAATTCAGCTTGAGTGCCTTAACTACAAAAGTATTATCCTGTTGTTTTTTATAGTTCTGGAAGCAACTGTCATTGAAGACTTAGATTTCTTATTCGTCATACAAGAACCAGAGAGGATTTTTTTTTGTTTATTTTTAATGGTGACAATGTCTAATTCATGTAAACTACTTGCCAAGTTTGGCACGTCTACTCAATTTGTTTTTGTTTCATCAAGCACTTAGCATTTAGCACCAACTTTCATGATGTATTTTGAAACATAGCTGAAGTAATTGTGACAACAGATTGCTTAGAGCAATATTTTATGGAAGTGGTGCTACGATGATACAGTGTAGCACAGAAAAGTATTTATTAGCCCATTGCTTCCTTCTAATAAAGTGAACAAGTCGAATGAGTTCATTTTGTCTTTGGAGCGGAATTCTAAAGCCTGAAGATCCAGTGATCTAATTTTAGTCACTCTCTTGATCTTAGTTTCCATATGCTTTCTGCCAGCACACTGTACTTCAGCCTCATTCAAAGGATTCACCAATCATCTCCAAAAAGAGTAAGCAAGCATTTAATCAGACCAGCCCTCATTAAAATAAAGATTACCACAAAATTCGCATAATCTCTCTAGCATAATCTGTTCCAAAAAACTTTAGATTAGACAGACACCAAAAGTATTTTAATTGTTTTAGACTGATTGTATTTGGAACCATGCTTTTAGTGCAGTGAATTAATCCACTATACTGAGCAGTTCAAATTTCTTGTCAGTTCTAGGTTATTTTTTTAAAGCATTCACAGATCAACTAAAGATGTTCAAGTTAGCTTTGGGTACAATTTTTTGTTTTATTTTGTCTTCTGTCGCCAACTATACTGAAACCTATTAAAAACAGCTATTTAAAAACATGCTTTCAGTGATGTCAATTTTTTCAGCTCACAGAAATAGCTATAAATACCTTATCAGAGGTCCAATCCTCAAATATGCTGTGTTAGCATATGTAAGTGACATATCCATCTGAGCTTCAGTTATTGTACAGTGCCAAATTGGGATAATTAAATGTTAGTAGAGCAGACTGAGCATATATTTTCTTTAGCATTTCTAACATAACTTCAACCTTCCATTTATAAACAAAGTTGAATGAAGACTACTGGTAAAGTTGTCTGGGGAAACCTACATAGCACTTGTCTGTACTAGATCTGACTCAGTCTCTCATTCACTCAAATGGTTTTGGCAGCAGCTACTGAACATGCTTGTTGAATTAAGTTCCCAGCTGCTTGTACCACTCTTCTGGGCAGGACAGGCTCCAAGTTTTTTGCCACCCCAAGGAAAATTTTTCCCATGCCCCCCAGTCCCACCCCAACTCTGCCCCTTCCCTGCCCCATTCCAACCCCTTCCCCAAATACCCGGACCCGCCTCCTCCCCTGGCCATGCCACATTTCTGCTCCTAAGCTTGGGAGTGGGGAGAAGCAGAGCGGCAGCGTGCTTGGGGGAAGAGGTGGAGGTGAGCTGGGGGGAGTGGTTCCTCTGCGCACACAACCCATTTACTTCCTGCAGCCCTCCCTGTGCCCCCTTCTGCCGCAGCTCACCTCTGCTCCACCCGCTCCCCTGAGCATGCCACCGCTGCTCCGCTTCTCCTCACTCCCTCCCAGACTTGCCGCAAAACAGCTGTCTGGGGAGCAGGCAGCAGTGGAGGAGAGGTGAGCTGGAGGGGGGAGCGGTTCCTCTGCTCTCCCCGTGCCCCCCTCTGCTGCAGCTCACCTCCGCTCAGGGCCAGCTCCTGGCTTTTTGCCCCCCCAACCAAAAAAAAAAAGGAGCCGGAGTACCACTCCTTGGAAAGTGCCTCCCCAAACACACATGCTTGGAGTACAGGTGCCTAGAGCCGGCCCTGCTCTTGAGGGTGGGGTCGGAAGGTATCTAGCCTGATTGAAAATCTGATTTGGAGAAAATGACAGCAAACTGGCTAAAACTTCAGAAATCCTTTAATTAAAGGTATCTAAACCCATTGTTCCCTTGACCACTTAGAGAATATGACTCCAGGATTGACTTCATGTTCATCAGATACCTATATGTTCAATATCTACTTTGTACTATTTATACTTATGAAATGTGTAAAAACTAAACTGAATTGCTTATTTTAGACAGAAGCATTTGTCATTTTCTGAGAATGATTTAACGAAGGCACTCCTCTCCCAGCTCAGCAATCCAACCATTATTGGTTAATGTCACCAGAAGTACTTCCAAATGCCTACTGCTACGGCTCTCTCAGTTGCGCACAGTAACTGCGAAAAGACTCATATTATTCTCATAAGCTTTATTGAAAATTTCCAGACTATAGATCTGATCCAAAGAATGCTAGTCAGTGAGAAGACACCCATTGTCTTCCATTACCTGAATCAGACTTAAACTCTCGTTCAGAAACAGGGGGAAGATTTTCTGGGTACATTACTCTGGCTTTTGGAGTGTTCATCCATGTCACAACTCGTCTGTTCCTAAAAAGTGAAGGTAACTTGGTATCTATGAACCCCATCTCATCACCATAACTACATGCTAAATATTTTCTCTTTGGGATCTGTTGCTTTCTTTTTCCCAGATGCAGCATTTAAAAAAAAATTTTTTTTACCGATTCTCAGTTTTGCAGGAGTGCAGATAACATGTTGGTTCGAATCAAGGTCAGTGGTAAAATAAATTGCTGTAATACAATTGGTGTGGATAGTTTTATCGTTGTTAACTGTTAGCATCAAAAACTAAGTGGGCTGATAGATCCTTTTGCCTTCACTTTTTACTGAACATGTTTTCAAGGACTTCTAAAGTGTTGATTGTTCTATGTGTTTAAATGCTGACCAGCAGTTGTTGGCAAACAGTATCTTAAATATTCCTTGTCTTTTTCCTAGCTAGAAATGTAAGCATTGGGGTGCTCAATGGAATTAAATATTAAAGCATCCAGAAGCTACTTTTAATGCTGCAAAGTAAGAAAATGGAGATAAGAAAGAAAAGACATGCTCAGCATGTAAATGTATGTTTCCAAGTAAAAGGATTTAGCTCTGAACCAGTTTTTTTCTTCTTTTTTTGCCTTTGGTGTTTAATGCAGTCAAAGTGCCAAGAAGTATTAGATTTTTACAGTGGTTCTGTGCCACTGGAAAGAGGAATAAAAGTCTAACCTGGTAAGCTCCTGCTGGGTATCGTATGTTCTGGAGTTAGTGTGAATAGCAATCAGGTGGCTAACAAATTGCAAAAATTTGGGTTTGCCAAATTGCATTTGTTTGTTTGGAACATACTGTATCTGTTCTACTCTCATTAATGCCCTCCTGTTATGCACATAGGGCCAAATTCAGTAGGAGTTTTGGCCTGCTTTTTTCTGTAATAATCTGGACAAGAGATGTGTGAACTGCTAGTCTCTAGGCTCATAGCTGAGTCAGTAAACTGATGGATGCAATTGCAAACCCATGCACCCTTTTTTGAGGACAGACCCAGTTACCATATGGACTTGAATACTGTAGTTCTTCTTGGAGAGATGTCCCTGTGGGTGCTCCACTTCAGGTGTCGGTGCACCCCTGCGCCTTTGATCGGAGATTTTTACAGCAGTACTCCTACCGGCCACGCATGCTTAGAACCTGTCACTCACTGAGTATGTCACTAAGTGAGCGTGCGCCGACGGTACCCTTCAGTTCCTTCTCTACCGCCCCGGACTTGGAGACGGAGCGTCAGCGAACGCTCTCTATTAATACTTCTCTTTCCTCATCTAAAATACCTTAGTTAGCCAGTTTTTTCTCTGTTTATTAGCTCTTAGTTAGTGTTACTACTTTTCTTCCTACTAGTTTAAAAACAAAAAAAAAAAAAAAAATCTCGGTTCTGGTCAGCGCTTCAAATATTGACCTGGCTTTCCACGGCTTTTAGCGCCTGATCCTCTTGTAAGGACTCTATCCTCTTTTCCGATGGGCACTCTAAGTTGTATACATGCTTGGGGGACACTCATATTCCAAAATGCTCACTCACAGGTTAGCTCTTAGAGCTAGAAGGAGGGATTAAGATGACTTATTCTTACTTTCAAAAATCTCTGCAGTCTGCCTAAAGACCCATGGCGCGGGACTCTGCCTTCAGACCAAGCTCTAATCCTTCACAAAAAACTAAGACAGCTAAAAGAGAACGCGTCACAATCAGAGGAAATCTTCACTGGTAACCCTTCTCCTGTCGCTCGTCAGTTTCTTTACCAGCTCGTCAGTTCCCCAACGTTGAAGTGTTTGACGAGAACCGGAGCTCTCGTACCGCGCTTACGGCCCGCCTTGTGCTTTCGGCCGGCAGCGGAGGGTCTGGGTGCCGACGGTGACAGGCTTTCAGTTGCTGCCTCGATTGGGCACATTCGGCACCTCATCGAATGCTGCCACCGGACAACCATGACACTGCAGAGACGGCACCGCAGCCTGCTATTAAATGCCACAGCACCGCCTGTTGGACACCGGCATTACTACCGCTACTTCGATGGAAGCAAGACTAAAAATCCAGGTGCCAGCCCCCGGTGATTCCTAAAGGAATCTCTATATATCGCCTTCGACTACGACATGCATCCAACACCGTTACAATTACCCGAACTCAAGTGACACTCCTAGTGTCACTACTTGCAATCGCCGCTTTTTTGGGGTTGGTTCTCCTATACAAATGACTCAGAGGTCGAGCCGCCCTTCCTCCTGAGCAGGAGTCTGAATACAAGGTGCATGTTGCCAGTCACAATCTTGAATTCTACCCTTCAACAGGTCCTGTCCCCGATGGACACAGGAAAACATGTTCCACACAACTCAAGATCCCTATGGGGTGCTTCACCTCTGTGATGGCAACTGCTTATGCCTTTTCACCACACCATGGCAGTAATTGGGCTCCGTGGCCTCTTTCCTTCGGCAAGGCACGTCTCTACTGCTACGTCACACTTAGACTCGAACGTCAAATCCTATGACGCACTGCTTGCACCCTCCCATTTCTCTAGGGAATCAATCTAACTCCGCTACATGACCAGTAATTACCTGATGCATAGACAACTGATCAAATACCTGAGGAGGCATTACTTCCTTCCCCTCCAAAAGCGATCAGATGATTTTTCAAACTCCAAGATCTCTCAAAAGGTTTGCAAATGAGCTTGAATTCATTTTTGCTAGGAAGACCTGACCAACAACATGAGCTAACAGACATCCTGCAACCTTAATCTTGTCACCAGCACTGGCAATTACCAATAACTCAGCCTTCTGGGACTGCTTAAAATCATCGTTGGCAGACTTCAGCACACAGCCAAGCCTACTCTGCTAACAGGCGGACCCGGAAATACTTCATTCCCTCAAGGCTCTGAATTCCTTTTCTCTTCAATTCTGGACCAACTCTTTGGATAGTGGACGCAGCCAAGTCAGTGCAAACAACAACAGTATTTCGCCATACCCCAACAACAGAGAGGGCAACTCGCTTGACGTGCTGGGTCGCTACGAGTATTATGCCTCTTTCTAAACGTTGCAATTTGAAATTGCCGCTATATACCGCAATTCTAGCACAGTACGACCACTAAAAACTATAATAAGTATTCATGCACTTACACATACCCAGACACAGAAACACAACAGTGTACAGCTTTATTTCCAGAGGCCAATCATCTCCTGCATCTGCTCTTCAGCAGCTTGGATTCAGCAGTACTGCAGCAAGATTCCACCGCTACAGTGCGTCATGCAGCCGAGGTTCCGCTTTTTCATCTCTCTCTTTCCTCGCGAAGTTCAGAGCACATAGAGGATTCTCCCTTTGTGTGATAAACTCTTTGCTTTCCCCCATCTATGAGGTGCTTGCACTCAATCGATTAGGATCAAGGCAACTCTGCGATCCTTAGGTATCCAGACCTCACAAAACGAAGGCGACATAACAGATATACACCTTCCCATCCGCACTTACCCTCTATAACTCAGGATTCCCAGGAGTCAGGACATACAACAACAACGCAGAGGTTAGATTACCCAGTAGGGTGCCAATTTAATCCGGATACCCAACATTCTCAAAATCACTAACAAATTTTTAACCTTTGGTCGGGGCTCGAAACGTCGTCCCTATTCGGTGGCATGTACTTAGCTCATAACTGGTCCTTTGGACATACGTCATCAGCCATTATTTACACCAATGGAGATACTTACCACCGACAGTGGGTTCATAGAGTGACACAATGGGTATTCCATCCCCTTCCCTCTTCCTTACCTCCCTCCCACCAACCCTCCACCCTGTCCCTCCTCAAGGCGAACACGTTTCAAACGAGCCACACCTCAGCAAGCAAAGAAAAAGAAAATACAACAATACTTCTTCACCCGGGTGCTATCGATCACTCGATTGCCCAAATTGCCACATAGGGGGAAAGTGATTCTAGTTCCCGCTATTTGTTCCTGACAGAAAGAAAACTTGGAGGATATGGTGACCGAATCCTCGGACTCCCAGCAGACTCAACAATTCATCAATCATGACAAAAGTTCAAAATCGGTTATACTCACCAAACCATAATTCCAGCCCTGCAGCAGAGGCGAATTGGTTTTCAGCCCTTGATCCTACAAGACGCCTCATTTTCAACGTCACTATTCCACCGTTTTTCTCCGTTTTATCTCTTGGCTTCGACGCAATTTACCTAATTCACAGAGATTCTAACCATTTTGGCCTTTCCACTGCCCCCTCGAATTTTTCTCCCAAACTCTCTACTGATAGTCACGGCCTTACCTCAGGCATAACAAAGGGGTTATATAATATTCCTTACCTGGACTGATTTTGCCATATCTTTCAAGAATCTCCACACACGGCCGAGCGCCTCTGCTGTCAATTAATAAAATTCAGCCATAGAGTGCCTTTCAATCCCTGGGTCTTGCAAATAAAATGAGACACAAATCCACTATTAAGTTCCTACCCAAAACGCCTGGACTATAATATAGAAGCAAGCCTCGACTTCCAGAACCGGAGCAAGGCAATCCCTCCACCCAACGTTGTCAATTATCTATCAATCAACTCGGCTGGCTGCAAGGCTTTCACGAGCAGCCCTCGGGTCGCCGCCCGAGAGCTGGCCCTCCAACTACTCGTGAAGCAAACAATGGGCCGTCTGTGCACTTTCGTGGTCCAGAATGCACGTCTCCACAACTGAGGTAAGCTTCCAAGCGTTGGCTGGCCACGTTACAAACCAACGTGTCATTCGCAATAGAACAGTCAAACTCATTGGACCATACCTTAACGCAGGTCAAGGGACTCTGTGTCAAGTCGGTGGACAGGTCACCTGAACAATTCTCCGTTAATCTGGAGTCCCCCTTCCTCCAGGACTCCAACCAACTGTTGGTGATGACAACCGACTGCATTCCCTCACCTGCCTGGGGGGCCTCATGTATTCCTCACCACAACTAGTACATCGGGCTATGGTCCTCAACTCCGAGGACCTCCCTACAACAGGAAACGTTCCATAAGAACTTCACGCTAATCGCGGAATGCTTGCCCTTGCCTTCCTCCCACTAATCACAAGAATTCAGCATTACTGCATATAACAGACAACATTGCCTGCATGTTCTACGTAGCGTCAACAGACAAGGAAGGGGCTCGTTCCCAACTCTTTTGCTTCAGCGAGAACCATTGTGAACTCTGGAGATTGTGTGCCTTGCAAAACTCACCCAGATATCAGTCTGTTTATCATCCCAGGCAGTTGATGAACACCACTGCTGACAAGCTAAGCAGTATGCTTTCGGAGATGCGATAACGGTCAAAACCTCACTTCCCAGAAGTGTTCGCAGCCCAGGCACAGTTATCAGAACATCGGTGGAGCAGCGTCTAGCTATTACCCCTCCCTGGAGTGGAGGCTAAGTAAGCAGAGAACACCTCACCAGGAGAGACTCCTTAACAAGGATAGGGGCGTCTCCCGAGAAGATTCCTACCACTATGTGCTTGACAACGACCACAGGCACAGTGCCTCAGCCTTTTCTTATTGCCTAAGCCACAGCTCTCAACAGGAGCACTGAGGCAAGGTACCCAACCTCATCACTGTCCAGTGAAGGTCCTTGTTCGCTCCCATAATCCCTTGGCAATTCATGGCAAATGGGCGCAAGTGCCAGCAGTGCACTCCCCCTTGGTACCGCAAAATGGCACAGTGCCAGCAGCGTGCTCCTCATCAGCAATCTGAGCAACGGACGCCAGTGCCGGACAGCGCGACTCCTCCTGCACCCACCAAGCGGCCGCGGTAGTCGGTCAGCGTGCTGACTTCTAGCCTTGGCAGCACTGCAATGGCCGCCAGTGCCGGCAAGTCGTGCCTCATCCTGCGCAACCATGCGCCATCTCCTCAATCACGTTATAATCCCAGAAATACTAAGCCACACGCTCATCCCATCACCAAAGGTTTCCTGAAGGCACGCCAAAATTCTCTAACTTTCCAATCTTTCATTTCCGCTCTATCACATCTCCCCCCCAACCCACTGCCTCACACCCCTCTTCTCCTTCTCCCACATCTCTCCCATCCTACTTGCTCCTCAGCAGCCCGTCATCTGCGTTTTCCTTCTGCCTTTAACTCCATCATCCCCCTGCACACCCCAACAGAACTCTACCTTACCACTGACCCTCCGCATCACCCTCAACCTCTCACAACCAAGGCCTCACCTCCGCCTCCACCCACCCAAACCTCTCGCAACCAACACGGCCACCCTCTTTCGTGTCACCAATCACTCCTCGTCCACTTCCTCTATCCGTCCCTACTTCTTTTATATATCTAACCTAAAAGTTTTTCAAATATACTTACAAACAATATATCAATCTATAACAAAACAGACAATATCTCTCCTAACCCCTCTTAATTCTTTTTTTATTTCTCTATCACTTCCCAAATACCAATTCATCAATTCACTCAATCACACTGAATTTATTTAAATAACCACACTAACCTAAATTTAACGCTATACTGATCACACAAATAACATTTTATTCAGCAGTATCATACAACCTCAACATAAACCTTTCTATTCTACTTTCCCACCTCCCTTTTGGACACTCCATAAACTCCCAACACCACCCCCCACACCGACAGAGCCCGGGGCAAACAGGGCTAGGGGGGCCAAACCGGGGCTCACCATAGAATTCGGGACGCACCAGGCCCTGACCAAGGCCCCCGCGCGACAGTCCGAGTAGTGCCAAGGGGCAGTATTGTTTAACGGCATTCCTGCAGATCCGAAGTCCCTACCTTCCTTGAAGTAGCACTGCTTTGAAAGTCAGCCTAACGTGGAGCACCCACAGGGACATCTCTTCGAAGAAGAGGAGGACGGTTACTAGCGCGCTTGTGCAGTATCTGACGTTCTCAGATGAGTGTCCCGTGAGTGCTCCACTACCCACCCTCCTCCCCTCTACTTCGGAGTTGGGGTAGCCTCCGTGTAGAGAAGGAACTTGAGGTACCGCTCTGCGCAGTGCTAGTCTCTATGACATACTCAGAGTGAGAAGGGTGACAGGTTCTAACAGCATGCGTGGCCGGTAGGAGTAACTCGCTGTAAAATTCATCCGATTCAAAGGCGCAGGGGCACAACACAGACCCTCACCGACACCTAAAGTGGAGCACCCACAGGGACACTCATCTCGAAGAACGTCAGTTACTGCGCACGGTGAGTAACCTCCTCTTCTGAACATTTGAGGTAGAAACATATTGATCTCACTTTCTCACCTTCCTGACTTTCCCCTCTTCAACCCATTCAAGATTTTAATAGCTAAAATAATCTTCCTCTTCTGCAGCTCTGACCTCCACCTAAGCCTCTTTTAGTGCCTTCCCTGCCTTCCTGGTGCTTTCTGCATGATGTTCAAACTCCTCATGCTCATATTAAAAACTCTGGACAGTGCTTTCCCTGTCTACATCCCGTATTTCATCTGTATGCCACCTTATCTCTGCACTCTGCCATTCTTCTAGTATTGTTGCCCCTTTTGCTTACACTCTTACACTGGAGTCCTCTTACACTCCAATTCAGATTTTTTTTCATGCTGCTCCTCATGAAGAGATGTTTCTTGTGCAAGCAACTTCACTTTCCTTCTCTTAATGTTTTCCACCATTGACTACTACTACTGCCCACCATTTGCATCCTTTCTTGGCCTAACCTAGTCTGTGTTGATCTAGTGCCTAAGTACAATGGTGACTTTAACACAGGTAACTGAAATAGATTAAAAATATTAGAATGTATAATTTTCATTCGCTGTCCAATATGAATCTTTGAGTGATTTGACATATGGGTCTCCTTTCTGGCCTCCTTTCTAGCACCTTTCTCTGTTTGTCATGTTGGTGTTCTTGTTCTAATTTTGGTTGTATGCTCTCCAGGACAGGAACTTTGGGCTTTTATCTTCTTAAAGTTTGTAAAGCACCATGTAAACTGATGGCATTAACACCATTATTATACAGTGATATAATGACAGAGCAGTGCCAAAAATATTTGGAGAGTACTTCAGTTTGAACTCACTATTAGTTAGGTGAAAGAACTGTAAAACAGTTTTGATGGAGAAAATCACTCTAGTGACAAAATGAAGAGAAAAACCAGCTTTCATATGAAATTGTTACTAAAATAGCTGACCAAATTCTCATTTTACTTTCTATGGAGTAAATATCCTGGAATTGGTCCAGTTTTACACAGAAAACTGAATCTTGCCCTAATTCGTTTTAGATTGAATTATTACTAATCCTGTACTGATACACCACCCTTTCCTTCATGGAAGTCTTCTCTGCCGGGGAGATTGACATTGCTGCAATTGTAAAGACCTCCTAAATTGATGGCAGAACACTCTCTGGTCAACTCGGGTACTCTAGCACCCAGATAAGAGTAAGGTAAGTAGACCATAAAGCATCTGCCATCCCAGCACAGTGAAGATAAGTCAACCTAAGCTATGTCAACTCTAGCTACATTTTATTTATATATACATAAAAAAATTCCCCTCTGACCCCTATGGGTGGTATGTGTCTTCCTCAACCTCGGGTCCTCTACCAGAGGCCTGGGAGTTTGAGGGTTCTGCGCAGTGTCTTAGCTGTTCCTAGCACTGCACTCTTCTGGACAGAGAGCTATGATGTTGTCCCTGGGATCTGTTGGAGCCACCCCAGCTTAGGAGTCACAGCCCCGAGTGCTCCTACCACCACTGGGACCACTTTGGCCTTCACTTTCCACATCCTCTCTAGTTCCTCTTTCAGGCCCTGGTACTTCTCCAGCTTCTCATATTCCTTCTTCCTGATGTTGCTGTCACTTGGCACTGCTATATCTATCACCACCGCTGTCTTCTGGTCCTTGTCTATTACCACGATGTCTGGTTGATTGGCCAGTACTGCCTGTCCGTCTGGATCTGGAAGTCCCACAGAATCTTAGCCCTGCTATTCTCCACAACCTTCTGTGGAATCTCCCATCTGGTCTTGGGAGGGTCTAGCCCATACGCTGTGCAGATGTTCCTGTACACAATGCCAGCCACTTGGTTGTGCCGTTCAGTGTATGCTGTTCCTGCCTGCATTTTACATCCTGCCACTATGTGTTGGACTGTCTCTGAGGCCTCTCTGCACAGTCTGCACCTTGGTCCTCTCTAGTGTGGTAGACCCTGCTTCAATGGATCTGGTGCTCAGTGCCTGTTCCTGTGCTGCTATGATCAGTGCCTCAGTGCTGTCTTTTAGTCCAGCCTTTCAGCCACTGGTAGGATTTCCCAATGTCAGCCACCTCAGCTATCTGTCGATGTACATCCCATGCAGGGTCTTGTCTTGCCATGGCACTTCTTCTGCTTGGTCTTCCTCCCATGTCTGCTGCTGCCTCAGGCATTCTCTCTCAGCAGCTCATCTTTGGGGCCATCTTACTGATGTACTCCTGGATGTTCCGGGTTTCGTCCAGGACAGTGGCTTTGACGCTCACCAAGCCCTGCCCGCCTTCTTTCCGGCTGGTATACAGTCTCTGGGTGTTGGACTTGGGGTGGAAACCTCCGTGCATTGTGAGGAGCTTCCGGGTCTTCACATCGGCAGCCTCCATGTCCTCCTTTGGCCAGCTCACTATACCGGCAGGGTATCTGATGACGGCAGGGCGTATCTGTTGATGGCGTGGATCTTGTTCTTCCACTGAGCTGGCTCTTCAGGACCTGTCTTATCCTTTGGTGATACTTGGATGTTGCTGTCTTCCTTGCCTCCTCATCATGGTTTCCATGTGACTGTGGGACGCCAAGGTACTTGTAGCTGGTCTGTATGTCTGCTATGTGGCCCGGCTGGTAGTTCCACCCCATCAGTCTTGACTACCTTCCCTCTCTTCACTACCATCGGCCACACTTCTCCAGTCCGAATGACATCCCGATATCCTCACTGTAGATCCGCGTCAGGTGGATTAGCGAGTCGATGTCTCGTTCATTCTTAGCATACAGCTTGATGTCATCCATGTAGAGGAGGTGGCTGATGGTAGTTCCACTCCTGAACCTGTACCCGTATCCAGTCCTTGTGATTATCTGGCTGAGGGGTTAAGCCTATGCAGAACAGCAGCGGGGACAGTGCATCACCTTGGTATATGCCAACTTGATGCCACTTGTGCAAGCTGCTTGAGTTGACTTCCAGTGTTGTCTTCCATAGTCCCATTGAGTTCTTGAGGAAGGTCCTTAGTGTCCTGTTGACTTTGTATAGCGCCAGACATTCACAGATCCACGTGTGCGGCATTGAGTCGTAGGCTTTCCTGTAGTCAATCCAGGCTGTGCTCAGATTGGTCTGTCTAGACCTTGAGTCTTGGGCGACTGCTCTGTCTATGAGCAACTGGTGTTTTGAGCCTCTGGTGTTGTTCCCAATGCCCTTCTGAGCTGTGCTCATGTACTGGCCCATATGTCCTGTAGCTTGGTGGCTATGATGCCTGATGGGACTTTCCATGTTGTGGAGAGGCAGGTTATTGGCCGGTAATTGGAGGGTTCTGTTCCCTTGCAGGGGTCTTTCATGATCAGCACTGTCCTTCCTTGTGTTAGCCAGTTTGGGTGGGAGCCTGCTGCTAGCAGCTGGTTCATCTGTGCTGCTAGGCGTTCATGCACTGCTGTTAGTTTCTTTAGCCAGTAGGTGTGGATCATGTCTGGTCCAGGTGCTGTCCATCTCTTCGTGTTCTTGACCCGCTGCTGGATGTCTTCTACTGTGATGGTGACTGGTTTCTGTTCTGGGAGATTGCTGTGCTCTGTTCTCAGGCCCTGCAGCCACTTTGCACTGGTGTTATGAGTCTTCTCTTTCTCCATATATTCTTCCAGTATTGTTCAGTTTCTGCTGCTGGTGGCTCTGCTGTTATTGTGTTGTTGCACTGCAGTTGGGAGTACACCTTGGATGGTTCTTTTGAGAACAGGGCATTTACTTTTTTGGCCTCTGCTTTTCTAGTGTATCTTCTTAGCTGGTAGCCAGTGCTGTGAGCCTTTGTTTAGCAGTCTCTAGGGCTTCAGATGGAGTCAGGCCCTTATATTTTTTCAGTACCGAGTCTTATCCTTAATCTCTACACCCTTCTGTAGTTCCACCAGCTGACTAACTTCTCTCCGAGTCGCCTTGATCTTATCCTCCAACCTCATTTCCAGGGTGGGTACATACTGTTGTTGTTCTTGATCGTGTAGCCAAGCATCTCCAGGATTACAGAGGCTGTAGCGTATACTAGTTCATTGGTTTGAGTTATGGTGGTAGTGGGGATTGTCACGAGGCTCTATTGGCATCTTCTGACATACTATCTGATGGTACTCTCCACTGAGCCTCGGTAATCCGTCTCGAGGATTGACTGTAGCTAGTTTCTCCATGATCTTATGCCTCTCATATCAGCTGCTGTGCTCTGCAATGGAGGGGGGCAGTGAAGTTTCAGCTTCAGGTGTGGGCTGCACATCCACTTATTCTTCCAAGTCTTCTTGAGTCTGGAATGTAATGTGAGATTTGTCTATCTCAAGCTGTGAGAGCAGCTTCCTCTTACTATGTTGAAGCGTTGGGTAACTAGCTGTTTCTCGTAAGTGTGGATGTAGGTCTTTTGTCCATCCATAGTCCCCTCATACGTTTCATATATCCCCTCTCATTAGGTCTACTGTTGTAGTAGCATTCCATCAATTCCAGGTTCTCTTGTCTCGTCCATGCATATATAATAGCTAGAGTAGTGTAATTTAAGTCAACTTACCCTGATAGTGAAGACAAGCCCTTAGAGAATAAAAACAGACACTACAGATGTAACATAATAGGCTTGTATATTTATCTTCTTTTGTCATTTTGTTAGTATAAAGAATGTTATATCAATGTAAGTATCTTGCATATTACTTTTGCTCATTTTATATTTTTTTCTTGAAAAATCAGTAAAGAATGGCTTAGAGAGAGAGAGACTAGACTACTTGTGTAGCTGTCTTGGAGTAAGGGTGTCTCCCCACTTTCTGTGCTCAGGAAGTCAGAGAAAAGTTAGTTATGAGGTTCTGTAATATGTTGGTCTATTTAAAATAAGGCAAACTTCTGTTGTCAGTCCCATATGGTGCAGCTGAGCTCCACTATTCTGCTCTGCCTGAATTGCTACAATTTTCAGACATCATTGGGAGAGCCATACATAGAAGCAGAGTATTATATTAGCGTTCAGACCCAATAAGAAGATACAAAACCAAAATGTTGTCTAAAGTTCATAGCAGTAATGAAGAAAAGTAAACGATTTCTCTAGAAGAACGCTCACTGTACTGCAGCAGAACCTGAAAAACAATCTCTAATGAAATAGCTGATCTGAATTGGTTGTTGCTATTGCAATACACACTTAAACAGCACTTAAATACAACAGAGTTAAAAAATAACCACTATTTAGATTCTTTCTCTCTGGAATTTTTCCCAGCATTTGCTGGTGTTGTACAGCTACCCAACATAAAACATTTTTTTAAGGTTTTAGAAATAATAAATGGGCCCTTATTAGCAAGGATAGATCACCATAAACAAATTTTGATATATTTTTGCCATAAACAGATGAACTTCTACATTACACTTGTGTTTTAAAAAATACCATACTCTGGTTCTGCAAGTAATGAACCATAGCTTGAGACAACTTACTGGTCACCAGTGTATGCCGGCATTTATGCTCTATGATATTTCAGCACAGTGGCTATGAGAATGTTTCTAATTGTACGGATCACAAATGGGCAGAGAGCAATTGATGCGCTGCCCCTCATTCTCATCCATGCTATCTCAGCTGGAAATTTCATATGAAAACTCTCAAATGTATATGTGCTCTACAGTAGGTCATGTCTGTGAGACGCTCTTCAAAATTTGTCCTGACCTTTCCTTACAGAAGTAGTAAGTAATGTTAAACAGACATTAACATCACCCAGTCTTGCAGCTGTAGTCATATACTGTGACATGATGCTTTTTGACATTACAAGTAATTTCAGCTTCCAGGTAACCTGAATATGAAGAGGAGAGTTTTTTTTTTTAAAGTAAGCAATGTTTTTCCTTTTGATTGTTCATATTGCTGAGATGAGGTACTCTGAAATTCTAGCGTAACATTTTGAGACACTCATTAAACATTTTTTGCAGTTGACTGTAGCTCTGTTTTCTGTATTACTGAGGTACAGGTAGTTTGCACGTTAACTAATGTGATAAGACTGTTTATGCAAAAGGCATGGTGCTTTCTAAAATCTTGGGAGCAGGTTGTGGCACACTTAATCCCTTTCACAAGTACATGGGATGCGGTGGAGCAGTTCTGATAAAGATAGAAATTCTGGGATCACAAGTGGTGATGGATAAATCTGGAAGTTACATGTTTCTTTAATAATAAAAAAAGTGTCCCTGATGTACATTTCCCTATCTTTTAATTCTCTTGGCCACCTAGCTGCTCTTCCAGCCCTTGAGTCTCTGAATTGAGCTGTTCTCCAAAACATAATAGCAATTGAACTATGTGGGTTCTCCATTTTCTCATCTGGATGACCACCTCTTGTGTATCTCCTTTTCATGTTGTAATTAGGGCTGCATGAGCTGATTAAGATAAAATAAGAATTGACCAGAATCTTGATCTAAAACTCAAACCAAACCTGAAACCAGCATTGGCAATTATTTTGTTCTCAGTAAGTGACATTAAAATTCCAGTCTTAGATCATTCAAGTATTTGAAATCTTCAGACAGCCTGTTTTGAGCACAACTTGTAATCAAAGGAAATTCAGCTAGTGGTTAGATGATAATTTCTACTGAACTTTCACATCTTTTTGAAATTCACCCATCATCATTATAACTGTAATTATTACTTTTAAATCATAAACTAATAGAATCATAGAAGATTAGGGTTGGAAGAGACCTCGGGAAGTCATCTAGTCAAAGCAAGACGAACCCCAACTAAATCATCCCAGCCAGGGCTTTGTCAAACCAGACGTCAAAAACCTCTAAGGATGGAGATTCCAGCACTTCCCTAGGTAACGCATTCCAGTGCTTCACCACCCTCCTAGTGAAATAGTGTTTCCTAATATCCAACCTAGACCTCCCCCACTGCAACTTGAGACCATTGCTCCTTGTTCTGTCATCTGCCACCACTGAGAAGAGTCGAGTGCCAGCCTCTTTGGAACCCCCTTCAGGTAGTTGAAGACTGCTATCAAATCCCCCCTCACTCTTTTCTTCTGTAGACTAAATAAACCCAGTTTCCTCGCCCTCCCTGTAATCAGTCACCTACAAGCATTTCACTGTCTACTGTTGGACAATCCCAATTATCAGCACATCTTTCTGTAGGAGCGGGCCAAAATGATGTAACTACTCCAGATTTGCCTTGCAGTGCCGAATAGAGGAGAATAATCACTTCCTCGAACTGCTGACAGTACTCGCTTACTAATGCAGCCTCAATATATACGCTAGCCTTCTTGCAACAAGGACAGACTGACTGCTTACCAGACTTTTCGGTCCACTGTAACCCAGTCCTTTTCTGCAGAACTGCTGCTAGCAGTCAGGCCACCAGCACTGGTAGCAGTGCATGGGATTCTTCTGTCTCAATAAGTGGCAGGACTTGAACTTGTCACTTTTTGACTCGTCAGAATTTTTTGGGCCAATCTAGCCAATTGCTAGGTCAATCTGGAACCTATCCTACCCTCCCAGTGTATGCTCTCCCCACTAGTGTCATCCGAAACTTGCTGAGGGTGCAATACCACCCATCAGCAGATCATTAATGAACGATTTGAACAACAACCAGCCCCAGGATGACCGCCTGGGGCATTTAGATTAAAATACTATCTAAGTAAGATGAGCCTGACTAAACTCTGGATCTGAAATCTAAGATGTTTGATAGTTCAGATTCAATCTGCCTGTCTCTATTAAATCTTTTTTCGGTAAATCGACATGCTTTGCGAGAGCAGCTTCTTTTCAAAAGCATTTGATATTTTTAAAGCAAAGTTTGGGATGGAACTTATGTCCTGTATATGGTCAAGGTTAAGACATCTTTAGGATATTTTAATCCCTCTTTTTGAATCCCTGCGCTGACCATAGTTCTGAATCATATCAGAACTGTTGTCCCTCATTGCTAAGGTCCTCGAGCAACATGTCAGCCCACAGCCACTGCCTCTTTGATTTCTTCTGGTTCTTTCCTGCTGCATGCTACCTGTCACTCGCAACGCGCCTCCTTTTGTGGTTGTCTCATCCTTTTGCAAAGAACTGCTATAACGTGGGATAGGCCCTGACTCTGTGTGTGTATAATCTCATGTCATCAGGTAACTTCCCAAGATCATTGGGCTCTTTGCAAAATTGAGCACACTAGATCAGTCTCTGAGTACAGTACTGTGGCCAGAAGCCTGACCTTGCTCCTTGGGTCCTGTCTTTAGTATGGTTTATGCTAGCCTCAGTGGCTCACTGTGGACTCGAATCACTAGCCCTGCTCTCTCTAGGGCCAGGGTTACAGTCTACTGATCCTTTCATCATAGACCTGCAAGGAGGTTGGTGAGAGAACTCCCACAGTCTCTGTTGTCCCTGGGAGCTTAATTTCAGAACAGTTTAGCCTCCTGTCCTTACAGGGACCTGACTTCCCCTCCCAGGAGATGTTCCTGTAGTGGTGGGTTGGGAGGAACCCGGGTCCGCCCTCTACTGTGGGTTCCGGCCCAGGGACCCTAATGCTAGCAATTGTTGGCAGCCAACCTTTCACTGCCAGAGTTGCTACATTTCCCTGGGCCACTTCCTCACAGCTCTCCTGCTTCTCCCTTCTTCACCCTTACCTTAGGGCTCCCTTACCGATGGCTTGAGGGTGTCTTCATTAACCAGCCCTTCAGCTGCATTTCCTCTCCCCTGGCTCCCTGGCTCTCCCTTGCCTGACTGGAGTGAGCCCTTTTCATAGTATCAGCAGGGCCTTAATTAGAGTCAGGTGGTCACATTAACTTAATGGCCTCACCTGACTCTTTGCAGGGTTAATTAGAGTCAGATGTTCTCATTAGCCTGGAGCAGCTCCTGCTCTGGTCAGTAAGGGAACAGAAAACTGTTAATCCAGTGGCCAGTATATTTGCCTTCTGCTATTCTGCTGTACCCAACTGGCCGGGGTCTATCACAGTACTTAAGGTAGTCAGATTGCACAATGACTTCATGCATCACTAGCAACTTCATTGCACCACTAAAACTAATGATATGTAGCAGTACTTTTTGGTATACGTGCTTCAGAATTTGTTCATCTTCAATTTTTGTAATATATCCAGACCAAGAAACCTGCCAAAACCAAACCAGTGCAGATAGAGGCAATTGCTGCATTTAGCTTCAAATATCTTAATTTCTGATCTTGTTCTCCCAGTGGGTATGGCGCTGCTGACTGAGACAAGAAGAACTGAAATCATCAATCTGATCTTCAGCCTTCCTGAGAGCCTGTTTTTCACTTCTGTACAGCAGAGTTGGTATAACGGTGGTTATCTGAAGCTTCGTAGTAAGCCTGATGTCACAATGTCCTCACAGGGGCCATGGAAGAACCTGAAACATAGCAGCAGCTACTGCTATTCGAGTGTGCATATCATTCAAGCATCACCCAGCACTGTCTGTGATGCTGCCCAAATAGAGCAGGTAGCAGCTGTCAAATATGTCGTATTTGGGCTGGTTGTAATCTAGAGTTGGAGGCTGTTTGATCGTAATGGCCGGGGATTTAATTTTATCAGACATTCAGTCAATGCTCTGAAATAAGACCTTTTGGTTGAATCAGACTAATTACAACCAAGCTATCACAGCTTTCTGTGCTGAACTGTCTATGGCCACTGAAGCATAGAGACTGAAGTCTCACTTCTTCCGTTACCTGATGAAAAATGGCATTGTTTGAAGTCATCACTGCTGACCACTAAGATGCTCATAGCAGATGGAGCTCAGATAAAAGCGAAGCTGCAATCTGAGTCTTCAAAGACGTTTATTGAGAGCAAGAGCAAAAGTAAAGGCTGACTGGGTTCAGCTTTGGAATGTACTTGAGTCATGATGTAAGAAAGATGAGGAATCCTGGTAGCTGACTCAGGCAGGCTGATGCCAGGCACAATCTCAGCACACACTATACAGCTTTACAGCGCTTGTAGGGGAAGATAGCACCACATTGTCCAGTAAAGAATTGGGGTGGCAACACTAGCTAGAGTCTGCAGGATCAGTTGTATCAATGGGAAGATGATTTTGCTTGTCACCCATATTTTGTCTCCCATTTGAAGAGGGGCAGGAAGTTCTGATAAAGCCACCTTCTTTCAACCAAGAAAAGATCTGGATCATTGTGTTGAGCTGAATTGTGGGAAGACCCTAGGGTTTTGTAACATTACCCCTGAGTTGCTGAACGTAGGTGAGGGTATTGTACTGAGGTGGCATAGGCTTTTCAGGACCATCTGGTGCACTACCATTATACCCTGTGACTAAGGCTACATTTTAGTTATATGTCTTTTTAGTAAAAGTCATGGACAGGTCACGGGGAGTAAATTAAAATTCATGGCCTGTGAGCTCTTCATGACTTTTACTATATACCCCTAACTAAAATTTGGGTGGGGCGCTACAGGTGCTCTCGGAGGGTGGTCTGGGACCCCCAGGGGTCTGTGGGGGGGATCAGGCAATGGTGTGGAGCCCAGGAACCCCACCAGTGCTTGGGCAGGGGGGGTTGGTGGCACTGGTAGGTTCCCTACCTGGCTGTATGTTTCTCTGCCTCTCCTGGGGGAGAGGTGGCCAGGAGCTCTTTGTGTGCTGTTCCCAGCACAATCACCGACTCCACAGCTCCCCTTGCCCAGGAACTGCAGTCCAGGGGAGCTGCAGGGGGTGGGACCTGCAGGCAGCATGTGGACCCACTGATCCTTCCGCCTAGGAGCTGCAGGGACAAGCTGGTGGGAGCCGGGGAGTCCCCCCACCCTGAGGTAAGCGTCCAGCTCAGGCAGCCCCTAAGCCAGCACCAGCCACTGCAGAAGTCACGGAATCCATGAGTTTGGTGACCTCTGTGACAGACACACACAGACATAGCTTTACCTATGACTGGAAGGGAGTTATCCTACCTCTGCTCAAAATAGATGAGAAGACTGAATGTAGCAACTGTAGAGGTAGTATACTATGTCAGTTTCACTAAAAAGTCTTTGCTTCTCTGTTAAGGTTATAGATCAATAATGCACTTTGTGGTAATGACCAGAATACTCAGTGCAGCTGTAGACCTGCTGGTTACACTGTCAACCACTGTTACCTTGAGACAGCTTTTTGCAGAGATGGCTGAATTTAATAAGACATGCACTGCACTTTTTTAATTGTCTTCAAGTGAGCAAGATTTTTAGGGTCTGAGGCATTTTAGTGGCCCTTAAACGATAGAGCTCTATTAATGACTCTATAATGTGGCAGAAAGCAGCATTTGAGTCAATGGCAAATACCTGGCATAGTTTCCTATCTCCAAGGAAGTTTCGGAAGGCTGTTTTCTGTAACCATCATTTTCAATATTGCCATTGATTGGTTGATGGATAGGCTTGAGGAGGCAGGCGTCCGTGGCATTGGGATAAGAACCATTCTCAGACATTATCAAGTTTGAGATGTCATATGTGCTAATTACATTGTGATGTTGATTAAATTTGGTGAATTGTTGCAGTTGATGGATAGTCTTATTTGGCAAGAAGTCACACACATTGGTCTGGTTATGAATCAGGGTAAAACTAAGCTATAAAACCTCATTCCAACAAATCCATCTCAAGTCCTCACTAGTTGTGTCTGGCATGTCAACATCGACCAATGCTTTTGTCTTCTTTATAGGCTCTGCTTTCTCTCAAGTTTGGCCGATGTACATAGCAGAGGGGCATTGCTGGCATATGATGGCGTATATTACATTGGTGGACGTGCAGGTGAATGAACCAGTGATGGTATGGCTGATCTGCTGTGTACATTGGCCAAACTGGACAGTCACTACGGAAAAGGATAAATGGACACAAATCAGATATCAGGAATGGCAATATAC
>NC_133773.1:24552069-24659886 GCF_003597395.2 Chelonoidis abingdonii
TTCACATACACTCTTTATCTTAATTACATTTATTTCACTGTCTCTTTACCTTTTGGGATGTGAGACTCCCTATCTTTTAACAATTAAAAGAAGGAACATAAAGTGAGATAAAAATGAATTTACAGAGGTGGAGGTCTCTATTTGTAGTAATTACAAAGTGTCACTTAGAGAAGGGCACTTAGAGTCAATTAACCTTTAACAAGTTTTATACAAAGTATTTCTGTGAGCAGGCTTCGCACAGACACAGCTGGTGGCTTGCAGGTTAGAGGCTAAATCTGGGGAATCACATTTATTTCTAATATAAACCTTTAGTTATAAAGTATTAATTAACATTAAATCATTTCTAACAATAAATCATTTTTCATATAAACCATGTCTAATATAAATCTTCTTTAGTATCCCTACACTCTCCTTTCTTCCTTGTGTCAGGATCCTGAACTTAACCATCTCATGGTCACTACCTCCCAGTTCCCATCCACTTTTGCTTCCCCTACTAATCCTTCCCGGTTTGTGAGGCAGCAGGTCAAGAAGAGCTCTATCCCTAGTTGGTTCCTCCAGCACTGGCACCAGGAAATTGTCCCCTACACTTTCCAAAAACTTCCTGGATTGTCTGTGCAATTCAAGGCTATTGGTGGAGTTCAGCAATTGTAGATGGTGGCACACTGGTTTTTGGCCTGAGAAATGAGCACTGACTGGTGGGGGTGGTGTTGTAATGCAGAAGTAGTCAGATATTGGTTGCGTGTGTGTTCTCTCTGCATGCCGTACTGACTCTGACCAGATAGCCCGTACAGCTGGCTCCGATCAAACCGCCCAATAACCACAGACTTTATTCCTAGCGAAGGCACTAGATCAGGTTTATTGCTGAGAAAGCATGGTTCCAGCTCCACTTGTCAGTGTCTACAGTTACACTGGCACATGCATGCCTATGACAATGGACACAGCTCAGTCAGTGGCGGGACTTTCCACTGTTCTCTAGGTTGGCCAAAGAGATCCCCTCTGAGACTCCGTTTTATACACCTATACAGATAAGTTACGTGTTACCCCTCTGACATGGCTAGCTACCATCCATTACATTGCATGTGTTGATTTAATCAAAACACTGTCCATCAATACTGTCATCCTGACCTTATCTTTCAGAGAGGTTGCTGTGTTCTTGTTATCTTTGGGGAATGTGTTGGTATCGAGGTGCTCTGGTATTATCTTTCTGGCATGTGTTTGTGTGAGTGTTGTATGTTTCTGTAATATCAGCCCTGTTTTTGCCAAATTCTGTGAGCAGGGCTGCCTTTTGTTCACAGCCTGACTTTGCTTTATATCAGCAAAGCTTTGACCGCTGCTTTATCCCAGGCCTTATGCCTCACACCAGGCCTCTGATACAAGGATGTCTGTCTCAGGCTCTCTTTATACTACAGCAGGTTTGGGACAACAAGCAGTGGTTGCAGAATTTTTGGATGCAAAAGACCACATTCTAGGATCTGTATGCTGAGTTCTTCCCTGTCCTCCTGTACAGGGACACCAGAATGAGAGCTGCACTGACAGTGGAGAAGTGAGTGGTGATCGCATTGTGGAAATTTGCAGCACCAGATTGTTAACAGTCAGTGGGAAATTATTTGGGAGTTGGAAAATCCAGGAGAGGGGGGCTGTTGTCATGCAAGCATGCAGGGCCATTAATAGTCTCCTGGTACACAGGTAGGGTGACCAGATAGCAAGTGTAAAAAAACGGGACGGGGTGGGGGGTAATAGGTGCCTATAAACGAAAAAGCCCCCAAAATCCAGACTGTCCCTATAAAATCGGGACATCTGGGCACCCTATATATAGAACTGTGACTCTCGGCAATATGAAGGACATAGTGGATGGATTTGTAGCAATGAGGTTCCTGAATTTTGGTAGAGCAATAAACTGCACCCATATCCCCATTTTGGCCCCAGCACACATTGTCCCAGGGCTACTTTTCTATGGTTATGCAAGCATTGGTGGATCACAGGGAACATTTGACCAACATCAGTGTGGGCTGGTCAGGGAAGGTGTATGATGCTCATAGGTTTAGGAGCACAGGACTATTCAGAAAGCTGCAAGCAGGGGCATTCTTTCCTGAGCAGAAGATTACCATTGGCAATGTTGAAATGTCAGTAGTGATCCTGGGGGACCCAGCCTACTCTTTGTTCCCCTTGCTTACTAAGCTGTCCACTGGCCACCTCAACAGCACCAAGGAAAGATTCAGCTATTGGTTCAGCAAGTGAAGAATACCAGTTGAATGTCCTTTTGGTTGATTGAAGAGGTGATAATGGTGTTTTACTCACCAGATTGGATCTCCATGAGAAAAATATCCTAATGGTCATAGCTGCCTATTGTGTCCTGCATAATATCTGAAAGGTAAAGGGGGAGACATCGCTGCTGTGGTAGAATGGTTGTCTGCTGAGCTTGAACAGCCAGACACAAAGGCTATTAGAAGAGCTCAATGCAAAGTGGCTGAGGGAGTCCTTGAAAGAGCACTTGAATGGTGAGCCACAAAAATGCCTTAGGGTGGACTGTGCTCCCCCCACCCTGCAGTTTGGGGGGCATGTTAGAAATTGTGTTGTGCTTGGTGTAAATTTATCATTATTATATTTTGTCACTGATCCTGCAAGTTGGGTCATGCTGTACAGTAACAAGTGTGTGCTTTCAGTACCTGCAAGCATATGTTGCAAACTAATAAAAATGAATTATTTTCCAAAAAATAGAACTTGGAGTACAAAACCAGTGCAGAAAAACAAATCTGTGGAATTTAAAAGCAAATACATTAAAAGCATAATACATTAGTGGAACAGAACTTTATAATAGAAAAGAACATTCATGTCCATTTTAGATATACATACAGCAACCCTGGCTGTCACAGGTGAGTGTATACTCCTGGTGTGGAGTGGTGGTGTATGAATGAAGCTCCTGAAGCCATGTAGAGTGTTGCAGGGGGATATAGGGAGGTGCTAAAATGGAGTTCTCCACGGACTGCAATGGAGGCAAGGATCTGCTTGTTGAACCTATAGATCCACAAAAGGCTGCCGTATCTGTGCTTGCTTCCAGAGAAGACTCCTTGTGTTCTGATACATCTCCCTCTCATTTTCCTCCTGGGCCATTCAACTGTCCGCTTTTTTCTTCTCTATACCGTCTGAAATATTCTCTCTCTCCAGGCCCTCGGTTCATGGTCCAATGCAGCACTGGCTTGCAGATTCTCACTGTACGCGTCATTCTGAGTAGTCTTTCTGCTGGTGGAGGTGTTTCCTGGGTGTGGAGGGAGAATGCCTTTAGGCCACAATAGCAGCAGCTAGAGGTAAAACACATGTCTGTATAGTCACAACAGAAAGTGAAGAGTCAGAGCCCCTTTCCCTTGCTCCCTTAAAGTTTTATATAACACATGATTATTGATGCTGCTGCTTCAGAGTGCTTGCTTACAGCAGCATTCAGCACCAGCCACTGTGAGTGTGGCCTGCCAGGGTGTGGGAAATGAAAAGGGGAGTGGCTTGGTTGCATGCAACAGTGAGTATAGGGAAATGGCACTGAGTACTGGCACCGTTTTCCGCAGGCAGTGGTGATTTAAGCTGAAATCTCACTCCTGAAGGTAACAAAAGCATAAAAAGCATAGTTGCTAGTGGCATCCTGAAGCTGTCCAGATCAATATGCCGTTAACTTCAGCGGGCACCATTGCAGTAATTGTGGCCTGAAATGGGAAAGTGTCCTACCATGGAGGAAGAAATAAGGCTGCCATCCCTAGAAACTTTTGGGAGACGATTGCAGAGTATCCCCATGAAAGTTCTGTCGAGACTTCTGAGGAGGTGTCCAAGGACAGTCCTGTGTAAATAAACTGGACCACATGCCCTCCCTCACACCTAACTCTAAAGGGGACTGAAAAGCAGATAATTCTACCTCTTTGTTGACCACTACCTTTTCAAGTCTGAGTAAACTAATGAAAAACTGATAGCTGTCTTCCTAAATTGGGGGCGCCATCATTACCTCATGGTAATGGGAAATATGTTTACACACTTACTTGAGGTTCCTTCCCTTCTGTCAGGCTCAACTGCAGTGGAGCCTCAAAGAGGCTTGCAGCTTACCTTGACCCCCCTGGTCACATATCCCCTATCCTTTTCCTCCTCCTCGTGGTTCATGGCAGGGGTCTAGGTTTTGGGCTCGTCGGAGGTATCCATGTCTTTGAAGTGGTGGTGGGATCTCCACCAAGTAGGGCATGCAGCTCTTTGTAAAAGTGGCAGGTTTGAGGCTCAGCACTAAGTTGGTTGTTGGCCTCCCAGACTTTCTGGTATGCCTGCTGCAGTGCCTTTGCTTTGATTCAGCATTGCTGCTACCACATGACGTACCCTTTCTCCTGCATCCCTGTAAAATTTGCTTGTAAATGTCCATCAGAAGATGGGGTGAAGAGGGCACAGTGCAGGGGATATGAGCACTGGAGGGATGGAAAGCCTGGGGAGCGAACAGCAGTTAGGGGCAATGAATGTGTGTGTGCTGCGCTCATGGGGGCCAGAAATGCCAAAATACAAATTCACTCAGGGAGCCATTTTCCCTAGGTCTGGCCCTGCATTCCACTAAAGCAAATTGCACTTCTGCATCTCCAATCAGGAGATAAAGTTGCTTGACACCACAGTATCTTCTGCTGCATTTGCTGTCAAAAATTCCTGTGATCCATGGTGTATGCTACCAAGTGTGGCAGATCTCAAGTTCTCTGCCTTCCTCCAGCCAGTAATGCTCAATGGAGTCCCACTGTTGTTGCCTTCCCGCTTTTCATATCCACATTCTATGTGACTGGCACCTACTGGCTCCTGTCTGAAAAGCATAACATTTAGTAATAGTGTGTTTGACTCTCTTCTCTGTGTCTCTGATCTCTCTAAAGTTTTTATATTACGTGATCTGAACACCTGATTGCAGCTGGGTTATAGAAAATAAGCAGTAAAAATCACTAACAGTGAACACAAACATCTTATTTATCCTGTTGTATTGGTCTTATTTTATTTATATGATGCAGTACCAAATCTCTCCTCCCCCAGTATTTGCCTCCTGGACCCAGGAGTGTGATTGGAAAGCCCTGTTCTTGAGAGCCACAAGAATATATAAATTTGTGATCTTGCCAAAATATACAATTATATTCCCTTATTTGGGTGCGTGGACACTTATGATTCTACGGTACAGACAATAAAGAAAAGACAGTGATAGTATTTAGGTGGACAATAAGGATCAGCTTTGTAATGAAGTCATGTTGTTGGCTACTCTTTCTCTGTGTCCTACCAGTTATTCTACCTGATACACTCTGTGCCCTTTTCCTCCTGAGCTTTTAGTATGTCACAGTGTTGCTTGCCAAAATGTATTTAGAATGTTTGTTTGCTTCAGTGAGACAGAGGTTTAGCCCATGGTTACTAAACATAACCTGATGCTCATCTCCATTCATAAAATCTTTTTTCTTCCAGACAAATGTGGAGAGAGGAGGGAAAATTACTTTTCCGACTCTACTTAAAAAATAAAATTCCCAAACCTTTTAGGGTACCACTTAACATATATTGGAGTGTGGGCACTTCTGAGATAAAATATTGTATATTCTGGAGAGAATTATGTTCATAAAGATCCAGCCAAGTGATTTTAAAACCCATATTGCAGCTTCTTTAAATGCAGTTTTGCAATGAATCATATCTTTTAAGATTAGTTGAAGATCTGTCACTATAATTCATACTTTATTTAATTGCTGAAATAAAAGTTTCTCCACTAATGCATATTTTTCGTTTCCCTCAAAATAGATTTTCCCCTTTCACATAATAGTAACTATTATCTCAGTAGGTAGAACACTCTATGATCTAAAACAAGCATATTTCAAAATAAAACCATTTTTTCCCACAACAAGGCTGTAGTCACATTGGCTTTGTTGCTGTCTTAGTTTTGTTGGAGAGTCATAAGTACATAGCAGTTGCTACCTCTCAGACAACCCTTTAGACAGCTAAAGTGTGAAAGAACTGAATAAAAACTGGGGGGTTGTGGAAAAAGAATGCATTATAAATAACTCAAGAACACTTACCAAGAATAAATTCCATAAAACTTGATGATGATATATTACATTTACATACTGCCTTCCCTCTCCAGAGATTCCAAAGGACTTTACAAACTGTAGGCATCTCTTCTCCCACCAATGACATGCAGGCACCATGATGGGGGAAAGAGGCAGACTTACAAAGAGACACACTCAGATGGAAGAGGCCCCCTTTTTTTTAACAAACAAAACCTAATATTAATCTAAATATTATTTTTTTCTAGTTCCAGTGAGAACAATATTTCTTTGGAGATGAGCATTCTTCTACAGTACTTTCCACCCAAATATTGCAGCACTGTAAAACCAAAAGGAAATGGCTCATCTATTTTTGTTGCCAATACTGTATGAATGTAGATTTGAAAGTAATGTTAGAAGCTGTAAATGGTATATTAAGGTCCAAAACAACATAAAATAACCACTCTGACCTTGAATTAACATTAATCCATTTGCTTTATACTCTTGGACCTTAATGAAGTATCAGTAACACAGAGTAAAGACAATAACCTTTTTTTGCATGTACATATGTATTTTAACCTAGCAATATCTCTTTAATAGCATGTAGAAATACACCAGCTTAGGACAGGATGTAAAGAAGAATAATTTAGTCAATTGAAAGTACAGGGAACTTGAAGGAGGAAGAACTGAAGTGTCTATGTTGTGTTTGGGGACAAGACACCAATATGCAAACAAACTGCCAAGGAAAAGTTTGTAGGGGTGAGCATTGTAGGGAGGGGTAAACTGTATGTGTCATAAACAGATAGCTAAGGGTTAATGTTTCTTTTACCTGTAAAGGGTTAACAAAGGGAACCAAACACCTGACCAGAGACCAACCAGGAAACGGATTTTTCAATAGTGGAGGGAGGAACTTCTGGGTGTGTTTTGTCTTGTTCTGCCTGTTTTGTTTCCTCGCTATGAGGGAAGAGCTTTTTTTTTTTTTTTTTCTATCTCCACTTCTTTTAACCTTCTGTTCCCAAGTTGTGATTACAAAAGGAAAGCAATCGGTTTATATGTATTTTGTATTACATGTGTGGAGTGCTGGAATGTTTAAATTGGATATCTTTTGAATAAGACTGATTATCTCAATTTTCTTTTAAGCAATAGCCTGTGTTATCATCTTGATGCAGTGATCAGTCATATGTTTTCGCTTTCTTTTAAAACTTGTTGGATTTTCTTTCCTAGTTAAGCAAGGGGTAGGAATCTCTTGTCCAGAGTAGCGGTCTCTCTCAGGGAAAGACTGGGAGCGGGGAGAAGAAGGTGGGGAAGGTAAATCATCCTTCTCTTTGGTGTTTCAAGGGATTGAAGAGGGAAACTCCTAGTATCCTAAGGCAAGAGAAAATCTGGGAGGAGTAAAGAGCGGAAGGAAGTGGGTTATTTCCCTTGTTGGACGGCTTAGGGCATCTAGTTTGGGGGTCCCCAGGAAAGGTTTGGGGAGAACCAGAGAGTTTTATCAGGTACTCAGAATCCTGATTGGTGCAGCGGATAAGATCCAAGCTGGTAATTAAGCTTGGAGGTTCATGCGTAAGGCACCCAGATTTGGACGCTAAGGTCAGATTTGGACAGAGGCTTATTACATGTGGCAGCGATGTGGGAAACGATAGACCAGAAAGCCAGTAGGAATATGCTTTCTTTTTCTCTGTAGGGCTTTTTAGCGAGAGAAAGGGTTTGGTTTAAAAGTAGCCAGGAGAGAAATCTTTTTTCCTGCTGCTTTGGAGGCTTGCATATTAAGCAAGGAACGATTAAGGGACATTAAAGGGTCTATGTTAAGCAAAGAATCCAACTGAGAATCAATACCCAGCCAACAACACATGTAGATAAAGTGGCTTTTGTTTGGTTAATTTACATATCAAAGAGAGTAGCAAGAAGAAGAAAAACGAGTTCACTAGGCAGAACCCAGGAGACAACGGAGACCGCAGTTTCAGACAATAACCACCAGAGGGCACTCCAAACACAAGAAAACAGGAACCATGGACTACCAGATGCCTGAAAAAGGAACGAGGCATGGCAACAATCCATAGACAACGAAAATAACATAGGAGAAGATGGAACTAATTAAGCCAAACAAGAAGCCCATGAGGCATCCCATAAAAGAGATCAAGAAGCCAAATGCAGCTCACGAAAGAAAACTACAAAGAAGAACAGGTGGCATACCAAAAGAATACAAGCAGAAGATGCAGCCTACTAAATAACAACAACAGGAAGAAGAGGCAGCCTACCGACGAGAAATGGAAAAACAACAAAGAGAAAGTGAAGAGAGGGACAAACAAAGAAAGCATGAACTGGAGTTAACGCTGGCTAGACAAAATGCTCCAGCCAATCCTAACCCTTCGCCAATACTTCTTCCACAGCACAAGAAATTTCCCAACTACAAGGCAGGTGATGACACTGAGACCTTCTTAGAAAATTTTGAAAGAGCCTGCATTGGGTACAGCATCTCTGAAGACCAGTACATGGTAGAGCTGAGGTCACACCTCAGTGGACCCTTAGCAGAGGTGGCGGCTGAAATGCCAAAGGACCAAGTGAATGATTATAAACTGTTTCAAACCAAGGCCAGATACAGAATGGGGATAACCCCGGATCACGCCCATCGGCGGTTCAGAACCCACTACCAATATGCAAACAAACTGCCAAGGAAAAGTTTGTAGGGGTGAGCATTGTAGGGAGGGGTAAACTGTATGTAACCCCCACACTTTCTGGGTGTGGTATTCTGTCCCATCTAGTGGCACCGAGACTACTCAGAAGGAGATTAATGAGTCTGCTCTACAGCCTTAGCTAATAGGCCACGTGGCTTATAGCTCATGCGGTAGAGGCTCATGCATTTAGCTCTAGAGGTCCTAGGTTCAATCCCACCTGCTGACAACCAGCATCTGTCAATGTTTCATGTGGATTTGGTGGTTTATTGTGTTGCTGGCTAATGGGTAATTAAGTGTTAAATCAGTACTAGTTAACTTTCATCTGGTTCCTGCAGATGTCAGCTAACTAGTAAAGATTTAGTACAGAGTCTTTGGCTGTAGAAGCCCCAGTGGTCTAGTACAGAGTCATCTTTTCTGTAGATAGTCCCCATGAGTAGTACTCTAACAAATAATGGGAGTGATAATTGCTTTTGAACTTTACTGCCACTGATATAGAATCAGGTATTTGACTTGGGGGCAAATGCGGGGAGAGTCTATATTTAAAAACCCCAGGGGCTTTTAGGTGGGAACTGTTAAAATATAAGCACTGGGAAGTAAGTAAAAGCTGAGCTTTGGAGGAGATGAACTGGAGCAGGGGGCACCGTAAGCTGATGATCCAATCGGAAAGTTCTAGGAGTCCCCCAGAGAGAAGTGATACAAGCCTGATACTTGGAAGAGGTACCCACTGAGAGGGAGGTCGCAGGTGTGCAGCTCACCTCTGTACCCTAACAGTATGCAGAAACCTTATTTGGTGTCCATCTGAGCATAGACATACTTTAAAATAATCATTATCTTTTACACGTGTGTGGCTATGATACTAGCATCACGACTTCGTTGCAAGTGGATGCAGGATGAGAAAATAAGCTAAAGAAAGGAGCCATCCCTTTGTTTATATGTTGATATAATTAGAAAATATACTAAGAACAAAGATGAAAAAGGTGTTAAAGCTGGATGGGTATGTGCTTAGTCTGACTTATTTGAAAGAGTTCTCCTTGTGTATATGTTCTTCTTTATCATGTATCAATAGCAAACGTGCTGAGTTCTTTAAAAAAATCTAAAACAAAATAAATCACTATGGTTACCTTTGATCACTGTTCACTATGATCCATTTCTGAGCTCTGAGCCACAACATTGATGATAAAGTAGGCTGATGTCAAGTGTCTGTGAAATGACAGTATTGCTCATGCTAGGAGGAGGCATATTGGATCTCTCTCTGGGGGATAAATGATTTGCTGCTGCGGGTTTCTATTTTTTTATGGCATTAACTTTATATAAAGAACTGTGGTTGGAACAGAGATATTGCCACAGCTACATGCTGCTGTTAGCGCACTTAGAGCTAGAGTGTGTCTCCCTGAATTGGGAATCACGCCCCCATCTTGAGGTGTAGACGTCCCCTTTCTTGTCAAGAGAAGGGGATACCTAGAATGAGAAAGATTTGGAACTCAGAGGATTGGTTTTAGAATTAGGTCAGAAACATAAAAGCAAATTACATGAGCAAGTTTGTACATAATTTTTCATTAAAAATCGATTTCCAAGATTCCTGTTGCATACATTATTATAAACATATGTTATAACTACAGGTAAAATGCATTTGGAAGTTGCCATTAATCTGTAACAAATGCTCTATCTGACGCACAGAGCTTGTCCAGTTTTTGTAAGGTGAAATGGTTTGTGGTGGTGGTGTGTTGACCATGGCAAATGTTTGGTACTTTCTTATATTCAAGTTGACTCTTGGGCATTGAGGTTTACTGTAGCATACAGGAAACGCTGGCGTCTGGGACTTACAAACTGATGACTAACGTAGTATGAAAAGAAAATTTGACTCGTGGTAGCACTGATGTTTGTTTTTCAATTCTTTTTTCTAACGTGTCTTCAGTTTCTGCAAAAGGAACCAGATTGATAGCCTGGGAGCCTAAAGTGCTCTGTTTAGTAGTAGTCTGTTTCCTTGCAGTGGCTCATTGCCAATATGCCTCAAGAAACTCTAAGGACAAGAGAGTATTTCAATCTCTGGACCCATACAGCCCTTGAACCTGTCTTCTGAGGTTGCCAACAATCAAGAAATTTAGTACCACTAATGATATGGCACAACTCTTTTCACATTAACAGCCACCAAATGTTAATGGCATTTTGTCATAGCAGAATTGGACCACATTAGAACATAGCTGTCAAAGGATCCCTATGCCATTGTCTATCCCCTAAGCCAGAGAGCCACATTTTTTGATTAGTGACAGAATAGAAAATTATGTAACACAACATTGTAAAGAATATGAGATGCCTTTATATAAATGACGGTCTCATCTAGAATGCTGAGTGCAGTCCTGATCACTTCATCTCAAAAAAGGATATTGCAGAATTAAAGAGGGTTTAGAGAAGGGCAATGAGAATGATGAAGGGCATGATAAAACTCTCATATGAAGAGAAATTGAAAAAAATGGGATTGTTTCCCTTAGAAAAGAGATGAATAAGAGGGAACATGATAAAGTATGTAAAATAATGGATGGTCTACAGATGGTAGAATGGGACCTTTTGTTCTCCCTGTGTCACAGCACAAGAACAAAAGGACAGTCAAATGAAAAAAAAAATGGAAAATTCAAAACCAATAAAAGGAAATACTTCACACAATATGTAATTAATTAAACTGCAGGAAGTCGTTGAGGACAAGAATTTTAAAAAAATCAAAAAGGGATTGGGTGTTGATACAGATATAATGAATATTCAGAGTTATAACAAAGATGATGTGTAAGAGATATTCAACCTCATGCTTCAGACCACAGCTGACAGGGGAAGGAGGTAGCATGGTAGTGGAGCAGTGCTGGGTAGGTAGCACCAAGCCACAGCGCCACTTGCAAACCTATTTTTGGAAACATCTGGTGCTGCTGGTGTTGGCTGACAGCTCCAGGATTCAGGCCTCCTGTACTCCCTGTACTGTAATTATTCTGGGTCTTATTACAGCTCTTTACAGCAACCCCCTTTCTCAGGCACCCAGCTTCCAGCTGTAAGCACCGAGGAAAGGTCAGTAGCACCATGGGGGACACAGAATTCCATAGACTGCAGCTTGAGAACTGCTGTTAATGAGGAACATTTGGTCTTGTAAACTAGCACATTCTACAATAGTGGCTATAGAGCAACTTTCATGGATTTCCCTCTTGTATTTCATATTTCCTATGTGTTTGTACATCTCCAAACATACTGGTGGGGGAGATAAGTGATGGGAGGGTGTTCTTCTGCCAAAACCATGAGATTCCTTCTGATTGCTCTTGTCTCAATGACTCTTAGTGATTATGGTAGGTTAGAGTTATGTTTTGAGTGCTGTGTTTCACCAGCTGAAAAAAATAACCCTGTTTATTAGCTGTACACAGAGGAGGTTAATATGATCTGCAAGTACAGTTTTCTTATAGTATTATACATTTGTGTTGCACTGCACTTGCCAAAAAGCTCAATTCTACATGACACAATCTAATTAAATGAGATGTCAGCCAACACTACAGTAAATATGTTTTGAATAAGAGTGCTACTGAAGACTAATATACTGCGGAGTTCCATAACAGTATGGGAAAGGTATCCCTGTGTTGCCTCTCTACTCTTCAAGGTTCGCAGGAAAATACAAATATCTTGGAAATCATTAGCCAAATGCAGAGCTCCATATTTAGGGCCATATTTTGCCACTGTTCTTTCGGTTGAATAGCACCATATTGTGCAAATAGTGCCACTGCTTTCAGTTGAACTTCTTCAGGAATAAAGAGTTCATTAATGGAAGGGTTGCAGAATCCGGCCCGTAGTCCTTCCTGAATCATATGAAACTTTCTTGTGTTCCAAATACTTGCAAGTCAAACACGCATTTTTATTTATTCTTAATGTTTTGTCATTGTGAATGTCCATTTCAGGGTAAAATCTGAAATTGCCCTAGACAGCTACAAGTTGTTTGGCCAAATTCACTTAAAACTGCATTCATAAAAGTTACTTGCTTTACAATCCACAGAAGATGTACCAAGGCCTTCAAAGCTGATTATTTTCTGTTGCCAATTCGTTGTTTGCAGGATCGTAATCCTGCAAAATAGGTATTTCTGTATTTTCCCTTACCAGATTTAACTTATCCCCCTTGTATAGTGAAGTCTGGGGCTGGTACAGTGTGTTCAGTTTAATTGTCAGATTAGTCATGAACCTGAACACACAGGCTCCTCTGTTACAACTCATAACCTTCAGGTATTTTCATATCTAATGTCCAAAGTCAGAATATGATTGATGGGCACAACAAAAATCAGACTAATTTTTAAGCAGGTAAAAATGTCACTGGTTTTAGATGATGTTGCTTCCCAAATAGGCAATGTGTTAAACATTTAGTTAGCACTTTGCACAGTGGTACATAAGAAAAATTAGTAAAAAGTACAGAATATATTCAAAATGTTTAAAAGCACCTAAATGATTTAAGAGCCTAGATCCCATTTTCAAAAGTGACTTAGGGCTGGATTCCTGTAAAGGTATTTATGTACCTAAATACTTTTTAAACATCTGGCTGTTAGGTACTTTGGGCTAGATTCATAAAAGGTTCTTGGACTCAATGATGCAACACCCAGTGTTGAGATGCCCTATCATCTAGTGCAAGCCACGGTACCATGTTATGCACGCAGTTGTCTTATAAAATGTGTGTGTAAATAAGATGCCTAAGATCCACAAAAGCCAGCACACTGAGCAGGGAGTCACCTAAGTTAGCCAACAGGAAATACTGAGGAGACTGGTGTGGCCTATACCCCACCACCCATTTAAAGGACTTAAGTGCCTCGGTCCGGGCTGGAGAGAGGAAATTCCATCTGCTTGAGATTCATAGCCATGAACCATCTCTTGGAGTTAGGTGCCTAAGCCTTTTCTTGCAAAGTAGCGGGGAGAGGGGGAGAAGGAAGGTGCTTATGCCTCCCTCATAACCTTGAGTCTGATGGTTAGAGTACTCACCTAGGATGTGGGATATCTGGGCTCAAATCTGCCTTCTGTCTAACATGGAGAAGGGATTTGAACTTGGTTCTCTCACATTGCATTAGTTACAACATATTCAGTAATTTAGATACTCTTGAAAACTTGTAGGACTGTTCACATGTATGAAATTAAGTACATGCATAAATCTTGACTGGATCAAGGCCTACATTTTAACTTTAAATAGCATATTCATATTTCCATATGTTCAAATTAAACTGATTCTGTTTGTTAGGCTCTCCACACTTCAGGGGAGCTCTGAGATGCTTGCTGTCCACAAGTACACGTAGCTTTCAAGTAGTTTCTTCTGCAAAGTGGGGAGAAAAGAATTTGAGGAAGGGAAAAAATTGACAACTCCAAAAAGAGAGAAAAAATTAAACAAGCTGACTGTGCCTGAATTAGACACTTGAGATTTTAAAGCCTGAATTAAATCACTTAACAAAATGCCATTAAGTTGAAAATTAGAGGCCTGATTTTTGGAGTGGCTGAGCCCCTCTAGTTCTGCTGATGTCAGCTGCAGTGATCTGCACCTCTGAAAATCAGGCTCTGTGTCTAAAAAGAATCACTCAAATATTTAAAAAAAAAAACTCAGAGGTTATTAAAACAAAACATTAAAGCACCTTTTTTCTTTAAAAGCAAAATACAACTAGTTGAGCCCTATTTGGAAGAAGTCTCTTGCTTTGGATATTGGAGCACTATATTAATCTCTTTTAGCTGCTACTTATGGTCATTGATCCACCAACACTAGGGTTGCCAGGTGTCTGGTTTTCGACTGGAATGCCCGCTTGAAAAGGGACACCGGCAGCTCAGATCAGCATTGCTGAATGGGCCATTAAAAGTCCAGTCAGCAGCACAGCAGGGCTAAGGCAGGCTGCCTGTGACTCCCGGAAGCAACAGTATGTCCTCCCTTTGGCTCCTATGTGTAGGGGCAGCCAGGGGGCTCTGCATGCTGCCTCCTGTTCCAAGCGTGGCTCTGCAGCTCCCATTGGCCGCAGTTCCTACCCAAAGAGAGCTGCAGGGTCAGTGGCTGAGGACGGGGCAGCGCACAGAGCCACCTGGTGGAGATTCTGTGTAGTAGCCAGAGGGGGGACATGCCACTGCTTCCGGGAGCTACCTGAGGTAAGCACCGCCTGGAGTCTGCACCCCTGACTCCCACCTGCCACACCCTGGGCCCCCTCCCACCCTCCGAACCCTTTGGTCTCTGCCTGGAGCACCCTCCTACATACAAAACCCCTCAGCCCCACAGCAGACTCTGCACCCTCAGCTGGAGCCCTCTGACCCCACCCCACACTCCAAACCCCTTAGCCTCAGCCCCACCCCAGAGTCTGCAGCCCCCAGCCAGAGCCTTCACCTCCCCCACACCCAACCCCCTCAGACCCAGCCCAGAGCCCCCTCCTGCACCTCAAATCCCTCATCTCTGGCCCCACACCAGAGCCCGCATGCTCAGCCCAGAGCCTCAGACCTCAACCCCCTGCCTCAGCCCAGAGTCCCCTTCCATACTCTAACCCCCTCCTGCATCCCAAACCACTGCCTCAGTATGGAATCCCCTCCCACACCCCAAATTCCTCATTTCTGGCCTTTCCTGCACCCCAACCCTTTGCCCTAGTCTGGTGAAAATGAGTGAGTAAGGATGGGGCTAGCAACAGAGGGAGGGGGGATTGAGTGGGGCCTCAGAGGAAGCATTGGTTATGGTGTGGGGGAAGGGTGTTCGGCTTTGTGCAAGTAGAAAGTTGGCAACCCTAACCAACTCCCATAGCCCAAACTTTAATATCTTGCTTCTGAGTTCCATAGTACCTGTTATTTTCCAAGTCAGCATCTGTTTACTATTCCTGCAAATATTTACATAATGTCCCTTTGTGATTATTATTAATCCATTTTAGATTTTCAGAAAGCTTCTTTGTAACCTCAAGGAACAATTGCTTGCTTGATGTCTAAAGATATTTCAGAACTAAGCTGAATTATGGATCCTAATTGTGGCTGTGGAAGTCAAAAAGTGAAATCCCAACCCTATTAAAGTCAGTGGCAAAATTCTCACTGACTTCAGTAGGCCTGAGATTTCATCCATGGAGTCCAAGTGCTCTGTATGTCAAGAGCTATGGAAATTTCAGGGCAAAGCCCAGTCCAGGTTATGGGTGCAGTTGGGTCACCCAGCTTGAGCACAGTGAAGTAAATAGTAGATGTGTAGATTTCTTCGCCACCCCGCCCTGTGATACAGGCAGAGCCTCTTTTATAAGAAGGCCCTTCATTTTTAGCTGACTGTCTGCAGCTTAGAATGAAGGCCAGGAGAAAAGCCTAGTGTCCTGATACTGAGTTTCCCATGTTAACATACAGTAGAACCTCAGAGTTAAGAACTCTGACCAGTCAACCACGCACCTCATTTGGAACTGGACATATGCTATCAAGCAGCAGCAAAAGAGAAAGAGAGAGACAGACATACATACACACACACACAAACAAATATAGCACAATATTATAGTATTACGTTAAACATAAACTACTAAAAAAAGGAAAGTAGCATTTTTTTCTTCTGCATAGTAAAGTTTAAAAGCAGTATTAAGTCAATGTTCAGTTGTGAACTTTTGAAAGAATAACAATAATCATTCCTGAGGTGTTCGTAACTCTGTGGTTCTATTGTATTTGAACAAGGCTGATGATCTTATTCAACGGATGATGTTCTCAGCTATGTGAAAAGTTACAGGAATTACCTTTTACATGGGGCGGGTGTATACACATGCACAGACGTTTATCTGTCTCCACCCATGAACATTTTTCATTAAATATTATCATTTTCGAAGGATGTGGACCCTAAAAATCCGTTTAAGCCAACTGGCAAATTGTGTAACAGTAAATCCCAGCAGGTCTGACAAACTGTCAGAATATTTATCCAAACAGTGTCTTGTAAGGTGGTATATGAAAACTGATGACACACTGGTCAGGAATACCATTGTGTGATTTTAGTATAGGTTGTATATAAAGAGTTATGTTTATGTGCTGAAAATGAGTTCTTAAAATATGTTTTTGGAGAGTGCTAACACACGTACCTGCCGTAGAAAAAGGAATGAGTTTGCATGGACCAAGCCAACAGATGGAAGAGAAAACAGCATGGCTTGATTACAAGCAAAGGACTATTGAAATATGTCTACATCTAAAGTAAACCAAAAGGATCAAGCCCAATCGAAAAAGCAGATTGACCAGAGGATGAAGAAGGAGCTTTTGGCACTTGCACCCTGAAAACAAGCATCAAAGGAGGAGAAGTTTGTCTGGCTTGCTTTTCGAAGCATACATTTTAAAGCTTTTATGGACTATAAAAGGGAAGAAAGGGGACTCCTTTGTTATCCACCACTCAAGGGGAAAAAAGGGACCAGTGCTCATGGAATCTGTGAAAGGTGGATCCCCCAACCATGTAGGTTGAGGATACTGAGAACTTGACTAGAGATGAGAAATTGCACAAGACCAGAAAGTTACTCTATTTTTAGACAATAGAAAGAGTGTTTTATTTGTAATCATTTTCTGTTTCTATGATCTCTTCTTAGTATCATGTAAATCTGTGTTCTTTATTAATAAACTTGTGCTTAATGTTACTGTAAACTTACCTCAGTTGTTATGCTAAAATGTGCATCCTCAGTTGATCCAGCAGCCTAGTGTGTATTCTGTTTCTCTGGAGATAGTGACTTTGATTATTTCTGAGTGTGTCCAGTGAGAGGGGCTGGATACTGCAGAAAAAGAGACTTCTCTGGGGAACTTGAGAACTGGGGTTCACTGCATGTTACCTGAAAGTCAGGGTTAAAGCTGGCAGAGTGTCAAGGAGTTTGCTGGGGAGGCAAACAGACTGATGTGGCAGGAAGCTGATATACACACTGTTGAACCATTAGCAAAGCTCTCTCTTGCTGAGGCAGAGGGGTAACACAGTGGCTAATGGTTCTGGGTGCCCAGGGTGTCTCAGTGGATAAAAGGCTAGAGTAGTTGTATTACAATCATTTTTTAAAGAAAAATATTCCATTCCCCCTATTAAACAAATCCAGTACTTTGTATTATTGATTAAACTGATACAGTACTAAGTGAATAGATTCTGCATTACTTACTGTAGAATCAATGATGTGCTCTTATACTTTTGTTTCCAGGCTATTGAAATTTAATTCATTTTGTACATTAGTTAAATACACATTAAACATTGGGTAAAATGTAATTTATGAAGTAATTGATATGAATGAAAGAGCTTGACTTTTTGTGAGATTAGAAAAAAAGGAAACAAGTCTTGCACCGTCCTTCCTGTCTTCTCTTTATGTAAATTAAATATGTAGGGTAATTAACACCTTACTTCACACCGAGTGTCTATTTTTCTTTTAAACAAGTTTGTCACTTAAATGAATGCCATTGTGGGAAGAGTGCGTTGTGTTGCAGCTAATCAAGACATAGCTTATTTAGAGGAAATCACATTTGAAGTTTGTGCACCTCAGACCCACTTGAAATTTCTCACTGCTTACATCCTGGTTTAAATACTACATTTGCCATGGATATTCAGTTTAGCTGTGCTATTCCAATTACAATGGTCTTGTCTGGAAGGTATAGGTCTCTTTCTTTATGTATACAAATATTTTGTTGGGTTTGTATTGCAATCCAATCCTGAGCTCTTTGTAAATTTTGTTTTTACAATTCCTTTAATAGCTGTGGTTATCTTTTTAAAATATGGATTACAATGTGTAGTAAGCAATGTGTCATCCCATTCTGACTGTATTTAGTTCTAGAGTTGGCTGAGGTTTAGGAAGCCCCATTTAGGATCTGATTCTGCCTGTCCCTTACTCAGGTATACAGTGGGAAGGAACCTTCCTCACAAATTATGCACAGCCTAATTGGAGGGCAGAGAGAGTTGTAGCCCCAGCTAAAATAATGAGTATTGCAAAGAAGTGCAGCACCCCATCATCTGCAAAAGCCCCTGGGAAAACAACTCCTCTTCGTTCCCTGGATTCAGGGAGCAAAGTAAACTACCAGAAAGGACTCTGCAGCAGGAGAAGCAGGAGTGGCTGGTGCCTGACTGAGGATTTTATGGGAATCAAAGCTTTCTAAACAGTCAATAAGATGAGCAGGATTTGCCCTTGCCCAGCTCCCCACACTGCTCACATACATGTGTTTATTTTCCTGGCTATCAGCCTCCCATAGGAATGCAAATTCCTTTCAAGTATCTTTAATGTATATTAAGCATTCCTGATATTTAAAATATAAAATAACTGTAGCATCTCATTTACAACGTGGTGGTGCCTTGTGGTAAAGAATGACTTTTTTATTGATGACTACTTTAAGAGATGTTATTGTTTTACAATAAATTGTGAGATTCACAAATGAAAGGTGCTGTATTAGGTGCAAGGGATTATTACTTGAGTATTTGACCTCATCATGGTAATCAACTCACTTCCCTCTTATGAAGAATCCCAGAATTCTTCTTGTATTTAATATAATATTGGTATGAAGGACTAGACTTCTGCGTGATAAAGTTAAATAACTCTATAGTATTTTTTGGTTACCAATAAACATTTTAGATTGCATATTGTTACACTTAAAACTCCTGCAGCGTTCAGAAATTGTTTGATTCCACTTGCCATTCCATGCCCACCTCCTTCTACTTGATCTCTTTGAAGGGCAAGAGTATCGCTGAATTAGGAATGAGTGTAGTTGATTGTCTAGATAACTGATGGTCAGGATGCCTGTGTTCTAATTCTTTTCCTGGTTCTGTCGCTGATTTACTGTGTCCTCTTGGGTAAATTAGTTCTCTACCTCACTTTATCCCACTCTCAAATGGGTACAATAGTACCTTTCTTCTGCCACATATGATGAAGCTTAATTACTTTGAGATCCTTGGAAGGAAAGTATTGTGTGTTATGAACAGTATTGTTACTACTAATGAGTTAGCCAAAGAATGGTTACCGCTTGTGTCTTTCTCTGAGCCATGTATATTATCCCTATAACAGTCATTATTATATTTGCTTTACTGTCCATAAATCCCTATCAAGATTGGCACCCCAAATTTAAATTCTATAGAACATCCCCAACCAATTTCTACAGCTCCCTCCCCCAAACAAAGTGACAAGATATATGGCAAAAATTAATCACTTTCAAATGTCTCTTGGGAATTTCTTTTCTAGGATATCTTGAAAAAGATCTTGATCTGGTAATCAGTGCGATCTCTCTACAAGATAGTTTAAAAGCTCTGTGTATCATTGTGAGAGTGAAATATGTTGAATTAAGCACCCCTTTAGCATTGTCATCGATCATATTAGGATCTGGAAAGGTCACTTTGTGTCCAAAAAGTCATTTTCCCCTTAGTTTTCTTTCCAAACCAAAAGCTGTTTTATTGTGATGACTTTTTAGAAGATCCCTAAAATTCAGCAAAATGTAAATTCTTGTGTTGGGGGGTGGGGGACACTTACTCTTCCACTCACCAGAGGATGGTTTGCTAAAAACAAATATAATAAATTATCAAGTAAAGGCTATATCATTGTGTAATCGCCAACAAAGCTGCTACCCTCAAGGAAGAAAAAAAAAAAAAGAATTACATGGAGATGACCCAAGACTGATGTGAAAGCTTTAGCATTAAGCTGCCTTACTATTCTATAGCACCATGAAGATACCAGACTACAGTCTTATCATAATACATGTTCTTAACCACTGTACTCTGGCATGTCATTTTGAGAGTAAACATATTACATTTTTCGACTGTACTCTAAGTAACTTATGCCAAGAAGCTTTTTTTAGCAAGCTATTTATCTCTTGTATGCAATGTGGTTGTATAAACAGCTAATAGCATCCTCCTGCCTTGTGTCTATGTATCTTTTTTAATATATATAAATGCCTTTTAAAGATAAGCCAGTAAAAATTCTCTCATTTTCACATATACGTATTTCTCTTTGTCTAGTGAAGAAAGTATTTCAGAAAAGTACTTCCTTTGTTTCTGCTTATATAGTTTGGGTTCTTTTCCCATCCTCCTTTTATGTTTGATATCTGATAATTTTGTGCGTATTCCTGTCATTGGTACTCTCTAAATGAAAAGACAGCCTAAAAGAAAAACAAACTTTGGGGCTAGTTTTCTTGGGGGCTAGTTTGAGCCTTTGGAATGAACTCCCACAGGAAGCAAGGACCATCATAAACCCCTCCACCTTTTGCTCCAAATGCAAAGTGCACTTCTCTGACCTGTCTTCTGTAAGTTAAACACAGAGCAGCATGTACATTTTAAAAGAAAACCTTACCTGTCTGTTACAGCTATCCCCCTATTCCATTTTGTTTCTTACAGCTGTCCCCATACTCCATTTTGTTTTTGTTCTCCTGTGGCCTCCCCTCTCTGGCTGTTAAGTTGTTTACCAGGGCCACTGCCCTTCTCAAAGGGAGGGCCCCTTAAAAGTTGTTTACCAAGAGCCATTGCCCTTCTCAAAGAGATGGCCACTTGTGCTAAGTGGGACCACTGCCCTGTTCAAAAGGTTAGTCTTATTATCACGTTGTTAAACCTGGGCTCAGTATAGGGTAGACAATGTGCAGAGCTGCAAGACCTATTGTGTTTTTAAGATCCTGGCATGAGTCATAGCCTCAGTGCTTTGAGTCACCTACTGCACAGGACTCTGTCCAGACATGGTCTCTGTGCTCACCTACAGTTTTTTCCCTGTGTCTCCTCCCTTGTATCAAGAGGAGCCAATCAAAAGTACTGGTGGGAACTGCCTGAGTTCCTTTAAAACAGACATTTTTAAAACTAGATCAGAAAGGTTCCTGCATTGCTGCCTGGTCTTATCAGCCAGGGTTCTGGGGATCCTTTCTCCGCTCTCGTTTATTTTTGAGCATACCCTGTTCTTTGAACCCCCCCCCACGAAGAACGAATTGCTGCCTGAGAATCTCCTGATTATGAGACCCTACCTAGCCTTCTGATGTTCTTGCTGTTTTTTACCTCTGCTGCTTCCTTTGGGGCTGGTAAGAATCCCTCTGTAAAACTCTCTATACTTTCATTTTATTGTTTTAGCTGCTGGCTCTGTCTCACCCAGACACAGACTCAAGCTAACCTTGGTCTGTGTCTTTAAACCTCTCTAAATCCGCAGCACTTTGCTGCTAAAATAAGTTTGTGCCGCTGCTAAGCTCTGCTCCTGTGGCTTTGTCTCCGGGCTTCTGCTTGCAGCTGTGTCCACTGCTGCAGCCCATCCCTGGGCACATACCACTCTGCCCTCTGTAACTTCCCCATACAAAGGTGCACCATAGGTTTTGGTTTTTAGTTAGTAAGTTTAGTTTAAGATATAGAGCTTGTAAGTTTCATCTGCCTTGTTCTTTGTTGTTGCTCCGTATGATTGTAAACTTGTAAGTTTCACCTGCCCTGTTATAGTTTGCTGTCTTGTTGCTCCGTATAGTTGCTTGTTATAGTTTTGCTTAGAATTGTGATATTCGTTGTTGCCTGTTGTTGGTTAAGAATAGATAAGGTTTTGCTGCTTCTCCCTCTGTATAACTTTGTCTTTTTCCCCCGCTCCAATCCCACCCCCGTGTGCTTCTCCCTGTCTCTCTGTTACAACTCCTTGCTGCCACCAACTTCCAAACCCCTGCTGTTTCTCCCCCGTATAACTTGTCTGTTTTTCCCCGCTCAATCTCCCCCGCTGTATGCTTAAAACTCTCTCTAGCCCGTTGTCCTTACCTTGCAGGGCTTCAAGTGTCTCGCTACTTCCAGCCACACTCTCCTCTCATCCGTTTGCCCAACTAATTCATCACTCCCCCCCCCCCCCCCGTTCCTTAACCCAGCTTTTTAGGTCACCTCTTGCTATCACAGCCTCACAATTAATCAGTAATTCTCTACATTGCTATTTCACTTATCACCATATTGCTAATTATGTATTTACTTATACGATGTGTTCTTTATATAGGCACCAACCACTGTTGAACCTTCTATCTAAGATAGCTTTATTAAATGGATTAACAATCCAAATAATAAATATTTTGATTATATATATATATAGGAATACATTTTGCATTTCCACGACTGTATCTTAGATTGTATCAAAATAATAAAGATTAATTGCTTTACTAGTATTGTTCTCCTGTGCTGAACCCCACTTACTGTACCCCACTGTTAGAACTCCCTACACTGTTCAATAAGAACCCCCCCCATCATTGTCTATTTAAACACCCTATACACCCCATCCCTTCGTATCTTATTGTTAAAGTCCCACCACTTCCTTTTTCCTTTAATAAAGAAATTAATTGGCACCCCACCTGTGTGGTAATTGCTCCCCAAGATCCCATATACCTGCTGGCAGGGACATTAACAAAACACTCTACTGTACATACAATTCCCCTTTTGGGGACAGGGTGAAAGAGTATGGACCACATGTGATAGATGTTAACTACATCGGTTACTGCACTACTAGGATGTGTTCAGGTTCTACTGAGGAAAGCAGTGTAAAAACTGATGCAGAATAAAACGGAATGGTAGAAATGCAGAACCAAATTTTAATATCCTTTATTTGGGGACATGTTTGATGTTTTCCATACAGTCTAAAACAGTAAAGAATTAAGGAAAAACATGCACTAAAATGATTTAATAAAGTGGTAGATAGAATGGGAAAGCATTGAGCAGCCACACAGCAAAATTTAAATTGACAAATATATTTTTCCTTCCATTGGCTGGAGTAGTAGAGCCCATGTGTTCCATCCCTGTAGAGAAGTATTAAAACATCTCTCATAAACAACAGAAATTTGTTCTTTCTCCCACTTCTTTCCTCTTACTACTGTCAGCCTCTTCTCTGTCTGAACCCAGAAGATTCCAGTGTCTGAAGCTGCTGTTTGCATGTACTTAGGCGCGTAAAAGTAAGCTCAGTTCAGCTGTGGAGGTACTTAATAATAATACAAGCCTTTTCATTTAGATGGCAGGACTCATTTAGGAGCCCAAAGTTGCTTTATAAATATGACTTATATAATCCTTATAACACTCCAGATAGGTAGGTAAGTATAATTATGTCTATCATAGAGGTGAGAAATCTGAGGCACAGAGTTTGTGCTTTATCCAGGATCTCTCAGCAGGCAGTAGCAAAGATAGAAGTAAGACCCAGGTGTGCTGGTTCCCTTCTCCAACAAGTAGACAATGGTGATGTTTCAAAGAGAATGGGAGGAGCTGAAAGTGATGAGCTATTGGAAAATGCAAGTAAGACAATGGAACAATGCTTGCCTTCCAGCAAGGTTTATTCCAGTTTAAAAGAAACATGATCAAAATAAAATAAGAAAAATGAGTCAAACATATTCTCTTACTAAGTATTCGTTGCCTCTACAGCAAAGTAACAAGGTCACTGCTCAAATAGCACCACTTTGTAGTCTAAATGATAAAAGCTGACAGTGGAATCTAACTTCCCCTTTTAAAGAGGAACTTAGTGTTTAATGATCTTAACAGGTCCTTATTTAGCCAATGAAAATAGAGACATTGTTTACTTTTTGTTTGCCAAAAGGCAGAGCATGATCTTTTGCCTAGCATGTGGCAATTTAAACTGAAAAATAAAACAAAGAAGACATAAAAATTACTAAGACCATCTCTTATTGTGGTAGCCTCGGACATTTTAGTTGTGCAGTTTTCCCATATATGTCATGTATTGTATTATATATAATACAATGAAGAGATTCTTCTGGAAGAGGCTAAATAATATGATACAAGGAACAAAGCATCTCAATAAGAGGCAAATATCTGGAGAGGATGATATCAGTTCACATTCCTCTTAAAATGCAGTACAGTCTTCAAAGGTTATCTTTTTTTGACCTAGTGTCAGGTCCACAATTATACTTATGGCTTCAATTTTGTGATTCTGCTATATAGTTTGAGTTATTTTTTTTCATTTACTTGTTGGTACTGTTAAGGTAGAAGAAACATCAGTATTTACTGCCTTAATTTTAAGTAGAATATATCTTTTTAATGTCTTTGAAAGTTTGAACAATTTAAAAGCAAAGAAAAACATATTAAAGATTATACTTCTCATTTTCCTCATAGTCCATCCTTTTTAAATGACAATTACGTGGTGTTCTTCAGAGGTACGCTATAATGAGCACAGATGAAAGTTTTATCTGATGAGAGTTTGGACACTTCTAACTTCTCAACAATATTTGATCTGTCCAGCTTTGTTTTATTGCCATGCATATCAGTATTATCAGTATTGATCATTTCTTGGGTTATTTTTCTTGCTCTCTTTCACATGGGGGGAAGTTCACTCCTCCTTAGAGGACCACCAGAAGGACTATACCTTATTTAACAGCTTAAGTGGTACTTCAGTGGTGGCCTTGTGAATTTCACCGATAGTGCCTGTTTTGTAGCCTGTCTTACACTGTGATCACCTTGACACCTCAATCCCACACTGACACCCCTAATGTATGTTAAAGTGAGCAAGGAACTGCTCAAACCTACCCCAGTGATAGAGTCCTAGTGATTACATGCCAGAGAAGAATGGGTGTAACAAAGGTCTGCTCCACCATGCTGTCTTGCAACCTGCCCTTAACATGATGCTCTCTCTCCAGCACTCCTCCATGCTTGAAGATTGAGGGTCTGCTGGTGCAGGTGTTGTTTATGCTGCCTGTGCCAGCCTTGCGTAAATAAAATGCTACACAAGAGGTAGTCCTCACTGGACGTGTCCAGATGTTTGACACGTGAGTACTACAAAAGAGCCACAGTTTTCCAGAGAACCCCGCCATTGACTTCAGTGGAAGCATGGACTCCTAATTGTTAGGTTTAAATGCAGTTAGTTTTTGTTCCTTTTTGATTTAGAGGGGATTAACTGAAAACATGGGATCTGTACATATGTGTCCAGAAAAAACATTTTGTAATCGTTCTATTCATAAATCAACTGAATGTGGGGTATAGTAACTTTAGTTTTATAGTTCCACAAGAAAACATAGGGAGTTTTGGTACATTCAGTAGCAATTGGTGTTTTGCCAGGTCAAGCTCTAAGTGTTTTTTGTGAACCCAGACATTCTTGAGCTTGCAAAACAGAGATGGACATATCTTAAATTCTATTTATTTTTCTCATTGTATTTTGCCATTTTCACTTCCAGTCCCAGATTTGATCCAGAAAGGAAAAACAGGAAAAAATAATTAAACTTTTTGAATGTCATGACAAACTTGGTATGCATTATTTTCTATGCAAGGTGGTGGCAATATCTGGGCTTGGATAGAGCTCCTTGGATAAGTTCTATAAGTATTGTTCACTATGAACATGTGAACATGAAGAGTACTAGCAGGCTTGTAGATTGCATGCTTACTGGTGATCGTTTAATGGATTACGCTGTTTTAGACAATGCCCAACAATAAATGTATAAACTTGAGAAAATTTAACAAAACATTTATGTTTAACAGATGCAGATTTAACAGATGCTTACTTGGCAATAGTGTGGCAAGGCTATGGAAAATAAGATAGCCACTCCTGCTTTGATCTACATAGGCCTAAGAATAGAAAAACAAAGTTTTTATTTCATTCTTTCTTTAAATCCCAAAGCATTTGAGGTCAAGCATTTGATATTTATATTAGGAATATTATATTTACTAGAAGGGTCAATACTGAAATGTCTGTTAGGAGATCTAGTATGCTAGATTAGTAAAAGACCATCAATTAATCAGTGTCTCCTCATCCAAGTAACGTCCTCTTAATATTCTCATTTATAGAGCACTATAAATGTTGTTGTTGTTATTATCTCCTCTTATATGGGATTACAGCTGCTTGAAAATTTTTCAATGAAATGTTTGTTGAAAAAGCTAATTCATCAAAACTTAAACTTTCTACAGAAACATGCTTTTCAACAAAACTTTCTCTGGAAATGTTTCTTGGGTTCAGAATGCTGTGCTGGATAGACTGTCCTTGGGAGGAAGGATTTTATATGTATAAGTGATATAGTGTTCATTGGGGAAAAATGCATTCTATGACACCACATGAGTCTTTCTTACTCAACTTGTGATAGATGGAGGAGGAGTATGTGCCCAGGAGAGTTTTGCTTTCTCTAGGAATGAGGTGTGCTCTCTCACATACTATATAGGAATCTGGTTGGATGAATCAGTAGGCTGTGCAATCAGGACAGTTTATAGAGCTTTCACAGGGTTGTGCCATTAAATCTTCCCATATATGTGCTGAATCAAAATAGTTTACATCATGATCAGAAGTCTGAAAGTCTCCTCTAACTACTGTATTTCACACATGCCACTCATGAATAAGTCAAACCAGCATCACTTTGTTGAGTCTTTTTGAGACTTCCTATGTGCCATTGCAATCCATTGAATCTGGCTAACATAAGAAGATAGCTTTATTGATTGTTGTTTGTTATGGTAGTGCTTAAGAGTTATGCAAGACTGGGGTATCATTGTCCTCGGCATTGTAGAAACAGAGTAATGCACAGAACCATTCTAAATGGACAAGGATAGGAAAAAAGGTCATAACATACAGCAGAGGGAACAGTGATATGATGATAAATATCATGTTAGTTCCACAATTTTTAAAATATTTCAGCATTTATTGCAAACGTATAGTAGAAGCCTATTCACAGGGACAACTTAATCACAAGAAAAATAAATCTACATTATCAGAATGTCTTATGCAGATATGATTTTTGTTTTCTCTCCAATGCACAAGCTAAAACGTATAACGAGAGTGTCTGATTTATCCAGATCACCTTCAGAAGATCACCTTACGAAGAAGCTGTCATCAAAGGTCAATAAGATGAGAGATGACTTTTAAATTTCTTTATCCTCAGACGGATTATGTAAATATGACATTTGAGGAGGTATACCTTTTTAAAAATAGATTATTTAAATATACAATTGTAATCTTTAAAAAATTGTTTTCGTTTTATGTTAAAAGTTGACTGGTTCCTGCAACTTAGATTGATGTATTTTATCCACAGGTCATTTTGATAGAAGTTTGAAAAGCAAATTTATTATTAGGCAAAAGATTAATATTTCCTCCTTAAAGAACAATGGATAAAGCTCTGATGCTAAGACTACTAACAAATCCTATTGTATAAAGCTAATTCGGTGAAAGCTATGTAGTTTGTGTCAGACTTTGACAAAATGTTTCAGAGCACACCATGCAACGTTGCGGTAATGGAAAACCACTGAAATGCAAAGTGTGCAAGTACACATAACTGACCCTGGCAACAAGGGCTGGGAAAAATTGCTAACTCTTTAGATTTTATCAAACTTCTGTGATGAAATTCTAACTCTATTGAAGACAATCTATCCAAAATTTCACCCATCAAACATTCCCTCCCAACCACCCAGTTTCCCTTCTATCAAGTGCAGATACTTTCTGCAGGCAAAGCTAGGAGCAAGGGAAACTGACAACACTCACACAACCTTAATCAGGTTCCTTTGCAACTTTTCATGTCAGCAGCACTTTGGCTGCTGGAAGTTGACACTAATTGTATAATTTACCAAGATTTTTCCTTTATATCAGTCTGAAGTAAAAATCCACTTAGATTGATGCTCAGTGTTTTTAAAACATGCCAAATCTAACTAAGAGTCTTCGACTATTACCTTTGGAAATGCACCATCAGTCCCTGCAATCCATTTAGGCATGCGTGACTGGCTTAGTCAGTTTGTGCCACCTTAAAACCCTTTCTTTTAAATCAGAATTGTGCTGGAATTACGTAGGAAGGATCAGGTTCTTATCTCATAATAGCAACGTCAATTGAGTGATTTCATTCACTGTCATGCCCTATTTGTGTATTTCAAAGTGCCTTGTGTACACTCAGTTTGACAGTTTTCCCTGTGCAGTTGCTTAGTCAGCTTCTCCTGTTGGCAGGAGACTGAGGAGTAGATGTAGTCCCTGAAACTACTTGTAGCTCATTTTTAGAAATCTCCAGTTTTATTTCTTTATGCTTGTAAAAGTCACTAAGCACCTATCCCATCTCAGAGGCATCCATACTATAAATTAAAACACCAGCTATAAAATTCTGAACATCCCTTATACATAAATATCTACCATCTAACATAAGGATATTAAACTCCCACCAACCTTTCCATATCTGTCTGTTTTTCTACTCCATTTTTCCATACAATGTCTTCATCAGTACAATGACATTTACATAAAATCTTCAGAGAGGCACTCTTTTAGATCATTGACATCATTTTGACAGAATTAACTGCATCAGGAACATGATTTGTAAAAGCTAAGAGTAGAGCAAGATGCAAATAAAATAAACATTTCTTTCTTGGGATTGCAGTGCTAGGTTTGCTTACATACATCCATAAAAGTGGAAAAGCAACTTCTCTCTTACTGTTGCTGGGATTTTGCACCTGCTTTTTATAGTTGCTTATACACAGGTCTGTGTTCTTGACTTGATCTCTGATGATGCCCATTGTGGCTGTCCAGCTTCAGTGACAATGTTGTGTTTGCACTGAGTATAAATATCAAGGTGTGGACACAGCTGAGCTCAGTTGCAAATGTTTCCTGTCTGATTGTGGTGGTTATTCCTTTTAGACATGTAAAAGTGCACATACTTCTGGATGGGCAAAGCAGACACATGAAATTTGCAGACACTGTATACAGAACAGCATGTGCACAACATTTTGTGTACTCTTTCTTCAGTTAAATGGGGTGCACAATAGGAGAAATTATCCTTTGAAGGAAACTGACAGAAAAATCTGCATAGACGACCTCTGAAATGTTGACTGGTGTGTAGTTCATATTTGGCACATGCACTGTGTGGAAATTGCTCAAACACTTTCTGGAGAATCGTGGCACAAACGAAGGGTGACAACATTAAACATTTAAAGTCCCTGCATAGTTGGAAGGTGTGCAAACAACTTATACCAGTGGAGAGAAGGGATCACATGAAAGGGAAGGCACAACACCAAAAAAGCAGACAGCCACATGAACTCAAGCAGCTAATTACTGTACATCCCAAATAACTAAAACTGAACTATAGAGAGAGACATCAGTGAGCCATATTACACAGTATGTTTACAGCATATTCACAGTGAGGCATGTTACACAGTCAGAGCTGTTAGAGTAGAGTTGAATTGTAACATTTAAATTCTGTGCAGAAGAGAGACTGTGTGTGTATGTGTTAAACTAGTATAGAGACAAACTTCATGTAGAGATTATGGACAACAAGTTTTAAATAAACCACAAAATAACATACATTGTCTGCAATGGATAACTGAAAACACAGCTCATGTGCTAACTTTTGTCTGTTTGGCACTACTGAGACTGGGCCTAGGACTGGTTCCTGAAGTTTGTTGGCAAACTGAAGAAAGAGTAACAATATGACAAAGGTCTGTGTGGATTGACTTCTTTTGAATGCGCCAAGGTAGCACACGTCCAAAACAACAACTTAAATTACTCAAACACAACTGATAGATTCTAAATTAAGTGTAACTGCTCAAGGGGGTGAGGGAGAAATCTAGATGACATTGTTGACAGTTCAGAGAAAATATCTGTTTGATGCACAGCAGCCATCTAAAAAAGTTAAGCTGTATGAAGAAAAGGATAGAGATTAATTCTGAAAATAATGCTTTTATATAATAATTGATACACCCTCACCCTGAATACAGTATTCATTTCTGTCATCCCATTTCAGAAACGCTACAGCAAATATAGAATGGGTCCAGAGAAGGGCAACAAAAGAATTGGAGTCAAGGAATGGCTTTCCATATGAGGAGAGATTGAAAAGATTACGACTTCTCAAAGGGTCTGCTCAGCTGAGTAACGGCTATAGATTTGAGCCAGTACCACTCTACTAAATGTTAGGATTTTTTCTCTCAGCAAACATCACATCTTATTAAAAAGAAAAAAATCATTCAGGCTTTGTGCCCTTCAAAATGAACTTTGTGGGAAACCAAATGCATTAGTATTTAGCATCAGAAATCCCAATATCCAGGACTGACATTTCAATAAAATAAATTGAATTCAACAGACTTGGACCTTAAAAATAAAGACAGAATCAATTCTGAACAGGAGCTACATAAATTATCAATATCACCTTGTATCATTCACTTCAGGGACCTTATAACATTAAAATTGATTGAACATTAAACAAGCTTCAGTAAAATTTTAATATAGTCAATCTTAGTGTCTCTTCTGCTACATGCAGTTTATGTAGACTTCCTGAATTTTGATGGCGTTAATGCAGCTATTTATATTCATATTTATACTTCTATGGAGAAGTTTCCACATCTTAATACTTATACAACATTGTATTTTAGACTCTGCATTGTTAATTTTTAACATGTTCACTAGTGTCTTATAGTGACTTTATAGCATCAAGATGTGTCTATTAAGGCTCTTCAGAGAAGAGTGTTTTCTTTTTCTGAGTAAAAATAAAAATAAAAGTTTTCAGTGCATTAAGATGATTGTGCCCAACCTCACTGTAATCTCAACTGCATGTGTAGGTGGAGTGGTTCAGCTAAGTATGATATCTTAAAACAGACCTTTGTCTTCTACAAACCTACTGTTGAACCCAATTCGCCATTGACATCACTGAATTTACACCAGGAATTAATTTGGCCCCACATATTGAGAGCATGATGCAGGTTTTTCCTTTTTACCCCACTAACCTAGAAGCTGCCGCCTTTACTCTTTATGGGACCTGGGTAATGTCCCATCCTCTAATTCCACCCATCTCATCTATTCTAGAGGAGGACCCTCTATTTCAGCTATAATTCTGACTGATGATGATGGGACTGGACAAAACTATATGAAATTATACTGCACAGTCAAAGAGATCATTACTGAGCAAAGGCAAACCACCTTTCCGCATACTGTCCCTACGTGCCCTGTTGTTCCTGGCCCAGGGGAATACAGAACTATTCATTGAACATCCTAGGCCAAAATTTTAAAACCTGCGTGCCTAATGTTTGGTTCTTAAATCCACATTTATAAGCACTTAAATAGAAGTGGTTTGCCTGCCAGGGGTATTGACCCCAAAAATCATATTTGCTTAAAAATCATAAGATTTGATAGATTAAATAAATGGTTCTTTTTTATTTGCCTTCTGGCCCATCTATAAAATGGGTATAATGATATTGACCATCTTTTTAAAGTGTTTGGAGATCTACTGGTTAAAAGTGATATATAGGATCTACTATTCATTTATGTATTATTCTGCAGCCCTGCTGTTTCATGTTTTCAAGCATTTTCTCTGCAACCATGAGGGCTAGATTATTATTTAAGATGAAAGCTGAGAATGTCCTGTAACTGCATGACTCTAGGAGCTGAGGTTTTAAAAAACTGCCAGATATTTCCAGATTTTCAGTAAAACCAATGTAGGCTCCCAGGTTTGAAAATTTTAGCCCTAGATTTTCACTTGAGGAAAATGTTCCAGTGGTTCTGTACACACACAACTACAGTTGATAATGCTTGATGAGACTATATAGTAAAACATTATGTGGCTAGATATTTGTAGAAGTTAGTCTCGTTTCTTCTGTAGTGAATGGGAGTTTTTCATTGACTTCACTGGACTTTGGTTGATTGGGCTATTATTTTAATAGATTCAGACTCAATTTGTGCACGAACTTGTTTAGTCAGATTCTTCTTTGTGTCTGAAGATGTCATTAGGTCACTGTTAACTGTGGAATGGAACTAGTTACTTCTCTAGTTATGGGTGCTGTTCATCCAAAGTCTCTCTCTCATGAGACATTCTGAAAAGACACAAAACTACCTGTGCATTGGGAGAAAGGAAACCTTTTCTGATTCTGGAATCATAACATGGATCACATCATTCTTTACTGTATCCTTTGCAATAGTTTTGTAAGAACCATGGCTCTTCATTTATTTTTAAGAAGATGCAATAATCTTCCAACCTGTGGCATAATCCTTTGTACCGCGCTCTAAAAAACATCTGTTTAAGATCAATAAAAATGTTTCGTAGTTTATTTTAATGCCCAATAAATTTCTCTGCTAGTTTGTTGAACACATATCTATTTGCCTGACTTCTCTTGGCAGAAAACTCTCCTTTCTTCAGCTAGCTGATTGCTAACATACAGCGTACTTGCAGTCAGGATTGTTTCCCTTCTAATATGACCTCGATTACATGGTTTATGAGGCTGACTGTGCTGGGTATTGCACACATTTTTCTGATTTTTATTTTTTTTTGTATTATGTTAAGAAATGATAATAGATATGATTACAGTAATTGTTTGGCATAACACATCCACTTTGGAAACCAGTGTTAATTGAAAACTGTAAATTGTACTTCTGCCTCTTGCCTTTCTCTTGGGTGAATCTGAGGGCTTGTCTTCACTACCAGGGAGATTCAACTCTGCTGGAATCAATGCAGCGGGTGTTGATTTAGCAGGTCTAGTGAAGACCTGGTAAATCGATGGTTGAGGACTCTCCAGTTCACCCAAGAAAAGTCTTCTCCAAGAAGAGTAAGGAAGTTGAGTGGAGACTGTCTCCTATAGGAGCAGCACAGTGAAGACACCAGGGTAAGCTGACCTAAGCTACGCTGCTGGAGTACCATAACTTAGGTTGACTTACCTGGTAGTGAAGACAAGTCCATAGTCTTATGACACTGATCTTGCTAGGTGATGTGGACCCAGCTCAGAACTTCAGATCTGGTCATAAGTGAACTTTGGGGAGTATCTTATTTCTGCAGTTTAAGTCTACCTCTAATGACTGGGTGAGACTAGAGGTAACAGGCATATTCCACTATATTAGATGTTTACAACCTTATTGTTGTTAGTGATGTATAGGTGTAACTGAGGAAAGAATTTGACAAGGATATGGCAAGATTGCTTGTTCGGTTTAGCCCTAAGCACCTCAACTCTGTCTGGCAATGTTCCTGCCATTCCACTCTTAGAATTTCCCTGATCAGAGAATGTCAGTTATCCCAGACAATATATCTGTGTCCTTGCTGCTTCTTTTGATTCATTCTTCAGCTCCTGCTTTGCCAGTGGTGCTTACAGAGGATCAGTCCTGTGCTGCAGAGTTGAAGCAATGTGGGGGGACTCAGAGGATTGTGCAGAAGGGGGGAAGAATGGGAAACCACATAGTAATTTTCACTAAATGGAAAGTGTGGCGTCTAGCAATTCAGCAACTGATTAGGAGTCAGTAGTCAGGGTTCTGTTTCTGGCTGTCAGTTTATCCATCTTTGAAGTGGTTACTGTGGTACTTGCAGCACTGCCAGGGGTATTGTTGAGTTTAATCAAATTTCAAGAGGGGATTAGTAATCCTGCAATGAGAGAAATATCAACTATGGTTATTTTAATATGTTTTTACTAGGGCTCTCAAATGATTACAAAAATTAATTGTGATTCATTGCACAATTAAACAATAATAGAATACCATTCATTTAAATAGTTTTTGATGTCTAGATTTTCAAATATATTGATTTCAATTACAACACAGAATACAAAGTGTGCAGTGCTCACTTTATATTAATTTTTATTACAAGTATTTGCACTTTAAAAAACCAAAATAAATAGTATTTTTAAATTCACCTAATACAAGTAATGTAGCGCAATTTCTGTATCATGAAAGTTGAACTTAGCAATTTAGAATTATTTCCAAAACACTGTGTTCAAAAATAAAGCAAGCTCTAAAATTTTACATTGTAAGTCCTCTCAGTTCTTCTTCTTGTTCAGACAATCGCTCAGACAAACAAGTTTGTTTACATTTGCAGGAAATAATGCTGCCTGCTTCTTGTTTACAATGTCACCTGAAAGTGAGAACAGGTATTCTCATGGCAGTATTGTAGCAGGCTTTGCAAGATATTTACGTGCCAGATGAATCGAAAGATTCCTGTGTCCCTTTATGCTTCAACCACCATTACGGGGAACGTGCGTCCATGCTGATGCTGGGTTCTGCTCGATAACAATCCAAAGCAGTGCGCACTGATGCATGTTCATTTTCATTATTTGAGTCAGATGCCACCAGCAAAAGGCTGATTTTCTTTTTTGGTGGTTCGGGTTCTGTAGTTTCTGCATCAGAGTGTTGCTCTTTTAAGACTTCTGAAAGCATGCTCCACACCTCGTCCCTCTCCAATTTTGGAAGGCACTTCAGATTCTTAAACCTTGGGTTGAGTGCTGTAGCTATCTTTAGAAATCTCACATTGGTACCTTGTTTGTGTTTTGTCAAATCTGCAGTGAAAGTGTTCTTAAAATTAACGTGTGCTGGGTCATCATCCGAGACTGCTATAACATGAAATATATGGCAGAATGAGGGTAAAACAGAGCAGGGGACATACAATTCTCCCCCAAGGAGTTCAGTCACAAATTTAATTAATGCATTTTCTTTTGTGAAGAGCGTCATCAGCATGGGAGCATGTCCTCTGGAATGGTGCCGAATCATGAAGGGGCATATGAATGTTTAGCATATCTGACATGTAAATATCTTGCAAAGCCTGCTACAAAAGTGCCATGTGAATGCCTAGTCTCACTTTCAAGTGACATTGTAAATAAGAAGAGGGCAGCATTATCTCCTGCAAATGTAAACAAACCTGTTTGTCTTAACGATTGTCTGAAGAAGAAGTAGGACTGAGTGAACTTGTAGGCACTGAACTTTTAAATTGTTTTGTTTTTGAGTGCAGTTATGTAACAAAAAAATCTACATTTGTAAGTTGCACTTTCACAATAGAGATTGCACTTGTATGAGGTGCATTGAAAACTACTATTTCTTTTGTTTATCGTTTTTACAGTGCAAATATTTGTGATAAAAATAATACACACTTTGATTTCAGTTACAACATAACATGATATATATTAAAATGTAGACAAACATTCTAAATAGTTAATACATTTCAGTTGGTTCTGTTGTTTAACAGTGTGATTTAAACTGCAATTAATCAGGATTCATTTTTTATTACGATTCAATTGTTTTGAGTTAATTGCGTGAGTTAACTGAGATTAATCAACAGCCTTAGTTTTAACTTGTTGAAAATGGAAGAAAGGGGTTAGAAAAGATGGAGACAAACAGCAAGTAGAGAAGGTAAAGGAAGTGGAAAAAGACAATAGTCAAAGGAAAAGGGGGCCAAAATGTTACAGGTGGAGGAAGAGAGAAACAAGTGGTAAAGAAAGAGAAGTCAACAGGATTAAAAAGAGACACACAAATCAGGCAAGAAAAACAGACACTGTAAGTGAAAACATAGGATAGGAAAAAAGAATGAGAGAGAGAAATCCATATTTCCAGAAACATCTCCTCTGAGTACAGATGGGAACTGCTGTGTAAGGAACCATTTCAGACACCTCACATCAAAAAGCCCAGGTGTGATAAGGGCTGAATTACCTGAACAAAGTGCAGTAGAGAAACCAAAATTATACTGAAAATAAAAAAGAGAGGAGAGAAGTGTTGCACCACATTAAAGAGGCTGCCAGATAGCATATATTTTAACTTTGATGGTGGAGGATTCCTGCCACCATTTTTTCTCAAACCCCTCCCCCCAATTTTACAATTTGGATTAAAGAAACTAGAGCAAGTGGAGATTCTTCCCTGGGTCTACTCCTTTCCTTTCTTTCCTTTCCATCCACTATCTCATTTTGAATTATTAAGAATGTCAGTACTACAGGTGCTTATGGTTCTTTCCTTTGTGTTGTCACTGGAATTAATTGAGGTAGAGATCTAAGGAAACTCCATTTCCTGCCCGCCCCTGGATTCTAAGGTAGGGGTGTGTATGTGTGTGTTTTCTCTTTACAGACAGTAGACTTCCTTGACCTTCATTAGAAGTTGCGTTGTGTGTGTGTTTTGCTGTTCTGATATGTGCAAAAAGATTCTTTATCCCATAACATTAAAAATGTATATCTATGCAGTTTTCATCTCACATTACCCTGTCATTAGGACTGATGATTTAATTGATGAACTCTTTTCTTCTGTCTCTGTACTGATTTTTCTTCTGTCATCTTTGGCTTCTGTCTTGTCTCCAGATGTTTAGAAGAATTCCAAAGTGACAGGATGGACATATTTTTCTAGTTAGATAGGATCAGCATGCCACAGGGTTGGTAGCCATCATTTTCTGGTTAGAGAGAGGCATTTGGGTGGCCAGCTTGTGTTCCCTTCCTACATCTGTTCTTTTTGAAGACTCTGATGCTATAAATACAGTACTTGTATACAAAATTACATTTAAAAATTGAGCGAATGCAATATGGACAATAGGGAAATAATTTCATCTTTTGATTGTGTAAAACTTTCTCCCATGTCCATATCAGTTCTTCGAGGTCCTCCTTCCCTGTGTTTCTGTCTGAAGAATACTGTTATCTCCTTGGAATGGTCTGTTTTGTATGTATCTGTACACTGCCATGTCATTTAGCATGGCAGTGTATGAACACTTTAAGATCTTAAGAGTATAAGAGATGAATGGTGGTATGGGCAGGTGTACATTTATTTTTTCAGGTAACAGGTCACCCAAAGACATAAGTATCAGTGAAGTGTGTGTGTGAGAGAGAGAGAAAGACTCTAAGGTACTATCTACATACTGCACTACAAGGATGGACATTTTAGAAATGAAGATAATTATGTGTAAATCTATGTTATAGTTATAGATATTTATCAATTTATAATTACTTTGCTCTTTCTAAGACTCCATCTAGAGTCTACTGCAATTGATGGAAATCTCTGGGACTTTTGATCAGATCCTATGTATTTAACAGGTTATATTCAATGGGTTATATGTTGTGTTTTACTTCTCAAGATTTTTCTATAACAGACTAGAAAGATATGGAAAGTAATTGTTGAAAGCCCTTTCACTTACCAAGGATTGTTTTCCTCTTATTATTGCTCCTTCTCTTTATCACATTCTCTGAGTGACCCCATTGTTGGGCTCAACCAGAAACATGTCACATTTGTAATTCCTTGTATTTCACGCTCGTAATTGCAACATTTCACGCTTGTAATTCTCTGTGTGAAGCTTGCTTCCTGACATCTGTTGTTTTGTTTTGGGTTTTTTTTGTAACCTTCATAAAATATGATATGGTTTATGGGCTATCATCATCCGTCTCATCAAAATGCATGAGCTAGGGAAGTGGGTTAGACAATCTCTTCTTTTTTTGAAATCTCTTCTCTTTAATCTCCTATGATGGTGTTCCATGTTAACTATATAATTTGACTTTCAGAGCTTTTTTGTAATCATTTTTCTGATACTTTTTTGTAGCATCGTGTGCCATTAGGGCATTGTATAAATACTGGGCATGATCCAGCACTCCATTACACCAGTGTAATGCTGGTTCATCTCCATTGACTTGTTTTATTGTGTTAAGTAAAGCTGCAAAAAACTTGCAAAGCAGAGTGTAGCATCAGGCCCAATAAATATAATAGAGATGTGAAGTTCCCTGTGTGCTCTCTTCTAATCCCCTTTCAATGTTTCTGACTGTCCCCTAATAGGAGTGTGCTTTTGTGGTAATGGCTTAACCTAGACGACAATTACATAATTTTGTTTAGGTGGTCGTAAAAGTTCTCAGGCAAAATCTACCCAAATAACCAATTTACTGTGCAAGACTATAAAAACTGGCTGCTACTATCATGTTTTCTTTTATAATAACAGGTAGGCTGATTTTTCTTTTAGTTTTTGATCATAATAGAATGTACATAGTGTTGTATTCAACAATTAAAATTTATTGGCTCAGATATATGTAACTAAAGGTATAGCTTTATTGAAAGACATTACTAGACATAACAGAATACATGTGCAGCTTTGGCAGTGAGAAGACAACTACACAGTCACTTCCTTAACAACAATTTTATGCAAGAATATATCCAAGTTTTAGTTCCCGCTACACCAGAGATGCATTCTTATGACTTCGGGAAAGTCACTAAATCTCTATGTATTTAATTCCCCAGTAGTAAAGAGGTTATTAATACTTACCTATTGCACTGGGGTTTTGAGGATTGATTAATGTCTGTACACTGTTATGAAGATGCAAAGTGCAGTATATATGTTAAGCATTATTATTACTAAACATCTGGTTGGCATAGATTGGAGGGAAGAAAAACAGTCCTAAGAAACAAACCTGACTCAAAACTTCAACCAAAACTTGAATTATCTTTTTGAAGCTTGAGAAAATTTAAGATGGAAATTTCAAAAACAATGAATGCTGGCTCAACTCTACGCCCATGAAATCAATGGACATTTCACCTTTTACCTTAAGTGGAAAGAGAGTCCGGTGCTGAACATTTAAATCTTTTAGATGGAAAAATCCTTAACTTCTTTGCAATTGTTTTTAATTTGTGCATGCTCCTGCACTGCCTGGTTCTGGAGGGGACTGAAGTCATCTTCTGGGGATTTCCAGACAGGGCCGCCCAGAGGTGGGGGGCAAGTGGGGCAATTTGCCGCAGGCCCCGGGCTCCTTAGGGGCCCCCACAAGAATGGCTGAGGCTCCCGCCCCAGCCCCAGCCTGAACCAACCCCATCTCCATCTCCGCCCCTCTCCTGGAGCCTCATCCCATCCAGGAGTGTCCCCGGACAGCGGTGCACCGTGGCTCCCTTTGGGCCCCTGAGCTCCGCCCCGCTCACAGCCGCGTGGTAAGGGAGTGGGGCTGCGAGCTCTGGGCCGAGCGGCTCCTCCTCTTACCGTGCGGTTCTGAGCGGGCAGGAGCTCAGGCCCCGCCGGAGCCATGCTGTAGCTGTCGAGGGAAGCTGCTGGATGCACTGAGGCTCTGGGTGAGGAGGGAGCCAGAGGTAAGGGGCCGGGGGTGTTGGCTAAGGGGCAGGAAGTTCCAGGGACAGTCGGGCCACAGGGAAAGGGCAGAGGTTGGGAGGGGTGTCAGGGGACAGGGAGGGGGCAGAGGTTGGAGGGGCAGTCAGGGGACAGGGAATGGGGGGGTTGGATTGTGGGCATTCTGGAGGTATGTCAGGACTCATCGGGGGGGGTGGATAGGGGTCGGCGCAGTCAGGGAACAGGGAGCAGGGGTGGGGTCCTGGGGTGGTGATTGGGGGAGATCTCTGGGGGATGGTGAGGGGACAAGGAGCAGGATGCATTGGGGATTCTGAGGGGGGGGCAGTCGGGGGCAGGAAGTGGGTGGGGGTTGGATAGGGGGCAGGGCCAGGCTGTTTGGGAGGTCCAGCCTTCCCTACCCTAAAGCTCATTGAGCAGTTTGAGGCTTGCAGAAGAGCCAAGCTGTTAGCTTTTCCATTAGGGCTACCATCCCTTTCACTTCTCAAATGCCAAATTATAGTCTACATATAATTTCAGTGCCATAGGGAGATTCATGTCAGGGGAGGGTAGCTTCATTTAAAATTAGCCACTGGGGGAGGTATCACATGAGAAAAGCAATATCCTTCCCAACCCTACCAAGGGAGACCCCCTCTCCCCTGCATTCCCTGAGGCTCCAAAGGGGTTAATTCAGTGGTTTTCAAACTTTTATACTGGTGACTCCTTTCACATAGAAAACCTCTGAGTGCGACCCTCCCCTTATAAATTAAAAACACTTTTTTATATATTTAACATTATAATAAATGTTGGAGGCAAAGTGGGGTTTGAGGTGGAGGCTGACAGCTCGCAACCCCCTAGTAATAACCTTGTGACCCCTGAGGGGTCCTGATCCCCAGTTTGAGAATCCCTGGGTTAATTTAATTTTAGCACCCTGTGTCCATTCACATGCATGTGCTATTTTGAGCATTTCAGTTTTCACAACATAGGCTCATCCCAGATTCTGACAAGCTCGAGTTCATAGGTTTAAATAAGCTTTATAGAACAAGACCCACTAACTGTCTCCAGTTTGGAGGGACTCCATGGAGCCAGTCTCTAGGAAACAGATAAATGCAATGGTCGGTTAAGTCTGTCAATAACAGATACTATGGTTAATGTATTCTTTCACCTGTAAGGTATTAAAAGGGACCAACACATGACCAGAGGACCAAGTCAAGGAAACAAATTTTTAAAAGCTCACAGACGGAGATGTATTGGGAATGTGTCACCTTAGTCTGTGTCTCCTGTCCTGTCTCTCAGGCTCATGAAGAGGAGATCTTGCTATCCACAGCTTCTAATCTTCAGTCTCCAAATTGCTAGTACAAAGGTAGAAAAACAATTAGGCCTTTATTGCGGTTTTTTTGTATTTTACATGATGGAAGTTGCTGGGAATGATTTAAATAGTTATTCTTATAACTTTGTCATAGAGTTTTTACATTTATTTCTTAAGCAAATTGACGCTGTTATAATTATTCTTGATACAGAGAGAGCGTATATTTATCGTCGTCTTTCTTTCTTATTTCATATAAAGCTTCTTCTTTAAAACCTGTTGGATTTCTTTTCTAGTGAGACTCTAGGGAATAGAAACCTGTGCCAGGTTATACAGTCTCATATCTCAGGAAAGAGCTGGCGAGGGAGAAAAAAGGAGGAGAGGGGAAAGGTAAATGCCCTCTCTGTTTTGTAATCAAGAGTGAGTACAGTAATCTTCCAGGAAATAACCCCGACGGAGGGACAGCACTGGGAGGACAGTAAAGAAGAACAAGGGAGGGAGGGTTATTCCTTGTTAAGACTCAGAGGCATCTAGTCTTTGGGATCCCCCAGGGAAGGTCTTTGAGGCCCAGAGCTAGAGACCAAAATAACTGGAAATTTTTGGCAGTGCGCAGCGCTATCAGGATCCAAGCCTGGTAATTCAAGCTACTATGGAGGTATTCATGCGCACCACATTTGCACTACTAAGGTTTCAGATGGACTATAGCCATTCTGACAAAAGTCCAATCAATGGAGCATTCGCCAGTGAGGTAAGATGGTGTCCCTAGCCTCTGTTTGTCAGAGGGTCGAGATGGATGGCAGGAGAGAGATCACTTGATCATTATCTGTTAAGTTTACTCCCTCTGGGACACTTGACATTGGTCATTGTCGGTAGACAGGATACGGGGCTGGATGGACCTTTAGTTTGACCCAGTATGACTGTTCTTATGTTCTAACCTAAATGAACCCAAAGTTATGGAGACGGATATGAGTCAAGGAAGCCAGCAGAGTATCAGAAACCTGGAAAAATCACTGAGTGGATGGGCTCAGGCGTTTGATCACAAGCTGAGGTGGTTCAAAAGTTTTGGATTTTTTTTTAAGCAGAATTTTTTAATTGTTTCTTTAAACAATGAAACACAGCAAGCAGCAAATATTTGGCCACACACTTCTGAAACCCCAAACCATGTTCAGGTTTTGGCAGACTAATTTCAGCTTTTCAGTTAAAAAAACCACAACAAATTTTGAAGGAAAGCAGACATTATCTGTGATTTTTTTCTGTTTTTTAAAAGCCCCTAGTTTTCGATCCAGAAAAAGTTTTGACGGAAAATATTTGTCCAGCCCTTTTAATGAGCTTTAGTACCTTTTAGCACTAGCTGGTGCTGAGAACCAGTGATACCTTGTGAAGAAGTTTTCTCAAAACTAGGTTTGTGCTGAGATGCTGAAGGTTTGTTTTTCCCAGGGCCGCCCTTGGGAGTAGGGGAGCAAGTGGGTCAATTTGTGCTGGGCCCTGCAGGGGCCCTCGCAAGAATATAGTATTGTATAATATTACAATTTTTTTTATGGAAGGGGGCCCCAAAATTGCTTTGCCTCAGGCCCCCTGAATCCTCTGGGCAGCCCTGTTTCCAGGCCAATTTTGGAGACCCAAGAAGTTTATATGAGTTTTGGATAAAAATCTGTACTTCTGCACTGAAGATCTGAAATGCTTGATTCACCCTGACCTTTATGGCCAGGAAAATGGGTCCAGTATATTGTCTTGGGGAACCCCTATCTTCTGTTAATCCTATTGGAAAAACCTGATTCCACGCATTAACAGAATTCAGAGAAGATTAAGTTCATGCTGCACAAGGGAGCAGCTCATATATTCTTGTTTCCTTTCTTTAAGACTTCAGTGATTGTGCACTATCAAATATCTGTCAGATACAAGCCAGGCTCAGGCAGCATTTTCAAGAATTGGCAAATTAAATACATGCCAGGGAGTTGCTCGGATGAAGTGCATTGTCAAACGTGCTGGCACTATAGACAGTTTTGCAACAGATGAGAAGAGACTCTCTGAAGGGTTGTACAAATGCAAAGTACAAATGAAGTTAGTAGTTCTCTTTACAGCTATACAAGGCCAGTGTTTTTTTATCTAAGACAGATTTGTCAGGTGGGGGAAAGAGCTACAAGGTGCCTACTTCCTACATAATTAGTAAGTTTCAAGTGAAGAAAGCGCTGAGCTGGTGACTGTGCATAGTTAAAGTCTACGCAGCCTTCTGGTACTGACACTATAATTAAGACTGAGATATGTAGCATTTATATGACTTTTTATCCACAGCGCTCAAACTTTCCCTGTGTTACTGTTAGGGAAAATGAGGCACGGAAAGGCAAAGGTCTTGTGACTCCCAATCCAGTGGGTTGAGTTGCCTCCCACTTAAAATCAAGTTTCTCATCTTCAGTTACTTATAGTTTTCTAGAAAGTTTATCCTCAGTTCTTAACATGCTTAGCCTCAATGCAGAAGTAGAGTTTTGGTGTGGAAAGCGTTATAATTTGGCCATTTGAATTATCTGTGTAGGAGAAAGTGTTTTTACTATTGTAGAAAATGTTTCAATGCAAAATATTATGAAACAGATGATTCTGACTATAAAATTCAAAACTTCTTTCTGGGCTGAGATTAGGCATGTGAAAGAATATATGCCCCAACAAGAAAATGATACCTCTTAGAAAATGATACTTGTATAATTTATATTTGAGGTATAATTAAGTTGTGCAACTACAACTGGGCCATATTCCTTGGTGAGTGGCTGGTCCACACATTTTCAACACTGAAACGTATCAGTTTTGAAATACCTGAGCAAATATATTGACCAGATTACACAAATGGCAGATTTGAAATACTCTGAATGAGGGGTGGATGTTTTGCTTGGTTTGTAGAAATTCTATCTTTACTTTCATATAACATATGGTATATTAAGGACACATATTAATGCCCACAACATGCTTTAGTCAATTAATTCTATTCCGAAGTGGAATCTTCTTAAGTGTTCACAATGGCAGATGTTTGTTTTTTTCAGAGCTACCAGCAGTTCTAGAGGAAAGAGGGGTAGTTAGAATCAGGCTGGTTTTTTTAGGTTTGCTTTGGAATCATTTGGAGATCCTACACAGTATAAAACTTCGCCATTTCATTCAGTGGTGTATATCTCAACATTTTCCCTGCAGCCAACAGTCCTCCTAAAGTCTTCTAGCTGACATGAATGTATTGATATATTTTACACACACACATTCAACCAAACTTAGATAATTGTACATAAATACATGGATCCTGTGGTGAATAAACTGCCAGGACCACCACTGAGTAGCCAAGACAGTTAGCCCAGGCTGAGGCTTGGGTGTTGGGCATCTGGTGTTCAGTAATCACTCACAGTTAAAAAATCCAACAGTGGTCTGCTTCATTCAGTGTCTGTGTTTTAACTGATCAGCAATGTGCAACATGAGCTTCTGTATAACATTACAACTGGTTCCATCTGCCTCTTAAGAGTACAGTTAACTACATTTTCCTTTCCCAGTCAAATATAACTACAACAACAATTAACAAGCAGCATTACGCAGAATCTCAAATACTTACAAACAACCTACTAACTAAACCAACAAAGTTCAATTAGTCTTTGAGGTGCCTGGCACAGTCACTTGAACCTGTAGGGCTCCCCTGGAACATCATCAGCATGACAAGCACTGCTGTCAGAAGATGGAACGTCCATTCATTTTATACTGCAACATTGTCCATGACCGCAGTGAAGAATTCCTCTTAGCTAATGGTGCTGTTGTTGTCTTCATGAATGCTTTCCCTGCTCTGCTGATGCGTGCAAACTCTTGCAAAATGATATAAGCCATTGCAGTTTTTGCATCTTTTTCAGTATGCCAGGCATTGTCTTGGCTTGTGTATTACCGCGTGTGCCGCTCCATGTGCTGTTTTTTCGGGACTCTGACTTGGAGCTCTACATGGCTTTCTGTCTCAAGTCTTTTATCTTGTAGTAATTTGGGGTTTGTTGTTCTCACAATATCTGACTTCCTACCGTCCAGTACGGATTGGGTGACTTCCTTTGCATGGCAAGATATAATTGCTTTGTCTAGGGTTAATTCTGGGTCTTCCTGTAGTCTCTGTTTGAGGCTATATCTATGCTGGAGCTGGAGGTATACTTTCCAGCTCAGGTAGAAATACCCATGATAGGTTTGATTGAGCTAGCATGCTTAAAAATAGAAGTGTACCCATTGTGGCACAAGCAGCAGAAAGAGCTAGCGGCTTGAGTAGGCAGGTATTGTTTCAGACAGGCTCATATTCAGGGCAGCTTTCCTGTCCTGCCATTTGTGCCATGATCAGAGCTACTCCAGATATGTCTACCCAAGCTGGGAATTATACCTTCAGCTCTATGGTAGACATATCCGGAGGTGGGTTTTTTTTGCTTTTTTTGGTTTTTGGTCGCAGGTCCCAATTGTAACCTGGTTTCTTATCAGGGACTCAGTTACTCACCCTGCCCTCCCCCACCCCCAGATTGCAAGACTGCCTCTTCAGCCTGAGATCAGTCACAAACTCCTCCATGATGTTACATTCTTTTTGTACTCTGTTTAAAAACATCTCTAATGTTTTTCACTTTTATGTGGAGTGCAGTACTAAAATTTCTATAATAGTTTGGAATTAGCCTCCTCTGTCAGAGTTAACTGAAAACAATTAAACACATCAAGTGCTTCAGAACTAGCTATTGTCACAAATAAGGCTACCTTCTGACAGTCTTACCATTTTTTTTCTGGCATACATTGCTTGTGCACAGAGAGTATAATGCATTGGTTTAAACTTCTCCAGTTGTCTTACTCATTTCCAGAAAGTTTCGGCTCTGGTGGGACTTTGAACGAAATCCTTTCTCCATTCAAGGTAGTTTCTTTGTGTTAGTTCTGGTACCACATGCTGTTTGGTGATCCGTGAGACACTGAATTGAAGCACTGAGCAGACCTGTAAAAGACTCCTCAGCCCTAATTTATCACTATGGCATAACATGAACCTCTGTATGACATAACCATGTGTTCCAGCTGGCTCTTGCCAGAGCCTCTTAAAGGTATAGTTCCCATCAGGGCCCAGGGGCTTTGAAGCTTTTCAGCAGCAGATTTGGCCAGCCAGCTGCATGCTGGTGCAGAGCAGAGGCAGCAGAGCACAAGCCCTTGTGTCAAAGTCAAGGCAATAATACAAGGAGTTCTAGGATACCCTCCTGAGTTAAAGGAACTGGGAAAGGCGATTGGGGTTTGGGGCATTGGGATTTGAGGATGCACCAGGTCAGAGCCAGAGGAAGTAGGAATGGTGCCAACAATAGGAAACAAAGTACAGCAAAAATGGAGAGATGGCAGGGACTGGGGATGGCTGACAAAAAAGTGGGGAGGAGGAAAAGAGGGAAGGGTTGAGTGGAGGAGAGGAAAAGGAGGGGGCAGAGAGGAGGAGTGGGATAGGGAGATTTGTGCTTTTGATGAGATTTATTTTGTCATCTTAAGGTTTTATAGTAAAACGAAGAAAATGAAAAGCCAAAAAGAATGTTACTGTAATTTGAAAGTGGAGACTGTAATCCTACAAGTCGCGATATGCAGATAGAGTTATACTTACTCGGAAACCTTACCTCTACCCCCTTGAATTTGCAACAAGAAGCATGAAAACAGTGCCTTTGATTGTGGGGCATCACAACTCTGGACAATTTGACAAAATATTTTGCAAATATGATGTAATCCAATGGTAGACTCCTCTATGCAGCCTTTCCAATAAGAGCTTGTAAGGAAGCTGACTATAGTACTGTTTGTTTGTTTTTAATTTTCTGTTTAAACTGCAAATGTATCTAAACTTATATGCACAGAGATATAATTTTGTTATCATTGTCTATATTTTGGGGAGACGTTATTAAGGAATACTCTATTGTAATACATGTGCTGTAAGAGGGCAGGGTTGTAGGTTGTCGTGGGAACTGTTACTCTGAACTTTTTGTGCTTTGTGCAATATTACAGTTACATTCAGGTTGAGGTTTTGCTTCTCATGCATTTTTTTTGTGTATTACTGCCTGGCTAAAGGTGTAGTCAGAACAAATGACTCTCTTCATTAATAGATATTGATTAGATCCAAGCACAAGAAGAAAATTTGCAGTGTCTCAAGGGAGAAAAAAAAACAGTGCATAATCAGTAAATCCTGAGTCTCATTAATTTTACAGGGATAGAAGAGTAGTTTGCAGCTAGCTCATGAAGATAATGTCTGTTTACCATCGTAAAACCTAGCATGCCTTGGCAGGTTATCATGAAAACAAATGGAATTGGAGGCACTGTGTCCTTCAAAGGGAGCTCTGATATTCGTTATTTTTCTTTCTCTTTTACACTAATAGGAAGTAATTGGTTTGCCTTCAGACACCTAAAGGAATGAACATCTGTTTAAGGAAAACAGAGTACGGTTTTGAGCTTTTGGGAGAGCCCCAAAGAAGAAGGAATAAAAACCCTGCTATTTGGTGCTATTTGGTTAGTCATATGAATTATGAATAGGTTTGTTTTATTGGGACAGTAATCTTCTATAGGAACTGCTTTGGCAGATGGATGAAACATCATTTTTAGTTGCATTATGGCTTTCAGCAAGCAACTGCTATACCTGAAGAATCACTAGCAATGCATATTGCTGTATAAGAATTTACAGTTTCTTTTTTTTTTTTTTTTTTAAGATTCATGATTAGCCACAGTCTGTGCCATCTGCCAAACACCCTTTTTGGGGTGAATTCTGAAGCTTGGGCACATGATTTGGGAACCAGTTAGAACCACGCTGTGTCATTGCAGATGAGTTTGTCCTTTAAAGTTGGAATAGCGTTCACGAGGTACTCACAACTAATGCCCTGCAGGTCAACTGGCAGGATTCAGACTGTAATTTTTTATTTTCGGGGGAGTATATCTTTAGATACTATTGATACAGTAATTCATTTGTGTAATTTTAGTGTTTGGACTTAAACCTTCCAGCAGTGTTTGTAAGTGTCCTAAATATATGAGACTCCAAAATGCTGATTGCCCCAATTGAGTAGCTATTGGGCCTGGGCTCATAACATTGTTGCGACGTTTATTCAAGCAGATAAACAGATGTTGCTGTTGTTTTGACTATGTTGAGTTGCCTTATTGATGCAATGCATTAGGCACTCAAAGGAATCTTTTTTCAGAGACACTGAACTAGAAGAGTTCCCATACTAGTACCCCAGATTGGACACTGTCCAATACTGGGGATGTTTAGAGACTGATTTTAGGTCTGATATGCAGTTATCTCCTAATATCACAGCTTTTCTTTATATTTAAAAACAATGTTTTTGTATCTAAGAACAGTGTAAATTGTGGGTGGATGGAATGAATTGAGCTTCCTATTAGAGAAACAGAAGTAAATGGCAATCACAGATCCTTATCAAAGGTAGAATTTGGTAGTTTTTTCCAGCACTTGGGAGCAGTAGGGTCAACTCCTGTTGTACAGATTTCAATCACTGACTAAAATCTAAAGTGAAATGGGATCAATGCAGTGTCATTTCCATTCTGATAATCCGAGAGCAAAAGAGGGGGAGGTGAATTGTGTATGTGTGTGGCGGGGGGGGCGGGGTCTTGTGGTTAGGAAACAAAAACTGTATTCATTCTCTCATTTTACCACATGGTCCTGTGCTAAGCATTTAGGTGCTTCTCACTCAAGGTTGCTCTTTGTTTCCAGTTAGCCATTGAAGACCTGATGCACAATACTGTAAGAAAAAAGTCTAATATCTTATAAAAATAAGAGTCCCAAGGAAGTATATTACAGTTCCTGAACTGAATTTCCCAAGAGGAAAATAGAAGTAAAGCAGTAAGAGGGGAGATGTTATTTGGGTTTTCAAGGTAAAGTTGACATTTCTTTTTTATACTCTCTTCAGTCACAGCTTCAGGCTTGAGAGACACTGAACAACTGCAGGCCTCGATGGAAATTTTGCTGCACTGTGACTCAAATCCCAGGAGAACAGAAAACAGAAACCAAAACACCACAAACAAGAGGGGAAAAAAGTAAAACGTGATCAGAATTAATTCCTAAAGGGGTTGTCCTATTTTTTTAAAATGTTATTGCATAGGCAGGTGGGTCCAGTGCACTTTGCCATTCCAAGACTTAGTACATTTTATTTAAGAAATAATGGCATGTTATTATGAAGTGATAAAAAATCAATGTCGGAATGATTTTCCAGTCAGATAAAATGCTTTGTTAAATTAATTCTTTCACTGAGAGCCAAGGGCTAAGAAAAAGTTAGAATACATTCCTGGGTGACTTGATGGAAATTTATTTGCTGTGTTATTGCAGAGAAGCCTAAAATGAATCTGAGAGTGATGATTTTGCCTGAAATAGGCCAGATGCAATTATTTACCTTGCCACTCATAGGAGACATTGTTGATTAAATTCAAAAGTCAATTGACAGTAGTGTGGTCAAACCTCAATGCCAATTCTTTCCCTGAGATTCTGCATTTAAAAAGGTGTCTGTACCTAAAAGCTTTTAAAAATTGGAGCTATAATAAGCTTTTGCCCCTAAGAGAGGTTGTGCCTTGGATTATACTTTCAGATTTTGTTTCTGGCACATGCAGACCTTGAAGTGGGCCTGAGAGCTCCCACTGAAGACCAATAATGTCAGGGGAAAGCTTAAATTATTTCTCTTTGTCTTTGTTTTATTTCACCGATGTGATGGTGAAGACTGAGTTGAAATGAAGATAAGGAACTATTCTTCAATTCTAAATGGCATTTTCTTGATTTACTGTCATTTAGGACAGACATAAAACAGATGTAAATTAGGGAAATTCCATTAAAATATTGTATTAATAAAATGTGCTGAAAGCATCAAAGATGTAAAATTTTGAGTAGTAGTGGCATATAAAATGAAGGGAAATTAACGGCCTTTTAAGAATGTGTTACAAGGGTAAATTGGAAGTCGGATAAAAATGAAACACTTCCCTCTTAATTCAGGAGCAGAGGAAGAATTGTCAAAGCTTATGGGACTGTGACATTTAATGGGAAATATATTTTGTTTCCAGCTACATTAATCATAATAGTATCAGGGAATCTTTATAATTCTGTTCCCTTTAAGAAAACAGTGCATTTAGGCTGCATGTTTTTTTCCTTTGAATTTCTAAGATAGGAAATAATTATTTCCTGCTAATGCTTGGACCCAGATTGTTTCTTCCTCTAGATACGTAATTTAGTTCTTTGACAAAGGGCCTGGGATGTGTCATTCATTTATATTTCATAGCAAGGAACAATTGAAAACAGGGATTTAAAGAGCTTAATACATAATACCTATGTGGTCAGATAAAATAGAAATACATGCAGCAGGAGTGTGAGCTACACCTCTAGCCAGGATCAGTGCACATAGAAATCAATCTTTTTGACTAGTGAGGAGTATCTAAAGAAATGGAGAGCAAAGTGGTTTGTGTGAAATACTGGACTTGTATAAAGGAATGTTCCAGGGCTTTCAAGTTTAACTTTTTTTTTTTTTTCGGTAACTTTTTCTTATAGCAGCACTATGAATTATGTACTAATCAATTGCAAATATGCTCATCACACTTGCTAAATGCTGGGAATGTTCGGCTCAAAATATCTTATCTATAGCTAACATATGCTAAAGTTAAGAGGAAAGTTAAATGAGCATTGAAAAGCAAGTTAAAAATAAGATGAAGAAAGTTGGAGAAGGGAAGATGGGAAATTTTCCAGAGGTATAAAGGTGAAAATGGGTGAGATGCTCTCACCATCGAAGTTAATGGGAGTTGGGCTATTGACTTCAATATAGCCAGGATTTCACACATATACTTTTGCAGTTCCTCTAAGGGCTATTCAAGCACTCCTTTTTTGGAAATGGTGATGTAACCTCGCCCTGATAACACCTGGACTTGAGAAGCAGGTTGGGAAATGATAGAGTGGGACTTCTCTGGACACAGCAAAGGGAGATTGTGTCAGAGGTGATCAAGGAGTGATCAGAAAGAACTGACTGACTTCTAGCTTTATTACACATTAATAATGTACTTTTAACACGGTTTTTGTAAAGTTGTAAAGTCAAGCACTCAAAAGTTAGGAAGTGCCAAAATTAAGGTTGCTTGTGCAGTCTCAGTTAGCCCCTTGTGTGAATGCACTGTGATTCAGTCTGATAATGTGATCACTTCTTCCCATTCCCTCCCAAATGTAACCCTTTCTGCTTCACCCCCTCTAACTTGTTCTTGCCCCAATCCTGCACTTCTCCCACCTATAGGCAGTGATGAGCTGCCAAAATATTAACAACCGGTTCCCTTCTCCTTCACCCCATGAGGGGATCGTGTCTCCCCTACCCCCCGGGACTCCTGCCCCATCCAACCTCCCATGTTCCCACCCCCAGAACCCGTGCCTTATCCACCCCCTTCCCTGTCCCCTAACTGCCACCCCATACAACCCCTCCTCTTATTCCTGAAGGCCCCCCAGGACCCCTGCCCCTACCCTATCCAACCACCCCTTCTCTCTGTCCTGACTGCCCCTGAAACCCCTGCCCCTGACTGCCTCCCACCGCCCCATCAACCCCTGGCCCTTCCTGACTGCCCCCCCTCAGGACCCTTGCTCCCATTCAATTCCCCTGTTCCCTGCCCTCTGACTGCCCTGAGTCCTGACTCTAATCCACCCCCTCCCTCTATCCAACACCTGCTCCCTGCCCTCCTTACCGTGCTGCCTGGAGATGGGGGCCGTGCCACCCAGAGTCAGGGCTGGGAGCTGTGGACTCCAGGCCAGAGTTGGGGGCCGGGCCAGAGCTGCTGGCCAGCCCGAAATATGGGGCCGGCCCGCAGTCAGGACCGGAGGTCAGCCCAGAGCTGGGGGCCGGAGTTGGGGGCCGGCCTGGAGTTGAGACCGGCCCGGAGCCAGAGTCGGGGGCCAGAGGCTGGTCTGGAGCCGTGCTGCGCTGCCCAGAGTTAGGGCCGGCCCAAGGTTGGCCACTGGCCAGGCCAGCTCACCACTGCCTATAGGTCCTCGTCTTGGTCTCCTTACCTAGCCAGTCCCGGTCTCCACTCCTCATCCCCTAGCCAGTCCCAGTTTCCTTGCCCATCATCTCCTAGTCTCATCCCTCTGGACTCCTCATCCCAGTCACAATGTCTCCCCTCACTCTCAGGCCAAGTCTCATTGCCTAGCTATTCCAAATTTTCCACCCCACTCCCATCTCTTTAACCACCCAGTCCCAGTTACTCGTCTGATCTGTCTCCCAGACCCTGACCTCCAGTTTCCTGCCTTCTGCCCATGTTTCTTATTTTCCCCACCCAAGTGGTCCAGCTATTCTCCTCTCTTCATTTGAATCAGGCAGCAACAGCATCTAACTGCATGGGCCCAGCCATGGGATGACAAGAAAGGGCATTGAGAGCCCAGGAAAGACAGGGTCCCTGCTCTCAATTCAGATGCTCAGACACACCACAGCACACAGCAACCGAAAGCTGCAGTTACAGAGAGTTTTTCACAGCCTCAAGCTGGAGCATGTTCAGTCCAGGTGGAGTCTTCAGGGATTTTAGATGTTTCTTCAAAAGTTTATAACTTGGCCCAAATTGGGCCAATTTCTACATAGATGGCAAAAGGGACGTCCTTGACACAAAGGCCAAAGCCCACCATATTTTAACCCCCTGCTCCAAAACCTAGGGTTCTTAGAGATGTTTAAAGAACAGATTGTTTTGCCCATGTTAAAAAATTCTGGCAATGTATTTTTCCCCCAGCCTCCTTCTCAGAAATGGTTGAACTGTTGCAATTTACCAGACAAATTCAGCCTGAGGCCAGCACTGAGTCTGGAAAATATCACCCCCAAATGGTTGGTTTGGCAAAGTTATAAGCAACTGACAACCACATCTTATAAGGGAAATGTCAGACAACCTTCATAATAGGTGTTACTTCTACCCACACCTGTAATATGTTATCTGGAACTAAGACAGAGATGTCTTATTTAGTTCGGTTTGAAAATGATAAATCTAAAAAAATTAGACAATTTTTTTTCTATTATTTTGCTATTATTTTTGCTCTGTTTAGTAAATTTTGGTTTTAAGAAACCAGTACAACAGTAGTTAACTTCACACAGACAGCCCCAATGAGATGAGAATCTGTAATCCTCTAAAGAGACATACTGAAAAATGAGGAGTTTGAGCTTAACCATCCTCCCCCCACCCCCCAACACTCTGCCCAATAGAATATGGGCACCGGTGTCCTCTCCTATTACGATGCATCACAAAGTGTTGCATATGGCAGGGAGACAGCCTAAACATCAAGGAGGAGATGAGATTTTTGGGGAGGGGAGAAGTGCAGGCAATAGCCACTTATGGTCTGTTCGAGGTCTAGGCACCGTGTGCAAACAATGATAATAACAGAACCCCAAAAATGCATTTAAAGCTGGTAGAAACTCTTAACTCCTAATTTTTGGGGGGCAGGAGGTAGGACAAAAAATTGGCTTCTAAGCCACAACGCAGTGGTCTCCAAACTTTTTTGTCTGGCGGGCGCTGGACGATGAGCCACTAAGGACCATGGCAGCAGATGTGCATCCGTTGAAATGCCGCCGGGAACCGGCAACATCAATAGGCATCGCTGCCAAAATGCCGCCAACAAGCAGCATCATCCAGAGGCGTCACCACCGAAATGCCGCTAAAAATCAGCGGCATTTCGGTGGTGACACCTCTGGATGATGCTGCTTCTTAGTGACATTTCGGCAGATGATCATCTGCTGGCCAGTAAGCGAGTGCACGTAGATGCCCCAGCAGATGCCATGGCGCCCGCGGGCACCATGTTGGGGACCACTGCCACAAAGCATTTATTTTTTATTTTGACTGAAATTTTCCAATTCTTCATCAAAAATATTTTGGTAAATATTTTTTATTTCTGCTTAACATTTTTTGTTTAAGGTTCAGTATTCTTTGAAAATGTGCGTGTTCTGGTTTTCAAAAAACTTGTTGCTGAAATGAGATTTTTGTACTAATTGTTTTTTGTCTGTTCATCACATGCAAGTGCATTAAGTGAAAATATGCTTTCTTAGAACACGGTCTTATAAGTGATTTCTTCATTGACGTTTAGTGTGCGCATCATTAAATTAAGTCCATAGAATCTGAGTGCGCTCAGCATTTATTAACATTGGTCCATTCATTAGGGAGATTGGAATCCTTCTCTGATTTCTTGCTATGTCATCCAGGGGAAACTGGAGAATTTGGAAAAAGTGAACCATACCATTTCAAATTAGAAAGAAACTCGTGATTAATAGTCTTCCTCTTCCTTGCTAATGCATGTGTATTATTGCACCAACTGATTCTTTAGAAAGAGAATAACAACCTGCTTTTTATAAATATACCTGGGTTTGATTTATAAAAGTGACTGAAAAACTACAGTATGAAAATTCTCTACTTTAACCTAAAGACAGTTAAAATGTGCTTCTGCATGATGGGCCATCAGAGGTTATTAACAGTAATACAAATTCATTGTTTTCCGTTCAGCACTTGCTAAAAATGACATTGGGATTAACAGCAGGAAAGTTTTGGAGTGTGTTATGTCTTTGAGCAACAGGGTAAGAAAATGGCTTTACCTATACTGTCGTCTTAATTAGAAGAATTTCAATCTCTTTGTGGTATAAGTGGCATATTAGATGCCAGTGTTTTACAAAGTATGTAGGCATTCACATGCTAAATTACAACACTTGCCCATGCAAACTTTAATTTACATGTACAATTGATCATTTGTGCAGACAAGTGCTTGATTATCTGTGCAACTCTGATAACTATGCGCAAATCAGGTATTCAGCGGTACTCTCACTATTTATAAATTATAAAAATGGAAGTCTGGCTCCATTTCTTTACCACTAAAATCTCTCAGTCAAACAGATGTCTTTCAAATGAAAGAATATTCAGATAAATATTATTTGTAAGTAATGTGTGGTTTTAAAGTGACAAGTGTGATTAAAAAATGTATAGGATAATCAAGACGGAAATAACTTTAAACTGAAATCTGTGTATTGGTTATGTTCTTGTAAAAGGACTTTCTCCTTCAAATGCCTACATATGTGAATGGAATGACTACTTTTCAGAAAAGTGTTGCAACTCAAGGCATCAGAATTAACAATTACAAACAACCTGTGTTAAATTTTCAGTGACACTGACTGACCCTAACAGTGTGCAAAAGGGTAAGGAGCTCATTTCTATCTGTTAGTTAGTTTCAACTGGCCTGGCCAGTTCAATGTACTCCAGTTGGTAATATCATAATCTGTATCTAAAAATATCATGTAAGATAGCAATAGAAAGCTGATAACATACTGATCATTAATATTATTGCATGGTGTGTGTATGGAGGCCAAATTCAAAGTTCATATTCTTTCAAATGCCTGATATAAGAAGGAACTTGATGACAAAATATTTAAATATTGCCTCTTTTTGAGGAAGTTAAAAGGATACTTATAAATGGTACTTCTGTGTTTTAAAAAACAAACATGTTACTAAAGCCTCAATTCACCAAAACACTTAAAAACATGTCATACTTGAAACACATCTGTAGTTACATTGGCTTCATCTTTAAGTTAAATATGTGTGGTAAAGTTTTCAGAAGTACCTAATTTCCGTTTTCAAAAGTCATTTAAGCACATTGGAGCCTAAGCCCCATTGACCTTCCTAAGGCTATATTTACACTGCAATAAAACTTGTAGCTAGCCTGGATCAGCTGACTTGGACTTACAGAGCTCAGGCTGGAGCCTGGAATCTAGGACCCTCCCCACCACAGGGTCTCAGAGCCTGGGCTCCATCCCAAGTCCAAACATATACAATGCAATTTTATAGCCCCACAACGCAAACTCTGTATGCCCCGTCTGCTGACCCAGGCTAGCTGTGAATGTATTTTTTTTTTATCACCCTTACCTTAGGGTTCGTCTATGCTGCAATGCATGCTCAGGGTTTGAACGCAAGCTCAAGCCTAAACCCCCGTGTGTCTATACACACATCATGCTAAACCAGGGCTTGTACCCTGAGTACCCAGATCCCATGTGGTTGGAGGGTCTGAGCCTCAGTCAAGCTAGGATTCAGGGTTCAAGCCCTGTTGCTTTGCAGTGTAAACGCAACCCCACTGGATTCATGATCTGGGTATTCCACAGTCCCATGGGCTGACTTTTTTTATCCTCTAGACAGTCAAGTTTCGTGGACAGTGATGTTTTCCCACATGGCACCATGAATAAAGGGCTAGAGCAGCCACATTTTGGGAGGGCGCTAGGAATTCTGGGAAATGGGTGATTGGACTCATGCCTCCATAATGTATTGTAGATTCTGGAGCCCAGGTTGGGTCTCTTGGGTCAACAATTCCTCACCTGGGGTACAGATGAGGTTAACAAACCCAGGCCCTGCTAACTTGCGTTCTGCTAACCCTGGGCTTATATAGCACTGTAGACATACCCTTAGTAACAAAGGGCTTGTTTATATGGAGAATTATTGCACAGGAAGCTGAGTTTTAAATCTACTATGCTCCAGCCAGCCATGCACTAACTGGCCATGAGGAACCATACTACTGGGACTTAGAGTTATGCAGTGCACCCTTAAGAATTTTTAGTGTGTGGTAGTATGGTCCACTTGGCCGGTTAGCGCATGGCATGCTGGAGCACTGTAGATTTACCCCCCCAGTGTCCCTCACAATAACTCTCTTTATAGCAAAGCCCTAAGGTTAAGTGCTTTGCTGGATTGAGGGTCAGGTTGAAAAGAAAAGGTCTGAATGCACTGCAGAAACCAGACTTTTCTGACTTTTGATATTTGTACTTACTTTCTTGAAACTGCTGATTTAGAGTCTAGGAATCCGAAGATGCTTCTTGAATTTCATTATGTGGTTTAGTCTGTATAATCAACTGGCTGAACTGAAGAGTGCATCAATTATTATAAAGCTTATTTCAATAGGAAGTAAGCTGATTACCTTGTCAGCTCCTGCACCTTTTGAAAGCTGAATTCATAATAGAAAGAGAGGGCCTTGTAGGCAAATCGTTTACCTGCCTACAGAGAATAATCCGTTGCTGAATGAGGTAAATTTTCAGAAAATAATGCATATCGCTGAACTCACATAAACCCATGAGCAAGGAATCATGGTTAAAGGTAACACAATACCTTGTGATCTTACATCTGGCCTAATAACTTGAAGGTTTCTCTTTAGCATTGTGCATTCCTCAGACTCGTCACATATGTCATGTTGTTTCCTCATCCACCTCCTTATCAGGAGTATATTAGTAAAAAAGACCACACCTAGAAGAGGTCCAAAATATATAATAGAGCATTCTGAATTGTGTAAACTGATTTTGCTTCTCCAGAGGCTCTCCACATTGTCAATAATTTTTAGAACTTAGCGAAGAAAATTTTTTCATTTACTATTAAGGATTGGATAGATGAGTTGGGTTATGTTAGTATCAATAAAAATGTATTGGAGCATGATATTTATATGATTTACTAATATATCCCCTATATATAATAATTTCCAAATATATCTATTATATTGCCTGTTTTAGACTTAAGCTGTTGTGTTTAAAGTTTTAACGCATTCATAATTGCTGTGGACAGGGCTGGTTCCAGGCACCAGCAAAGGAAGCAGGTGCTTGGGGTGGCCATTGGAAAGGGGTGGCACGTCCAGTCTTTGGCAGCAATTCGGCAGTGGGTCTTTCACTCCCTTTCGGAGGGAAGGACTCGCCGAAGAATGAAGCGGTGTGGTTGAGCTGCTGCCAAAATGCCGCCGATTGTGGCTTTTGGGGGGGGGGGGCAGGCTTCACCACTTGGGGCAGCAAAAAAGCTGGAGCTGGCCCTGGCTGTGGAGAACTGAGAAATTTCTGGTTTCTTATTTAAAAAAAAAAAAAAAAAAAGACTGTTTCCTTTTACGCCTTGTACTGTTACCACCAAGTGTGGAGGGGCAAATTTCTTTCTTGAAACAGGACAAGCAACTTGGTGACTGGGAGGAAGTCAGATAAGGATGAATGAACTGCTAATCTATTAAATGAGCTGTAGATGCATTCTGTCAACTTTGTAAATGTTCTGTTGCCTAGGGGGAATTTACCAGAGTTTCCTTCAGGAACTAGAGTCATTGGGGGTGAATTAATACAAATTCTCACACCAGAGAACAAAGCTGGGAACTCCTTCCTTTCCAGGAAAAATGTCATAGATTAGTTTTACCTGGTTGGAGAAACGTGGCAAATAAGACTGAAAAACTGTGTAAAGTGACTGTATCTTGGAAACATGGGAGGAATTGGACTACAAACAACAGCCACATGGAAGGAGCAGTTCAGAGGCTTTAATAGTTCCACTTGTTCAATTTAAACTGCATTCAGTGTCACTCTTCACTAATGAAACATTGACCAGCCTCAGACCAGAGGAGGGCTCACTCTGACTCAATCCAAGAAGTAAGGGTATCTGGTTCTTTGTTCCTCTCGGGGTCTCCATGTGGAAGATGGGTGACTGCCTGGTAAAGTAGACCTGCTTTTTATTGTTTTCATGATATGTTCTTTCTATAATGCTTCCATTCTGGATAAATAATTCTTTGTCCTATGAAGGCTGGCTGGTAACTGGTTAGTCCTGACATTGCCCCTGAGAGAACAGGACTGCAGACGCTAACTAAACGCAAAGCTACTAAGGCAGTCACAGTGAATTTCAGGAGGAATTGGAGCCTAAATCCCTGGACTAGAGGTAGCATGACCAGATGTCTCAATTTTATAGGGACAATCCCGATGTTTGGGGCTTTTTCTTATATAGGCGCCTATTAACCTCCACTCTCCATCCCGATTTTTCACTCCATCCCGATTTTCTATCCGGTCACCCTATCTAGAGGGAGAGTATCACGGAACTCTCCCCAAGAAAGGTGGCAGAGGTTGGAGACCCAAGTGGGGTGCCCTCAAGGAGCCTACGAACGGGTCAGAGGTGCAGTTACCTTAGGAACTTAAGTTTTTTTATATTTCAAGAACTAAAATAAAAAGAAGCACTCTTCAGTATTTGTTTTTGCTCTAGTAAGTTAATCCGAAAATAAGAAATCTCTGTATATAAATCAAAGGAACCAGGGACCCTGGATACATTTAGAGGAGACAGCATCTGTGGCATATTGTAAGCGTACCCCCAGAGCTTTGGTCTGTAGTGATAAGTAGGTTTATTGGGCAGAAGGGCAATAGAATGCTAAAGATTAAGGTAAAGATTAAATCAAGAAAAGTGAAATATGATTTCAAAGAAATCCAACCAGTTGTTGAAAGGATTTAGTCAATTTTCAACAGAAGATGGGGTCACACAGGAAAGCAAAAATACCATTCTGCGGTCCGTATATTTAACTCTTTCAATGACAAATCTGTATTATAATAAATAATCTACCGAAAATATTTCAGGGATGCTTCTTAAAATGAGAGGCAATCAGGGAGAGGTAACATATAACAGTATAGTTCTAGCATTCACCTAAGCTGTTGTGGAATAATGGGTTTCCAAAACCGGAAGTGAAAGAATCAGCTATTGCTAAAAAAAATTTTAGATAAAGGTTGTTATTTCTACCACTTACTTAATAAAACTGGGAATTTGAAGAATGAGATTATTAAAGATGGGTCTTGAGCCATCAAATTTGGCTTCTAAACCCAATTTAAAACATTTCAGAGTTTAAAGTATTTGTGTCCATGTTTAGATTTGGGATCCAGATCAGGTCCTTAAACTGCTATTGAAACCACTTTGTGCCAGTCATGTGCTTGTGTAGAGGGTTCCACATCCATCTTAACCAGTTACCCAAAGATTCTCCCATGATGGAGGAATCCCCAGGGGCTCAGCATAGGCATAACAGCTCATTTTCCACCCTTCCCAACCTCAGTGGTGTAAAGGTATGGACAGGGAAGTATAGATGGGGTGTGGAATGGGGCTGCTACTTTCAGCTGTTCCCTGACTGCCATTTAGCAGCTGTCATATTTTTGAGTAGCCCCAATTAGAATTAATTAAATCAGTATTTTTCCAAGAATTCCGTAAGTTGCAAAAAAAATATGTGGGAGGCACAATATTTTTTATTTTTCTCAGTTCACACATGATGTTTGAGTCATTTTTTCGTTTGAAAATAGCACAGATATTAATTTCTGATCATCAGACTTGGATCTTTTCCTTGTCTTTAAGATGAAAGTTTGGCTGCTCTGTTTCAACAGCTGCTCAGAAAGTGCTATTATTCTGTTGCAATTATTTTCTTGTCATTTATTCAATTTTGTTTTGCTTTTTCCATTTTCTCTATTGGCAAATTAAGCAAGGCCAAGAAGAGAGACTAATAAAATATGTATTGTTAGAAATCAATTTTTACTGCCTTGAAATTTATATGCTTAATATGCATCTTCAATCTACCGTCATTATGTCTGTCTATTAAACTATTTTCTTTTGCTTTCTTTCACCCAACCCCTTCTCTTCCTTTTCTCTTTGTGATTTAGTGACCTCATTGCAGTTAAACCCTGTACAGTAATCACTTCAGATAGACTCTGAATGTGCTTGATCTCCTTAAAAACTAGATTCTTTTAAAAGAATGCACTAAGGCAAAACAGAACAATAATAAATCTTTTTTAAAAGACCACAGTCTAATTATATGAACTCCCCACATTTCATTTATAATAAAATGATTTTTTAAATTTTGTGTGAGAAATATATGCTGAATCCTACAGGCCTATTCTTACTTGGAAAAGCTGAACGTATACTAATGCATTAGTAGAAGTCATTTTAAAGAATGGCATTATAAAGAACAGATGTATGGTTGGGTTTCTCTATTTAGGGCTTTTATTTTTGACTAGTTGGTGTATACATTTTTTGGTCTTGGGTTTCAAGTTTTCCTTAAAAAATTATGCTTGCTGGTTTGGCTACATTGATCTGCTGAAAAAGGGAACATGTGCCTTTCTAGAATGGTTGTTTTCTGCTGGAAGACATTCAAGGGTTAACTTCAAACATTTCATTCTGCCTGCATCACTTCTGCCCTGTCTCTAATAAAGCATTAACCTCTGATTGGAACCATATATGGGAACCTTGCTTCTTCTTTCACCATGATGTGATGTGAGCACTGGCTGGATCCATCTCCAGAGATAACTTTGGGTAATGAAGAAATGAAAGAGTAAGTGAAACTCCTCACCATGAGAGGGCTAGTTTAGTTTTCTTCACCCCACCATAGGAGCAGACTGCAAAATGGACTTTGCTGTCAGGCCTGCTTTGACAGGAGGTGAGAGGGAGAGCTCTGGTGAGGTTCTGAAAGGGGCAGGGAGAGCCCTAGTCTGAAGGGGAGGCAAATTAAAACTCAGGCAGAAGGAGAAGAGAAATAAAAAAATGCCATTTAGCAATGGGTGTAATTTTGGAGAACCTGAACACCAGGCCAGAAGCAGAATAACTGAACGGAGTAGACTCAGATCCCACAGAAACAGGAAATGGAGGAGACCATTTTCCCAGGAGCAATAGGTGGGAAAAACAGCCTATTCTACAAGTGGGAAGAAAAAAAATAAAAAAGCAAGGAGTTTATAAAGGAGAAGTAGTTATTTTCAAGGGAGACAGCTTTAACTTTGCCGATGAATCAGTTTGCCCATAATAGACATGGCCGGTCTCTGTGCTTCACTGGGTCTCAGTAGGCTGCAGCTCGCTCACTCTCTCTCTTTAGTCTTCCTGGCATAAATCCTTGGTACAGGTTCTCTGTCAGTTATTCCTTCATGGAATTGGGACCCCATTGTCCTAGCACCAGTGCTGATTCCTCAGTCTTCCCTATAGTTGAAGCACACGCTCTTCTAGAACTCCAGCAATGTGGGAGCTCTGGGTTTACAGTTGACATTTCAGGGTCATGTGATAAGTGAGGCAAACAAATGTGCTTTGGGAAGGTTTCTAAACACAATTACTACTTTACTGTGCACAGAAGCTATCCAGATGTAGGCAAAGCAATAAAACACCTACATCCATTTTCATGCCTCAATTTTCTCACCACTCAGGCATGTCCTTCAGGTGTAGGCCAGAGTCCTTTGGGTCCAGGATCCTTCTTCCCTTTGTGCCCTCTGGAACATGACTTCTCTAAAGCATGGAGTCTCACTGGTCTCTTCTCCCTCTCTAAAATGAATTGTGACAGACACTCTCTTTTGATAGCCTCCAGCCCCCTTTGCCAGGTGATTCTCTGATGAACCTCTTCAGCTGATTAAAGTCCCTTACCAGATGATCTGTTGCTCAGTTACCAACCCCCAAAGGGTTCAGACTTGAAAAGGTGGTTTGATCTGGATGGTAGCCATCTCTTTTTTTCAAGGGTGCTCCACTTAAATGGATGATCCATTGTTAGCCCTGTACCACTACTCTTTGGAATCTTAATCCAAGATGGAGGTAAAAAGACTGTGGGAAGGCTAAGACCACCTTACGATCAAAGTGGGGTATGCAACTTGATAAAGATGTATACAGAGAGTCTATAATCTCACACGGTTGATAAATTATACACAGATTCCCCAAGTGGTTACCTATGTGATGAGTACTATTTATTGCACAAGAGGGGAAGCAGCCAGCACTGGAATTATTTCAGGCCTCCTTCCAAATCAGAAGAACGAATGAGACAACAAAGAAACTGCTCAGAAGAAACTGGGGAAAACTGAGCTTTCCCTGTAGAATATCTGAGGGGAACATGACTATACAAACCTCAGGCAGTGAGATTCACAGAAAATAATGAAAAAGAAATGCAAAGTAGAACCTGGGCAACTCCAAAAGACATCTTTGGAGGACAGGAAATAAAGAATGGAAAATATGTGCAATATGTGGCAAAATACCTGAGCATTCTTGGAAAATGTGTTAAGATTCAAGAATCTGAATATCAGAAGTATCACAAATATAAGATGACTGTATAGTTGTTCAAAATGGGTAGCAGAGATGTATGTCAACACAGAACAAGAGGAAAACAATGTCCATGAGAGAACATCCAGTATCTGCTCAGGATACTGCTGAGAAGAAAAAAAAAAATGAACTAGAGAAAGTGAATGGTAAAGAACGTCCTGAGAAAGGGTGAACGTCAGTTACAGAATTGCCATTGTGTAAGCCTGGCCATATTAAGACTGATATGAAAAAGATGTCCAGGAGAGACATGACTACACGGCTGCCAATGACTAATGGTAGTAGTGATGAAAATCACTACCACCTCCTCTGCCCACAAATCCCACTGAGAAGGAGTTTAGGAAGAATTATAATCATAGCCTACTAGTGTATTCAACTGAAAATTTAAGAGACCAGAAAGCAGGGAATGTATTGGACATGAAAGCAAAATTAGCTCAGTTGCTAGATGCTAACCAAAACTACTGGTTCCACTCAAGTTTTAAAAAAGTCCAGTTCACTGGAGAGCGTTTAAATGAATGTGTAAAACCAGGGAAAGGAAACAAACAAAATAACAAAAAGAAATAAAGAGAGAGAAGCAAAAGACCACATATAATGCCAAAATGAGGAAAATGCGAAGGGTTCTTCCTTGCTGAAAATCAAGGGGAAATAAAAATAAAAAGAGAGGAGAAGGGTCTATTCAAAGCTGGAGAATAAAGAAGCAGCACAATGAGCTGGCTTCACTGTGCATTTCAGTATCAAAGTGTTTTTAACAGCGAGAGATTTGCTGTAAGGCATCTAAAATATTAACATTGGAGGTCTTACTACACCTAGAAGTATTGTCAATGCTGCACTATTTCTGGGTTGTGTTTAACAGAGAATTTCTATTGGGACAAGATGTCTCTGTGCATCCTGCTTCTACCTGCACCACGCCTTGTCAGTTTATTGGTGAGGTAGACTCAGGCTGACTGCTAATGTTTGCCACTTTTAATCTACTTTCAAGCAGCATGTATCTAGGAAATTTCAGAGGTCTCAAGTGCAGTACAATCCCAATAACCAATAAAACTCTTAATAGATGTCTGGACTGTGATGCAAGAAACCTTAGTTGGAATTGATGATAAGATTGAAACAATGTCCATGAGAATTCCAGCACTGGATTTGAAATGATTTATTTGGAACTTGCAACTCCTTTTCTGCCCAGGAAGCATTAGTGACTATAACAATGTAAGGTATAAGACAATCCAGTATAGAATTGATAATTAGTAAAAACAAATTGAAGCCATATAAACCTTTGTACCATTGTGGTCTCCAAAGGCCTCCAAGTAAGAGACTCTGGATAATTATTTCCTGAATGGTTCTGAGATTTGCTTGGACATCAACATTATTTCATTGAGTTTTCATTCAGCCAGCTATCCAAGTGGGACCACTGAATAGAACTAAAATTATTCTGCATACTTGAAATACTGTGCCTTCTATATAAGAAGAAAGTAATTTCAAAAGTTGGAAGACAGGAGTGAAATACTGTTCCAGAATATTATAATTTGTTGTGCAAGAGTACTTTTTACAGTTTATGAAAATGATTAAATTTTGCATGCTTGTGAACAATTGCAGATTTTGGCTCAGAATATTTAGCTAAATCATTGTCCTTCATTTGAGATGGTTTGCATTAGGATGATATAATAATATAACTTTACATCAATGGTCTGTAGGAATTTAAAATATGCAGATACAGTATGCATGAAATCCTGCTCAAGTGACTTCAGTGTGCTTTGGATCATTAACCTGTAATAACAGTAATAAAAAATAGGCTGTGGCCTCCTATAATTTATTTAGATTGCAACTGTGCCCATCAGCTATGATCCTAAACCCCTTGAATCAGTAGCAAAACCTATCATTGACTTCAATGGCTACAGTATTGGTACCCATCAGCGTGCTTAAGTGCATTTGTATAGACATTTGTGCGCCACATATGGCAGTTTTATATGTGGGCCAGGCAGGATAATATCCTAGAGGTTATTTCCTGCCAAAACCTGAACATATTGGACAGTTTGTGACTGATCCTGAGAGGGGCTATTAATCCCACCTAAGTAGGTGAAATTTATATTCTGAAATTGCTTGTTTCAGACATTTGAAATGAGGCTTGGTATCTTATTTACATGACTCTGGCATGGCATCATTGTTCTGTTAATATTTCCTCTAACTATGTTCTACTGTGAATTTAGCCTCTACGGTGCATGCCCCAAAACATGTTGAAAGTACACTCTACCTCGATATAACGCTGTCCTTGAGAGTCAAAAAATCTTACCGCGTTATAGGTGAAACCGTGTTATATTGAACTTGCTTTGATCCACCAGAGTGCGCAGCCACACCCCACTGGAGCACTGCTTTACCGCGTTATGTCTAAATTTGTGTTATATCAAGTGGCATTATATTGTAGTGGTGTATTCAGGCTTAAACTGACTTTAGGCTTGTCTACATGGTGGGTTAGTTGACAATAGAGAGATGTATATTCTGGTGCCTGCTAGCCTGTCACAAACTAACTGGCCTGTGTGGACCCTGCTGGGCATGCACTTAAAGTTCCCTAGTGCATGTTAATGTAGATCTGTTTGAAATAGGGTTGCCAGGTTTCCAGTTTTCAACCAGAATCCCCAATCAAAAAGGGACCCTGGCAACTCTGCTCAGCACCGCTGATTGGGCCATTAAAAGTCTGATTGGTGTGGGGCTGGCAGGCTCACTACCTGACTCCATGTGGCTGGAGGTGCGAGGGCAGTACACAGAGCTCCCGTGGCAGCCCGTGGACCTAGGAGCCAAAGGAACATTCTGGCCACTTCCCAAAAGTCACCTGAGGTAAGTGCCACCTAGAGACTTCACCCCCTCCTGCACCTCAACCCCCTGCCCCAGCCCTGAGTCCCCTTCTGCACCCAAACTCCCTCCCAGAACCTGCACCTCCTCCTGTACCCCTGCCCCAGCTCAGAACCCAACTCCCTCTTGAATCCAGCACCTGCATCCAACTCCCTGCCCACTACCGGAGCCCTCTTACGCACCCTGAACCCCTTATTTCTGGGCCCACCCTGGAGCCTGCACCCCCAGCTGGAGCCCACACCCCAAATGCTTGCCCCAACCCTGAGCCCACTCCTGCACTCAAACACCTCATCACCAGCCCCGCCCCAGAGCCCAAACCCTGGCCCAGCCAGGTGAAAATGAGCTAGTGAGTGAAGGTGGGGAACAGTGAGGGTGGGGGACAGTGAGGGTGGAGTGAGTGCCGGTCAGGTCTTCAGAGAAGGTGGGGTGGGTCAAGGGTGTTTGGTTTTCTGCCATTAGAGACTTGACAACCCTAGTTTGAAATGGCACTACATTGACATGCACTAAGGAACCTTGACTGCTTCACATCAGGGTCTATATGAGCTGGTTAGTGTGTGACCAGCTGGTGCATACTAGCATTTACATCCCCCTGGTACAGCCTAATGCACCCTGTAGACAAGGGAGAATAAATGAGAATAAACCGCACTGGCTTACCATTCAAACTGCTTCAGGGAGCTGATTATATCTTACCTTAATTTTCATCTGTGTTTTTCAAATATACACTGTCATCCACAAAGGGATTGTTATATATATTAGATGAAAGTTCAATCAAAATAAAGTTGAAACAAAAAAAATCAGGATTGATGACTATGGGAAGGGGAGAATTATGTAAACCAAAGTGAGCTTGAGTACTTTCAACAATGTTGTTTTTTGTTTTATCTTCTGGAATCTCTGGAAAGGCACTAAATTCTAGTGTAGTCTGTATTCTGGTACGCTGCATCATTGTGTAACATTTATAGTATTTTGCCCAGCAGGATAATGTATGTAATCTCATGTGGGTGAACAGAGGCAATACATTTTGTAGTTAATGAAACATTCAGCTCCTCCACTTTTACATATACGTAGAACACATACACTTACAGAAACACTAAGATGACAACTAATCCCACAAGAGCTTGGAAATCAAGAGAGGCAGAAATAGTTTGTGTTGTGGCATGTAACTGAAATACTAAGTCACTAATCCTACAATTCACATTCAGCTGATTTGGGTAAATCTCCTGTTTGAAATAAATGTATATAATGGTAGTTTTACCTGAGGAAGATGTTTAGGAGATAGCCTTGGTAAATCTACTTGGCAGAGCAAGTAAAACATTGTCATTGGTTTTCAAAGTAAAGCTAGCATATGTTTTACCAGAATTGATAGATGTTCTTTATAGATTTGCAAGACAGACTAAAAATTTTGGCATTATTTGACTATTCGGAGGGAGTGAATCCATTGAGGGGGAACAATAGAACCTGACTTGAACTAAGGCCAAACCTGAACAGAACCTATTAAAAGTCTAAGGTTTGGCTTACTCTTTTTTTGGTTAGTCTAGTCCTTCCTAATACCAACCAGGGGTAAAACAGAAGTGTCAAATAGTGCAAAAGAAGCTTTTATGTGAGGTCTTTCTGATCCAATTGGAAAGATGAAGTAACAGTAATGGCTTCCACCCCTACCACCACCCCCGCAAAAAAGTGTTCTCATGAGATTCCTATGCCAGTTAGACCCACTCAGGAAGGCTAGATACTTTGGTTAAGTTTCATAATAAGCATCCAAATGTTTGGGTGTTTTATGAACCAAATATTTTGATGTTCATCCATTACATAAATGTAAAATAGAAATATTATTACCTCCGTGAAGCTTGTGGGATATAGAATGTTTATATTTTAAGGGATATGTGTGTATACATTTGTCGATCTAAAACTATAGGGCAGGGATTGGCAACCTTTCAGAAGTGGTGTGCCAAGTCTTCCTTTATTCACTCTAAGGCTTTGCGTGCCAGTAATAAATTTTAAATTTTTTTACAAGGTCTCTTTCTATAAGTCTATAATATATAACTAAACTATTGTTGTATGTGACGTAAATAAGGTTTTTAAAATGTTTAAGGAGCTTCATTTAAAATTAAATTAAAATGCAGAGCCCCCTGGACCGGTGGCCAGGACCCGGGCAGTGTGAGTGCTGCTGAAAATCAGCTTGCGTGTCGCCTTTAGCACATGTGCCATAGGTTCCTTACCCCTGCTATAGGGTCATATCCTCAGTTGGTGTAAATCAGCATAACTCTATTGACTTCAACAGCTGAGCTTGACTTTTACATGACTGATGGTACAGCTTATCATGAGTAAAGAGCTGCTGTTTTTCCACTAAGAAGATGGATTTTTTCATTTTGAACTAGAGGCTATTTAAAAAAAACAATTAAAACATTTGCAGATAATAGGTAACAATATGCTTTTGCCATACTTCCAGCCCTAAGCATGAGATGAAAACTTCTGACAAAAGCAAACTTTGTTTAGCTGAGTGGTAAGATTGAGACTTGGATCCTTGACATATGGCTTTCCAAATATAAACTAAGTGGTGCAGAACTTCCTTGAACAAAATTAAGCAAGATGTCAGATAAGACTTTGACTTAGCCAGAATGGGGTAAAGGAGTGATTTGGCTTTCACTAAGCAAAATAAACTTTCTAGAGTGCTGTGCAAACCTTTCCTCTCAAGCCACTGTAACGAGAAGAAACTTGTCTGGTTTCATGCTATGGGGTCGTGTCAGCCAAGCTGACTTTTTCCAATTGCGTTCACACATAATTTCTTGTAATGTAGACAAACTCAAGTTGACCTCATTGTCTTCACATGTACAGATCACCTTGGTTTACAGATCTGACACAAATGAAATGAGAAGGCAAATGACTAGAAAGCCAGTGGTGAGAGTTTGGAGTGAAGTTGATCAATTACATCATAAAGATTTGCTTAAACTCTCATGATGAAGTTGTATGGAAGCTAAAGTCATTTTGGGTCCTGCTTCTCTTCATCCTTATCTTTTTGAAGGTATAGCTAAGGTTACAATGTTCAAAACTTTGCCTACTGGCATGGCACTTCTTCTGCAGGGATAGTTTTTTTTTATTTTTTTCCCACAGCTAGCGTAAGATACAGACTGTCTGGTCTAAAACTTTGTGGGTACAGGTAATGAGTTGGTGGATTAAGACTTGGAAGATATGTGGTTGAGGGTAGTTCCTGTTGTGGTAGATGGTTTGGGTAGAGGGGAATTTCATGACGAGAGTAACAGCTTAGTTTTCAAATGGGTTGAGGAGATAAAGTGATTTTAAATGAAGTAATTGATTGTGGAAAAAGCCTTCAAACAAAACCATCAAAAATATGTCCGTTATCAACTTTCGACTTTGGGAGTTTCTTTTAACATAAACACATGTGCCCTTATCACTAACACAGTTAACCAGGAAAGCATTAAATATGTGACTTTTTATTTAGTGAAAATCATAAGTGCCGAACCATACCATGTGCCTGGACACTATAGAATCTTATTCAATAGCAGAACCACTGCCCCAAACCCAACCAACAACAATAACATAACTGTCATCTCCTTTTGCACAGGACATTTTGCATCCTCTTTACATCAGTGCAGTGTAATCAAAATTAAATCTGGGCTCAATATGCCTAACTCTTATGGCAGCGACAAGTGCCTTTATCTCTTCTCCAAGAGAGCAGCTTCTTGCTGTTACTCATTAAAAATTACTCTGCAGTGTTTGTCCTGTTTGTTCAAACTCCAGTCTTGCTCTAGTTCTTATCCCCTCACTTTTTAGAGATCTCTCTTTGCTTTCACATTGTCTTCTTTGACATTCCTTAGTTCGAGCAGTATTTGTGGGACGTCTACAGTTGTGCAACTACGAGATTTTTAAAGTAAGCATGTGTATATTTAGAACTTCCTGATGCTCTTTTGAAGAGCTGTTCTTTTGCTCTTTGGCATTTTAATGAGGTTCCTTAGTTTGATTTGCAGATATAGTAACACAGCTCAAAGTTTTTGTTTGGACTCCTGGTATTGTTTCATAATACATGTTTTGAAAATATTTGATAACACAGAAGAACAAAGAGAACCTTGACTTTTTTTTTCCTTGATGAGCTGTCAGACAAACAAGAAGAGAAGAAGAATAGCTGAGACATTAGAAAAGGCATCATTTGGCATGAGAACTATGAACAAAGAGGCCTCAAGCCACTCACATTAAATAGCAATGATAGAATTGGTTTTAGAGATTTTTTAGATTTTACTTTAGTAAAAACTTATCAGTGATTTTAAAATAAGCATATTGTTTGATCAGAATAATGGTTTGTCTGAGCTTCAAGGAATTAAAATCATGTCCAGAAACTTTGTTTAGCTGCTAATATTTAAAAAGATGTTTTTAGGCAGCATGGCGTTTACTATTCCCTGTCCTTAGAGTGTGAAAATACCTCAGATACTGCAGTCCATTTAACTACTGATAGTGGTAAAAGTCCATTTTTAAGGGCACCTACCGAAACAATTAAGCCTCTTTAGGATTATTATTTAAAAACTCAAATTACTTATGGTGCATGGATGCCTCATTTTACTGTGTCTGGGTCTGTGCTGTTACACCAAACACTAGGGAATATACACGAAAATAGAATCTCTGCTCCTAAGAGGTAATACTCCAAGGAGATTATTTTGTTCATACATTGGGTGATGTCTCAGTGATGTATTTGGTGATTATATTAGTTTCAATATGTTATAAAGGTCTGTAGTGGAGCATTATTTGATTTAAATCTTTATCACATAGTAGATAAACTTTAACGTACAGCTGTATGCAAAAGAACCTAAAGCATACATGTTCCATTTACAAAAAGAAGACAAAATTCACTGAAGAAATATAAATTGCACCGTCCAGCATCAGTGAAGTCCTCTGTTCCCTAGGGGAAATAAATATTGCGGGAGGGCAAATAGTGGAAATACTGCCTGCCCTCCCTCAGGATTCCTCTTTGAGAAGAGCAGCAGCTTTAATTCTTTAATTCCAGCTCCTCATGTGGTAAACACTGTAAAGAGGCACTCAACCAGTGCACTACCTAACTGTCTGGCCATACTCGCTTCCCTGAGGGCATCGTAAATCCTTTGGGCTGTGCTGGTGCAGGCCCTTTAGTGCAAAGGAAAAATTGTCTTTGATGTGGGGATTGGGTCAGCAGAACAACCAGGCAGTGGACACCTCCCTATCACCACTTGGTAGCTACTTCCTGTGACCCACAAACAGCAGCAGACATACATTGTTGGAAGTCTGGCCTGAGAGACCTGACTGACAATCTCCTTGGAGGCTCCTTGGCCCCATATGAGCCCATGAGGCGTACTGGGAAGTGTGCAGGCAACAATGCCAATCCCCAGTGAACTGCTACAAATGACTCTGCTTCTCTGCTCCCAAACTCCCAGCATCGACTTTGGCTCTGACTTGGATTTGGAACCCCGACACCAGTCCTGACTCTGATACTGACCTCAGCCCAGCAATCTGACACTGAGCCTTGAGCCTCAACTTCTGCCCCAAGACCTTGACACTTGTGTATTTGTTATCATAGAGATCCTCCCAGTCTCTCCTTTGTCAAAAACCTGTTAAGACTGGGGAGTGCATCTGATTTATGTACTGCAATTCTCTTTGATAATCAGAACAAGAAGTGTGCATCAAAACAAGAATAAAATAGTAAACTCATAAATCCAGTAAGACATGTCTAACAAGCACTTTAAATTAATTTCTGTTTTTTCTATTATAGTTAAGTTGTTTCGCATTTAAAGATCACAACTACAAGTCGTCTAAGTTTTGCTGTTCCCTAGTTGGATGAGGGTCAATGGTGAAAGTAAAATTTTTCTCTTACTGGTGCAGTGGAGGGGGCAGCTTCCCCCCCCAAGGGGTGGGGCCTCAGGCAGAAGGGGCAGGGCTGGGGGGATCAGCATCCCCCAGCCAGCCTGCCTGTGTTGCCAGTGGTTATTTTAAAGAGCCCCGGGCCCTTTAAAATCACCAGCACCAGGGAAGGTGCTCCTTTTGCCCCCTCCCCCCGCACCATCGGCGGTGCTTTAAAGGACCCTGTTTAAAGCCATGCTGCAGCAGCGCTTTAACATCATTGCCTCTTTTGCACCCTCTGTCGACAGCCCTGCCGGTAGGGATCCAGCAGGGCCACCAATGGGGGGTGGGGTGGGGGGAAGGAGCAGCAGTGCTTTAAAGTCAGCGGTACGGGCCGGTACAGGTGGCTACTTTTTACTGGTACACCATACCGGCCCGTACTGCCTTATTTTCCCCCCTGGTGAGGGTCATTTAAGAAAACTTCACTGTCTCTCCATTTAAGTGGCAGGGTGCAAAATGGGAGTCACTACTAATGGTAACATCAGTAGCCATTATCTTGTGGCCACAAATATCTGCTTTGTCTGTTTTTGTTCGATTGGCAAAATAAAGAAGAATGACAGCAACATTATAGTTTCACATAAACTAATCTTCTCCCCTCATGGTACAGCTACACTCTCAATATTTCAATAAGTAAAATAAAACCGCTCACACTGCTGTGTGAACAGTCCTGCCTGAATTGTCTAAAGTGACAGTATTGAAGATGTAGTTAATGTTGAATTTCTGTGATCTAAAAGGAGCAGTTCATGCTTCATTTCTTTGAAGCTGAGTGCTGAGGTTTTATTTCTGTCTTTGCTATTTGTCAGACTTGAGCTACTGCAGATACTAACAGATGAAACTCTAAAATGGACCCACTGTGACTAAACAAGTTTAAAATAATCATAGGCCAAGATTTTTAAAAAAGAGGGCCTAAAGTTAGGCTCCTTAGACTATATGTTATGTACCTAAGTGTCAAATTTGCTCAGTTCCCACTGAGAGCAATGGGAGCTGTTGGGGATTGACAATTTGACAATCAAACCACTTACTTATACTCCTAAATACAGACTTAGGAGCCTGACTTTAGGCAAAAAGAACAGGAGTACTTGTGGCACCTTAGAGGCTAACAAATTTATTTGAGCATAAGCTTTTGTGGGCTATAACCCGGTTCATCAGATGCATAGAATGGAACATACACTGAGGAGATATATATACATATATAGAGAACATGAAAAGGTGGGAGTTGTCCTGCCAACTCTAAGAGGCTAATTAATTAAGAGAAAAAACTTTTGTAGTGATCATCAAGATAGCCCATTACAAACATTTTGACAAGAAGTGTGAGAATACTTAACATGGGGAAATAGTTTCAATGTATGTAATGGCTCAGCCATTCCCAGTCTCTATTCAAGCCTAAGTTAATAGTATCCAATTTGCATATTAATTCAAGTTCAGCAGTTTCTCGTTGAAGTCTGTTTTTGAAACTTTTCTATTGTAAAACTGGCACCATTACGTCTGTTACTGAGTGGCCAGAGAGGTTGAAGTGTTCTCCTACTGGTTTTTGAATGTTATGATTCCTGATGTCAGATTTGTGTCCTTTTTTGCATAGAGACTGTCTGGTTTGGCCATTGCTGGCACATGATGGCATATATCACCATGGTAGATGTGCAAGTGAATGAGCCCCTGATGGTGTGACTGATGTGATTAGGTCCTATGATGGTGTCACTTGAGAAGATATGTGGACAGAGTTGGCATCGGGCTTTGTTGCAAGGATAGGTTCCTGGGTTAGTGTTTTTGTTCTGTGGTGTGTGGTTGCCGGTGAGTATTTGCTTCAGGTTGGGGGGCTGTCTGTAGGTGAGGACAGGTCTGTCTCCCAAGATCTGTGAGAGTGAGGGATCATCTTTCAGGATAGGTTGTGGATCTTTGATGATGTACTGGAGAGGTTTTAGTTGGGGGCTGAAGGTGATGGCTAGTGGTGCTCTGTTATTTTCTTTACTGGGCCTGTTGTGTAGTAGGTGACTTCTGGGTACTCTTCTGGCTCTGTCAATCTGTTTTTTCACTTCAGCCAGTGGGTATTGTAGTTTTAAGAATGCTTGATAGAGATCTTGTAGGTGCTTGTCTCTGACTGAGGGATTGGAACAAATGTGGTTGTATCTTAGAGCTTGGCTGTAGACAATGGATCGTGTGATGTTTTCTGGGTGGCAGCTGGAAGCATGTAGGTAAGTGTAGCGATCAATAGGTTTCCGGTATAGGGTAGTGTTTATGTGACCATCGCTTAGTGTCCAGGAAATCAACCACTTGTGTGGATTGGTCCAGGCTGAGGTTGATGGAGGGATGGAAATTGTTGAAATCATGGTGGAATTCCTCAAGAGCTTCCTTTCCCTGGGTCCAGATGATGATGATGTCATCAAAGTAGCACAAGTAGAGTAGGGGCATTGGAGGATGAGAGCTAAGGAAGCGTTGTTCTAAGTCAACCATAAAAATGTTGGCATACTGTAGGGCCAAGCAGTGCCACTGACTTGAAGGTATATATTTTCCTCAAATGTAAAATAGTTGTGGTGAGGACAAAGTCACAAAGTTCAGCCACCAGGTTAGCTGTGACATCATTGAGGGGATACTGTTCCTGATAGCTAACTTATGAAAAACTTGGTCATGTTTTAGTTGTACGTACAATGTTTGTTCAGGGATATTCTGCTAAAAATGGACATAGAAACTAACTGTATGTTGCTTAGGAAAATGTCACTAGGAAATCTTAAGAGTGTTGTCTTTAATTTCTTGTTCTATTAAGTATTCAATTGCAGGATAGATTATGTGTTCTTAAAATGAGGCTATAGAGATGAAAGGCTATTGGTTGCTTGAAAGGCCACTGATTGTTACACTCATACAAATCGAAAGGGATTTCATTGATGGCTGTGGTTTTATGCTGGGCTTGCACTAGAGTGACTAAGATCAGGATATGATCCCAACTCCTTTCTTCCAGGAAGAATAAACAAGCAGCAATAGGCTTCAGATAATACATGTTAAGGACAGTGAGTATTTAAGTATTGTTCAGTGAAGTCTACAGCTCCATATCTGTACATTAAATTTTATCTGTACCTCACATTAAGGTATTCCTATTTTAACACCTAGAATAACAGTAAATTGCGCATGTACTGTAAATGGTTATTTTTCTAGTTGCCTGCCTGAGCACTTCTGTATGCAAAATAAGATGTTGAGAAAAATCTTGGAAAGGTGTGCTTTTTTTATGTGACCGCAGTTGTTTTTGTGTTGTCTGCAATTCCTTTCCCCCTTCATTCAAACACGTTCATGAAAGGAATCTAAAGTAGTTACGGGCAAAAGGTGATGATTACTGGTGATGATCGGAAAAATATTAACATTTTCTCCAAATCCCGTTTGAATGTCTGAGACATTAATTATGGGTTGCTAGACATACCGCCACTAAAATACTTTCTAGCATGAGAAAGTTAAAAACAAACAAATCTTTTTCTTGTCTATCATCCTCTATTTACAGATTTGAATCTTTCTGTTCTCTCTCATTTTCCTATAGAGATAAGATTGGTCAGACTGGATTAACTTTTATTGGTGAGAGAGACACAGCATACATTAAAACCTATAGACTAGGCTGTTGCAGACCTTACTCAGTCACACAGGAGAGTAAAGCCATAAGAACGGCTGTACTGGGTCAGACCAAAGGTCATCCAGCCCAGTATCCTGTCTACCAACAGTGGCCAATGCCAGGTGTCCCAGAGGGAGTGAACCTAACAGGTAACGATCAAGTGATCTCTCTCCTGCCATCCATCTCCACTCTCTGAGAAACAGAGGGTAGGGACACCATTCCTTACCTGTCTTGCTAATAGCCATTGATGGACTTAAGCTCTATGAATTTATTTAGTTCTCTTTTAAATCCTGTTATAATCCTAGCCTTCACAACCTCCTCAGACAAGGAGTTCCGCAGGTTGACTGTGCGCTGTGTGAATAAGAACTTCCTTTTATTTGTTTTACACCTGCTACCCATTAATTTTATTTGGGGGCCCCTAGTTCTTATATTATGGGAACAAGTAAATAACGTTTCCTTATTCACATTCTCCACACGACTAATGATTTTATATACCTCTATCATATCCCCCCTTAGTCTCCTGTTTTCCAAGCTGAAAAGTCCTAGCCTCTTTAATCTCTCCTCATATGGGACCCTCTCCAAACCCTTAATCATTTTAGTTGCCCTTTCCTCAACTTTTTCTAATGCCAAGATCTCTTTCCTGATTAGTTGTAACTAAATTAGCCCCCATCATATTGTGTGTATATATAGTTGGGGTTATTTTTTCCAATGTGCATTACTTTACATTTATCCACATTAAATGTCATTTGCCATTTTGTTGCCTAGTCACTTAATTTTGTGAGATCTTTTTGATGTTCTTCACAGTCTGCTTTGGTCTTAAATATAATGAACAGTTTAGAATCATCTGCAAACTTTGCCACCTTACTGTTTACCCCTTTCTCCAGATCATTTATGAATAAGTTGAATAGGATTGGTCCTAGGACTGACCCTTGGAGAACACCACTAGTTACCCCTCTCCATTCTGAAAATTTACCATTTATTCCTACCCTTTATTCCCTGTCTTTTAACCAGTTCTCAATCCATGAAAGGATCTTCCCTCTTATCTCATGACAACTTAATTTACGTAAAAGCCTTTGGTGAGAGACCATGTCAAAGGCTTTTGAGAAATCTAACTACACTATATCCACTGGATCCCTCTTGTCCACATGTTTGTTGACCCTTCAAAGAACTCTAATAGATTAGTAAAACATGATTTCCCTTTACAGAAACCATGTTCATTTTTGCCCAACAAATTATATTCTTCTATGAGTCTGACAACTTTATTTTTTACTATTGTTTCAGCTAATTTGCCTGGTACTGACGTTAGACTTATTGGTCTGTAATTGCCAGGATCACCTTTAGAGCCCTTTTAAAATATTGATGTTATATTAGCTATCTTCCAGTCATTGGCTACAGAACCTGATTTAAAGGACAGGTTACAAACCATAGTTAATAGTTTCGCAATTTCACATTTGTTCTTTCAGAACTCTTGGGTGAATGCCATCTGCTCCTGGTGACTTGTTACTGTTAAGTTTATCAATTAATTAATTCCAAAACCACCTCTAGTGACAGTTCAGCCTGTGACAGTTTCTCAGATTTGTCACCTACAAAGGATGGCTCAGGTTTGGGAATCTCTCTAACATCCTCAGATGTGAAGACTGAGGCAAATAATTCATTTAGTTTCTTTGCAATGCCTTTACCGTCTTTAAGCACTCCTTTTGTATCTTGATCGTCCAGGGACCCACTGGCTGTTTAGAAGGCTTCCTGCTTCTGATGTACTTAAAAAACATTTTGTTATTACCTTCCCTTACTCCGCTCAGATTGTGTTTGGCTGCAGAGAGGCTAGTGGCTATTCTCCTCATATGCCCCCACCCCTGCAAACAATGGGCAAAGAAAGTCTGGAGGAGCCTTGCTGTCCTATTCCCTCACCCTCTGCTCTTTGGCTACGGTAGCTGGCCATGTGGGCAGCAAACTTCTCTGTGAGAAGGTGTGAAGCAACTTACTCTTCCCCAAGAGCAAATTGTGAGCAAGGAAGGAAGTATGACTGAGTCACAGTTGGCTCCCTGGTCTGCTGCTGGGGTGTTGCATCTACACACTGCCTCCTGCTCAGGGCAGATTAGAAAGCTACACATTAGTTTTATGAGATTTCTGAACTCCATACAGATCAGTTGAGCACCTCTTCATATTTACATGGATTGTGGAATGTAGACCAAATTTCAATCTCTTTCTCTCTAGGAACGTTGTTTCTTACCTGCAGTATTTAACAGAGGATCAGAGCCAGATAAATCATTGGTTCTTTTGCCTGAGTAGTAATCCAGGAACAGAAGTAACATTTTTAAAATATTTACTTTCCATTGTTCTGTCTTTATTTTTGCTACATTTCATTTTTTTTTTACTTTTTATTTGTGTTCAATGTATTTTGACGTTTTGTTGTAGCAGTTAGTTTTATGATGCTGTTCCACCTGTTTAACACTGAAGTTTTAGCATACAAAAGAAATGGGTTGGAAAAATTGACAATTATTTCAGAATCTAATTGTATTTGTTTATAAATATATCCCACTCTAGTTTAATTTTCAGGAAAATGTAGAGCAAATCATTGGAAACAGGGTGGTCTGACTTTTTTCAGAAGTGCTGAACATCTGCCGCTCTAGTGGAACTAGACAGGAGTTGCAGGTGCCAAGGGAGTTGCATCATAAATCATATTTACCTACCCATGTAAATCTAGGGTCTGCACCAACACCACCTATTGACTTCAATGGGAAATGTGGGTCTCTGTCCCTGGGGATCAGTCTTACAGAAACTAAATGTACATGTAACCCACACACCTCCTGGGTGTGGTGTTCTGTCCCCTGTAGTGGCACTGAGATCATTTAGAGAGAGAAATAAAATGAGCCTGCTTTACAGCTTTAGCGAACAGCCAGTTGGCTTTTAGCTCATGCAGAAGAGACTCGTGCACTAAGCTTTAGAGGTCCCCGATTCGATCCTGCCTGCTGACGACCGGAGTCTGTCTGTCTGATATATACGCACCTAATAACATTGCATAGTTGCATGTGTAGAACGATGTACTTTCAGATCTATCCACTTATTTCTGTGCTGTCATGTAGACAGGGATGTGAATTTATGTCCTCCGCTGCCACCTCTGGGAAACTTTAAATGCATATAAATGTGTACCAGTTAGGCACGCATTGGGCTGGGAGCTCAGGTGCATAACTTCTGAAAATGTAGCATATTGTGTAGTCTCCCTTTAAAACAGTTTGCCATGCACCTTCAGAAATACTGCTTGGTTTTAATTTTATTGATAATCTCACTTGGTCCTTCCAGAGGTATGTAGATCAAGTGGAATCAGTGGAGTCTTTTGCCTAAGGATAGATTTTTTGTACAGCCTGGTTCATTTTCATAACCTATCACTTATTAAATAGGGTTTTTCAAGTAAACAAACACACACATTGCCTTGTGCTTTTGAGCCCATTCAGCATTTGTGATAGCAAAGAGATTTACCATTTGAAGGAACACATAGGAATTGTCTGTTTTCACTTTCTCATTTTTGTTTCTTTGTGTTAAGGACTGTGGGGGGGGAGGGGGAAGTTAAAGGGCAGACAAGACAGTGTTGCCATAAAACAAACAAAACTGCTTAGCTTATATTAGCTAAATGAAACAGGGACTTGTGGCTGGTAAACTACGAAGTTTATGAATATGTAAACATTTTGGAATGGTCCCCATCTTAAACATTTGGCTCATCAAGACAAATAACGTGGCTGGATTTTAAAAAGAGCTGGATCAGCTTATGACTAGTATATATAAAATATGCAAGCTAAGACAACGATGGGGTAATGAAATATTATGCTACTGGGGACACAAACTGGGTCAAAAAATGGTCCCACATGTATAACTTTGCACAGTCAGCTAGATGCATAATAAGAGTTTCACTTTCGTTTGAAGAATTGGCCATCACCAGAGGCATGTTACAAGCCTAGACAGACCATAGGTCTTTCATTATAGTCATCCCAGTGTTACAGTCTAAAACAGCTGTTACCCTAGGTAGATACTGGATTTCCTATTTTAACATGTTCTGTTTATTGTGAATTCAGGAGAATAAAAAAACATGGATACAGGACACACAATGGGTGGATATTATAAAAAGGGGCCAGAACATATCCTTCACTTCCATAGGGTGGATCTGCTGAGTGGAGCACTGCCTCACTTTCGTTCTCCCAGTCCAATAGAGCCCACTTTGCAGGTATGACACCTGGACTGGACACTGTGGGGCTTGGTATCAGGAGGAGGAAAATGCAGCCAATACTTGCCCCCTGTGCATATTGGAACAAATTATCCTGAATTATTCTATCTTCATGGTGCACATCTCTCAGACAGAGGTTCAGACATGTTTGTCCATGGTTGGAGCATGGCTGTTCTCTCTCCTAGTTAGGGTGTTAATCTAGGCTAACTGACCCTTGATGCAGGCAGCCCTTGTCAGTCAATCGTAATAAGAAGAAGCGACAAATAGTCCGGTGGCACCTTATAGACTAACAGAAGTATTGGCAGGGCTGGCTCCAGGGTTTTTGCCTCCCCAAGCAGCGAAGGGGAAAAAAAAAAGCCGCAGTCGGCGGCAGCTCCACCATGCCGCTTTCTTCTTCGGCGGTAATTTGGCGGCAGGTCTTTCCCTCCAAGAGGGATGGAGGGACGTGCGGCCAAAAAGTCCGACATGCCGCCCCTTCCCCTTGGCCACCCCAAGCACCTGCTTACTGAGCTGGTGCTTGCAGCCCGCCTCTAGTATTGGAGCATAAGCTTTCGTGGGTGAATACCCACTTCGTCAGACGCATACTTCTTTTAGTCTATAAGGTGCCACAGGACTCTGTTGCTTTTTACAGATCCAGACTAACACAGTTACCCCTCTGATACATAATAATAAGGAGCAGCTGCAACATATGATCTTGCTTCCCACTGCTATGTGCCGGCATTTAAAGGATAAGGCTAATGGGTTCAAAGGATAATGGATGGTGGTGTGCCTGCAGAATAATCTCCATGTGCAGCATCATGATGGACTCTTGCAAGGGCATGAGTAGCCAGTTCCTGAAGTTGCTATGTTGATGGAAAATCAGTGGGGCTGCTCCTGCGATTGTGACTCACCACTGCACATTGGTGTGGGTAGGTTTTATCAAGGGCTTCTTCACCTGGGGGTAGGTGTACTTCGATCTAATTGTGTTAACATAAACTCTGGCCAATTTGATGCCAAATGATGGCCAAATTATTTGCAGATGTTGAACTTTCTGGAGCTACACCAACGTAGATATTGGCTGTGTGTGTGTCTCTCTTCAGTATATTCCTCAGTAATTTTGTTAGTGTCACATAACCTGTTGTTTTACGTTACATTGTACTTCATGGGAACCCATCAGGAAGTGATTCCACATGACACCTATAACATATATATGCTGTGCTGTTGTAGCTGTGTGGGTTCCAGGATATTAGAGAGACGAGGTGGATGAGATCATATCTTTCATTTGACCAGCTTCTGTTGTGTTTCTCACCAGCAGAGATTGGTCTAATACAAGATTATCTCACCCACCTTGTCTACCTACAATGTATATTTTTCCTGTTAAATGTGGAAGTAATGAACAGAGTAGCCTGTGAAAGTGGACATCTAGTAATGAAGTGTTGCAGGTTATTTAGGAGTGCAGGAAAGTGGTAGGCATCAAAGCTGTGTGTCCTAATTTCTCATCTCTAGAAACTGCTACAAATATCTATCCATTATGAATTATTTTGTAAACAATGTTATTTAAAATCTGGAGGTGAGGCAGCCTTCTCCTTTTTGAGAGAGATTCCTGAAGTGTCTGTTTTAAAAAAGTAGTATTTTATGATCCCTTTTAACAGATAAGACCAATGTTCTGAAAAACGCTTTTTATATGTTCAGTTGATCTTGAATTGCTAAACTGTTACTTCCTTTGATCACAGCTGTTGATTTCATGGTTAGCTACAAAGGATCTTGGAAAGTACAAAAAGGAACAAAAGAAATTATGGGAAATCATTAATGTTCCTGTCTACTTGTCATCTGTCTGCCCTCAATTTAAATGCCAGGTGATTCATTTAGTTGGCTTATCCTCTTGGGGTAGATGGGAATAATCATGACCAAAATTCCTGTCAGCCAAATATTAGTAAATGCAATAGTGAACAATAGGATAATGCTGTCCTTTCTTTGGCTTCATTAAACAGAAGGGAAATAGTCATCATTCTTCTATGTTTGAATGATAGAAAAAAAGAGTATTCTGTATTATCTGCAGAGGCAGAATGTCAATTATATTTCTTTTTCTAAGTAATCAAACAAAGAACAGATCTATTGTTCTTAAATGACTGACCATATGCTGATTGATCACAGCCATATTGTCCAGGCTGTTGTCATCTGTTCACCATGTCAGGGAGGGGCTGAAAAGAAAGGAAGGAGTGCACTATGAAATGTTCTGACTTTTTGTGTTAGGAGCAGGATAAAACTTGGAACTACCGAGAATGATTGGATTTATTTTAATATTTTTAATTCTGCAAACTTTTTCTGACTGAAGCAAATTAGAATTTCCCAAGTGTTATGCTGTAGAATGTATTAATCTAACGAACAACATTTTGTATGGATCATTTTTCCCAATGGCAAAAAAATCACATAACAAAAGTGATGTTGATAAGAGCAAGCTGACATTCCTTTGTATTGTGATGCCTTCAATGCATTGGAAATTCCTTTTGCAGTGGTTTGAGGGACAAGAAGATAGCTATTCAGCACCCATACCATACATACTGTAGTTTTGAGATGTTCAGTCTTAGGAATTTTTCCATTTTATGAAATCCTCAATCCCCAATTAATTCACAGAGAGGAGTTCTGCTGTACCAATTTACACCAACGGATGATGAGGCTCTACCGTACGTTAGGGGTTAGCATGTAGGTTGCAGAGTGGATGGTTGTATTGGACTACTGTTAAATATGATGAGAGCCACCATATGTTTTCCTCTCACTTCTGGACCTGCTTCCAGACAGGGATGCTTTGAGGAATTATATGAGTGGGCCAGAAGGTTCTGCTTGGGTAAAACAACATATCCCGGAAGTATCATGCAATGTGGAATAATTTCCCCTGCCAGTTTGTCTCTAAATACAGTTCCCAGTACTCTTCAGTTATTTTAATAGTGAGAGACATTTTCTCTCCCTTACACATATTTGTAAGAAAATACAGTGTAGCTTTATTTTATTTTAATAGTATCTATCTGAAAAACTGACCCATGTCTCAAAATGTTATGCTGAGCTAAATTTTGAGGATAAATACTATTACAATAAAATGGAATAGTTGTATTTTCTTCCCTCCTCTCCCTTCCTCTTCTGTTGTTCTTTATTTTTTAGTTTTATACAAGTTTTTAGGAGATATTTGAAAAGAGTTGAAGAGTCATGAAAGTGGAGATAGGCAGCAAACTTGTATCTAATGACAGGTGCTATTGAAGACATGCTTCTCACACTAAAACTGGTCACACCTGAGTTACTGGGTACTGAATAATGTGGTCTTAGTTGACTAAATATTTATTTTTAAATGGATTTAATCTAGATTTGCAAAATTGTCCTGAAAATTTACCAGCCAAGGCACAAAAGTCTATTGGTTCTTCCCTCCATTTTGTTACGTTGATGATGATTAATGAAAAAAAAACATACAAACATAATTGTTTGCTTTGATAACTACTCCTTTCTCTGGATGAGTAGGTTAATATAATTTTGCAAGAATTTTTTATTCAATTATATTTTTATCCTGCATGCCAGTAAAATTTTGAAATATTCATAACACATTCACATTTGGATTTTTTAAGGTGTATCTTAGTGGCTCTAAATAATGTCTGGGTATTCATGAAAATGATGTGACTCTTTAGTGTGTGATGCATACTCATTGGGAGAAGAATATATAGTAAACCCCAAAACAGAATGCCAGGTAATATTATAATTACACAAAACTGCTTCACGCTTTGGAGGGGCCTCAACTTTTCTTTGCTATTTGAAACAGCAAATCAGGAGTAAACAGTAGTAATAAGCAATGCTGACATTTGAGCATAGGCAAGTTTTAAGGAAAATGTTACTTTTTATTAATTTGATGAGATGGAATAGTATAGTGTAATGATTTCCTAGAGTGAAAGAGATCATCATTTTTAAAGGCAGTTTTTGAAGGTTTATGACCCTTTTTGTTGTATCATGATGATGAACCATAACATGAAATTAATTTAATGGTTTTCATTTGGATAACAAGCGTTCACCCTGAAATTTGACTCTCAGTGATTCTAATGGCTGCACGTCTGTCAGAGATAGGTAATTCCCTGATGATTACAAATGGCTTTTCAATCCCAAACAGAATCCAAGCAACTCTCTAGTGAAGATGAATTTTTAATAAGTGATATCTGAAGCTCCAAGAACACTTCAGGATATGTATGTCACTAGGTCAAGCCAAGAATATAGAAATTATGAAAATAGCCTGTTAAGTCATCGATTCATCCCAATCAAATGTAGGTTATAGAGTCTGATCCCAAAACCATGAAATCAGTGGACTTCGGAGGAGGCCTGCTGTCACCTGAGAAAGGGCATATCCAAACTTCTTCTGATCCTACAGGTTAGTTTAAATCAAATGGCCAAGAAGTAGGTCAAATGATCAATAATAAATAAGCATGACTTGAATTTTCCATCTTAAAATTTTCATTTAAAACCAGAAAATATGTTTTACAAACACCACTTAGGTTCTGGCCAGATCTAAGTGTAATAATAATACCATCACTTTTATAGCATCTTTCATCTAAGTGTTTTGCAAACACTGAAGTCCCACAACACCTGTGAGTGGTGAAAAAAAAGCAGACCAATGGAGATGAAAGCAGAAAGCTTAGGTTAAATATTTTGCACAAGGTCACTCAGGTCCTGATTCTGTCCCCTGCTCTGATCCTTGGTGTGTTCCCAGACCCTTCCTTTTAGTGTTCAGGTCCTTAATTTTACTTGAGATAAAAAACAATGAACAACTTCTTTACCCATTTGACTGCAGTGAGAGTTGAATTGGGTTGTAAAAGAATAATCTGTCCCTTAAACCCATATTCTGCCCTTGCAGGTATGTGGCTCTCTCTGAGATAGCTACTGGTGCTTGCTTGCTTACTTGTGCTAGTGAAGCATGAAATGGATTAGGACCTGGTTATCAGAGAGACTGTATTTCTTTATCTCCCATGCCACAATAGTTGTTGGAGCACCATTGTTATAAAAAGGAGGGAGCAGGGGGTAGGACATTCTCCTTAACGGCCCTTTGACTTGAGAACATGCATTCTCACCATTGGTCTGTAGCACATGGATTTGTTAACTCACCAGATAGGCTACAGGGCCAGAGCTTTTGGAGAAGGGGGTGTCTGGCAGGTTGGGCTGCTTTATCTGGGCCACTGTTTATTGTTTAAAAATTTATTTTTCATACCCAGAATGTGAGATGGACATCTACCGAGTGGTTAACTTATTAAGGATGGGAGTACTTGTGGCACCTTAGACTAACAAATTTATTTGAGCATAAGCTTTCCTGGGCTACAGCCCACTTCCTCGGATGCCCATGAAAGCTTATGCTCAAATAAATTTGTTAGTCTCTAAGGTGCCACAAGTACTCCTGTTCTTTTTGTGGATACAGACTAACACGACTGCTACTCTGAAACCTGTTATTAAGGATGATAAATAATACATAAAAGGTATATATTGCTTAATGAAAATGTACCTGTGACTTCATCTGCAGCCCAGCTTTGCTGATCATTGTCAGATACTAATATGATTTTGTTTTGATATTTTTTGAGATAAATTTGCCCATTACTATTAATCTTTTTCTTCTAAATTAATATATTTCCAAAAGTAGGAGAGAAGTGAAATCTTAAAATTAAATGGGAAGTTACTAAAATTCAGGTTAATAACTTCAGTTGGCAGCCCCATAACACTTAGATACATGTGAATGCAATGTTATTCATAGCCATTGCATGCACCCTGTCTTCCTACTGTGGCAGTGATTCTTTTGCTCCTATCCACTGGCTTAGTCCAGCTACTGTATTCAAATATGAGGCATGCCTGGTAGCTGCAAAACTTGGGCGCTGGGTGCATATTTCCAGTAGTGATTTCTGGATGATTGGTGTGTCCTCTTGTCTGATCTCTTGTCCAGTTCTGCTGGCAACTGTGAAACCCTCAATGAGGGCTTGTGAAGGTTTATCCTGCTGCTCGGTAATTATGTAAATATGATTGTCAAGAATTTAGCTTCCTTTTCTATGTTGGAGAACACATAGCAAAAGCATACTGATTCTTCACTAGCTCTCTTCAGGCCTGGCGCTTGCTGTAGCTTTAAAAAACTTCCCTTAGGCATTTTCTTGAAACACAGAAATAATTGTTTATATCCTGTCTTCTGAGCCATATACGGTATTTGCTGATGCTACTATTATTTACACATTGTTTGTGGATCAGTGACATTCAGAGTTTTCTTTGTCATGCTTTAGTACTACACTTTTATTTTTCCCAGATGAAAGTTTTATATGTATTTTCTTGGTTTTGAGACAGTGACAAATTAACCTAGACCAGAAGATGCATACTGCCTTGGCCTCTACTACTTTATTTGCATTTACACCATAAAAAAAAATGTTCATGTGTCTGTGTGCTTTTAGGTTATTAGCAACCAGAGTTGGGTCCAAACCAAAGCCCTGAATACAAATCCCCCAGGAAATCTGGGGAAGTTGATATGCAAACATGAAATTCATGCACTGTCATTCTATAACAATGTTTGTAAATCCTAATCAACTCTCAGCAAATAATTGTAACACTAGCCTGAACATTTATTCTGTTCTGCATTAGTGCCTGCTGTCTCCCCAGTTTCTTTTATTTTAAAGTTTCTGGTCTCTGCAGGAAAGACTTTCTCTCCCTCTCCTCCTGCTGTGATCCCGAGCTCTGCAGGAAGGAGGCTTCTGAGCTCCAACCAAGTTTACAAGCATAGCACTGGCTTACACCCCATACCGAGGCAGTCCCTGCTCCCTGAGATTTTTAACTTGTGAAACATGAGAAGATGAATGGATTTGTTGTGGGTTGCCTTAATGAAACATTTGACCAGCCTTGGGCAGAGTTTAGAGTTTATAATGGGACTGGAAACCAGGTGAACTTTGCATGGGTTGGCATTTTGTAGTGAACGTTCCACACAGTTTTAACAATCAAATATGATAGATAACTCATAGACTCATAGACTTTAAGGTCAAAAGAGACCATTATGATCATCTAGTCTGACCTCCTGCACAATGCAGGCCACAGAATGTCACCCATCCACTTCAATAACAAACCCCTAACCTATGTCTGAGTTATTGAAGTCCTCAAATTGTGGTTTGAAGACCTCAAGCTGCAGAGAATCCTCCAGAAAGTGACCCATGCCCCATGCTGCAAAGGAAGGTGAAAAACCTCCAGGGCCTCTGCCAATCTGCCCTGCGGGAAAATTGCTTCCGGACCCCAAATATGGCGATCAATTAAACCCTGAGCATGTGGCCAAGACTCACTAGTCAGCACCCAGGAAAGAATTCTCTGTGGTAACTCAGATCCCATCTCATCCCATCCCATCTAACATCCCATCACAGAGCACTAGGCATACTTACCTGCTGATAATCAAAGATTAATTGCCAAATTAATTGCCAAAATTAGGCTATCCCATCATACCATCCCCTCCATAAACTTATCAAGCTTACCGTGCACTCAGGGTACCAATTTACTTTTTTCCTCCCAATTTCCCAAAGGACTTAAGGTATTTGATGGCAGATGGAGTTTCATATTAACTTTTATGGTTTTCCCTCAGCCTCGAATAACAAATCACTGAGGGGCAGATTCTGATACCCTGACTAGTCCTATCTTTTATAAGTAGACTCAGTGGGACCACCCATGGAGTAAGGCTATCAGAATCCAGACCCAAATGTTAAAATATTTCATCTTGGGAAGAGTGTCTACCAGGTAAGTGCATGTGTGTGTGCATGCATGTGAATGTCTGGAGAGGAGAGGGGGAACTCATGGTGTCTTATCTACCAGCTTTTTTATTTTCAAAAAAAAATTGGCACCATGTCTGACACTGATATGTTGAGGATAGAATAATGATGTTGACTTTTAGTTAAATGAAGTTGACATATTTTAAGTCTGCTGATTAACCATCTGTTGCAGCATTAATGAATATCCTTACTGGTATCAGATCAGGACCCATACTTTTAATTTTCCAAGATAGCTCCCTCAAGCATGTACTTCCTGATTAGCCTGAGGCATGAATAATTGGCATGACTGACCAGAAGGCACGTGGATTAAGCATTTACCATTCCTAAAAAAAAAAGTACCTTATGCTCTGGGCTGCGGCACTTTCTGTTCTACTGGATGCCTGTACCACCAGTTGTTAAAATGGTTTACTAGCAAGAGTGTTTACAGCTTTAAAAGATGTTCCCTTTTCCCTGAGTCATTTGGCTGACTGTTGTAAAGAATATTTTCTGATTTCCTGATTTGCAACATCCCCAAAGGATTACTCTTATTTTCTGCTTAGGCAAATAAATGTACACATTGCTTTTGCTAACAGGCATAAAGATAGGATATTTTGAGTGACTGTGCCTGCTTATTTAAATGAATTAACTTGGTGGGTATGATTTGTACATTGAATTTTTACCTTCAGCATCAGATGTATTGTGTATAAAACAATATTTGTTTTGTAAGAAAGACTCCTGCAACCAGCAGCAAACACTATGCTTAGCTTCATAATGACAGAGAGGCAATAAAGACATGATGCCAAAACGTTCTGCATCTGCATTCATTTTTTTGTATTTACAGGATTATTGAAATGTTTCTTCATAAAATGAATGAATTTTACTGTGAATTAATTGAGAAGAGTATTTTTAGTTGTCCTCCATCACTCTCCTATGGGGAGTTGTTTACTTATTAAAATGAGCTTATTTTCAGAACTCCTTTTTACATACGTTATTGCCTTACCTTTTCATCAGAACCTTTCATTATAGTGTCACTTAAAAACGATGTCTCCAATTCACTGGGTTCTAAAAAGCTACCACTCCCTTTTATCCCTTCCTTAAAGGGAAGAAATTCTACAAGCCTCAAATGGTGAGGGTGTTCAGTCTTTTCTGTTGAACATTTAATAACTCTTATGGGTGTACATAGAGATAGGGAAGGGAAAGTCTGTTCCTGTAGGCACCCGCTGCTTAAATTTAACTTTCAGAGCTTACATTGAATGGAACTTGGGCTGGCTACCAGGTATGTCACTGTAATATCAGAGCTCTGAAAATCTAACTTTACCTATGCAATGTAAGCCCAGATTCCCAGTTAGCTTTCACAATTCTTTTGACAAATACTCAAGCTATAAAAATTAGGCATTAACAGAGCTGGTTAAATCACCTATAGGAGACAACAGATACAGCTACAGGCTAACACACTGATGCAGGTGTCATTGGTTTAAATGTACAAAGACATGGGACGGATGAAGGGGGAAGTTGGAGAGATGAAAGGAGTAGGTAAAAAAATGGGCTCTCAGGACATTTCCCATAATGTGTCTGGGCAGGTGCTAATGTTGAGAAGATAGACCCATAACAGCCATATGAACTGAATCTCCCACTCAGTAGTTAGTAGAAGTCAAGGTGCAAACCATTTCACAGCTGAATTGACATTCACATTGATCATTATTGACAGCTTGTTTACTGGGAAGATCTTTAGAGTGACCTCTCCGCAGACCAAAAATAAGCGCACACCATGAAGCTTTAAATTCTTGCTTCCACCACTGGGAAAATATAGTGACGTACAGAGTGCTTTGCAATGGGCAGAGAAAACCTTTACTACCGTCTCTCTTTGCACTGAACCCTAGAAAACCTGACTTTAACATGTTGACATGCTTTTTTTCTTCTAGGGAAATATTTCTCATCAAGCAATTCCCTTCAGGATAACAATGATTCAAATTATACAGGTGAATGATATCAATCAGTTATTAAGCATGAAAAACATGTATATGAAAACTTAACAACATTTATAGCAACAGAAGCCCAGGCTTTTCTTCTGTAATAACGCTAATCAGTTTTCCTATGCACTCAAAGAGGGACCTCTTTTCATGGGTTAGAATAAATCCACCCATAAATATATAACTGGTGAATTTCATTTCCAGTGTAACATTATTAAAGGTGGAATCAATCAAATTACTGGGAGCTACTGGCATATACCCTTACCGATATGTAGAAAGTGTAACTGACTGCTCATCAAATGCAGATTGTCTTTAAAATGCCGCAGTTGGTTGTAAAGCCTTAAATAGTGTAAACCAGACTTGCTCCTTATTCTGACAAATATCTGTCTAACCCTCCTACATCACAATATCAAAGGCAATATCAGAACCTGTTGCTTTCAGAACTGTGAAAACAGAACTTGTTAATTACACCATACATTTTTCCCATGAGGTAGCTTCCCTCAGACAACTGGCCTGACAGGTCATCTGAATTTGTATTCTCTTTAATGTTCAAATGCTGCACAAATACAGCGAGAGTGTGTGGCAACCTGTAGAGCAGGGCCATACAGGTGTTTGTTTATATATATATATATATATATATATATAATTGGAAAGGGCTGGACTAAAAGACAGCACTTGAGGCACTGATCATAGCAGCACAGGAAGGACTGAGCACCAGATCCATTGAGGGTCTACCACACTAGAGAGACAAAGGTGAGACTGTGCAGAGAGGCCTCAGAGACAGTCAACACATAGTGGGCAGGATGTATAGTAGGCAGGAACAGCATCACATGAACGGACAACCAAGTGCTGGCATTGTGTAAGCGTATGGGCTAGACATCCAAGACCAGATGGGAGATTCACAGAAGGTTGTGGAGAATAGCAGGACTAAGATTCTATGGACTTCCAGATCCAGAGGACAGGCAGTTCTGGCCAATCAACCAGACATCGTGTAATAGAAAGGCCAGAAGACAGCGGTGGTGATAGATATAGCAGTGCAAGTGACAGCAACGAGAAGAATATGAGAGCTGGAGAGTACAGAGCCTGAAAGAGGAACTAGAGAGGATGCGGAAGTGAAGGCCAAAGTGGTCCCAGTGGTGGTAGGAGACTCGGGCTGTGACTCCTAAGCTGGGTGAGTGGCTCCAACAGATCCAGGAACAACTCAGAGCTCTCTGTCGCAGGAGTGCAGTGCTAACAGTAAGATATGCGGCAGAACCCTCAAACTCCCAGGCCTCTGGTAGAGGACCCGAGGTTGAGGAAGACACATACCACCCATAGGGGTGAGAGGGGAATTTTTTATATATATATATATATATATGAATAAATAAAATGTGGCTGTGACTCTCATAACACAGAGAGAGTTGTATATGCAGCCCACAATGGGAAATAGGTTGAGAACGAATGCTGTAGAGAAAAATGCAGTGATGGTTGCCATGGAAACATCTCCTGCCTTGATTGCTTGATACAGAATGATCCTATAATGTGGTATATTGACATAAAATCTATTAGGTTTCATTTACTGGGGACAAGATCTCAAAATAGAAAGCAAAAATGCACTAGGCGTCAGGTTTTGGATCTGAAGTGAAAATACATCACAGTTTGGGGTGGTGGGGGAGTTGGGATCTTATATTCCATTGCTGGCCCATTTCTAGTGGCAAGGTCAGAGGAGGATGGGAAACGCCTGATATCCTGCAGTACCGCTTTGTCAGAGAAAGCAGCATGCAGGTCCTGGATTGTAGAAAACTGGATGTGGGTACTGCAGAGATAGTCTATTCTCTGAATGAGTTACATTTTTTTTCTTCTTTAGTTTGTGCTGTTCAGCAGTGGATAGTTAATTTTATTGCAAGCTGGACATTTGAAAAGGTGCGATTTTGGTGCTCTTTTTTGAATTTTTTTTTGGCATGTTGTGCTATTTGTGGCAAATTATGGTTAGGTATGTACTAAAGAAATATGAACTGCAAAGGTTACCTGAAAAAAAAAAAAAACCCAGCAAAACTGTTTTGTAAAAATCCAAAAGTGGGAAGGGAACAGGTATTGAAATACTCAATTAAACCATTGTATTTGATTTTGAAACAGTTGCCACCTTCCTGAGACTATGAAAAATCAGACCAGAAACTTTGTCTGTTTAATTTTAAAATACAGTATGGCTTAGTTCAACTGAAGACACTCAAAGCTAGTCAACACCAGAAGTGCTACAGTGGCATAGTCGCATGATGCAGATGCACCACTGTAGTGCATCTGATAAGGTGGCTCTCTGCTAACAGCTCTCCCATCAGCATAATAAAACTACCTCCCTGAAGGCAGTAAATACGTTAGCAGGAGAAGCTCTCCTGCCAACATAGCGCTGTCCACACCGGCGCTTAGGTCGATGTACCTTGCATCAGTCAGGCGGGCGGGGGGGGGGAGCTTATTCACACCCCTGAGTGGCATATGTTATACCAACTCAACCTGTAGTGTAGACAAGCCCTCAGAAACATCCAAAATTTCAGGAGCCTGTTGTGTGAGAAGTAATGTATGGTGCTTCTTGATATTGGTTATCAGGAGTTTTAATTAACCAGAGCTAAACTGCAGATTATTCATTTTCTTTTGAATTACACTTATTTTAACTGTCTCTTTTATCTTTTAAACCCTTTGAACCATCTTTTTCTTGTTCAAATGAAGTAGGAGGCAGGACTTTTTTTTTCCCCCCCAATTTAACTTTCAGGTGACGTGCTGGTACTCAGCTCCAGATAGTAAAATAAAAGAGCTGGTGCTTAAATCCTTATCCTTGCAAGCATTGTTTTCTGTGCTAGTTATGGTTGGTTTCTCTCTTTTGATTTATTTCATAGCAGTGAAATGGCCATAGCTGTTAGAGAAGAACACAGCATAGCAACCCTCATTTTATGAGTTATAGAAATGCAGCTGCTAGTGCATTGTAACCACTTTTTATGTATGTACTGTATGGAAGAAATCATTTTAATTGCCTTAGCAATGGCTATTATGAAGTTGGATCCATCTGTTTAATACAGAATTCTTTTAGAATTGTGGATTTTATCTGGTAGAGAAACCTAAGTCAGGATTCAGGATAATATTCAGTGTTCAGACAATTATGCTTTGATAAACTAAATGTCAGTCTACCAATTTCTTACACATCCCATATCTTTGTAAGACAACGTATCATATAAAATACAATAATAAAATGAGAAGTAGTTTGCATAATACTTTGATGACAAGGAGGTGGTTAGATAAATCCGTCACAGCCAGAGAGACCTGCAACGGATGGAGGCACAAAATTGCATTTCTAAAAAAAAAAAAAAAACCTGGGTGGAAAGTTTATGCTTTCATTTTTAAGTATCATGCTTAATTTTAAAATGGTGCCTTAAGCATGGTTGCAAGAAAGCCTGATGTTTTGGCTTTTGGAAGCAAGTTTCTGAAAATCTGAGGTAGAACCAGCACTGCTGTTTCATCCTTATCCCAGAGTTTAATCCTCAATTCTGGAGAATGTGTGTTACACGAAGTGCATCTGATTAGAAGTTAACTCTCCTGAAATCAATGAATTTGCTCCAGTGGAAGGTCCAGTTTATTTCATGTTTAGTGTACCGACCTACTGCTGGTCTGCATATATACACGCATTTATGTGTATTTTTCAGTGGTAGAGCATGAGTAAAAATCTAAAATGCCTCAAGTCTTGGATATGTAGCTGGCTAATGATCAGCAATGTTAAATACAGTATTTGAAAATGAGAGGAAAAATTGTTGTCAGTTAATCTCTCATTCCATCTTCCTCCAAAGCTAATTGTTTTAAAATTGCTGGTGCTATAGGGCCAAATACTGCAAACCCCCCTCCATTCTTAGGCAAAACTCTCCTTGAACAAAACGGAGTTGTCAGAAGGCGGAGCAAAGGGTTTTCCCTGTAGTAATTAAGCTCATCTCTAAAGCCAGCCTCCTCTGAGAGAGCCATTTTGGATTTCAGCTGCACTGAACTCACTGCACTGAAAACAGGTATAGCTACAACTCAAAATAACATCTAAAATATCTGCCCGTCTCTCACCTGGCTCCTGAGAGTTTTTTCACTTTTGTATTAAATAAATCCACTTTTTTTATTATTATTATTTTTGGAACACAGCTACTGCAAAATTTGCAGCTCTGTGACCAAGATGGAATCATGTCTGTAGATCAGGAAGCCTCCCAAAATGCATGACTTTTTCTAAGCACAGCACTGTGTGCAGCATACACTCTCATGATTACTGAAGCTAGTACATTTAATGTCAGGAAGGGAATTACTCATAGAAAAATGATTTGGGGTAATTCTGTTATCCTCTAAAGAGTGTCATCTACAATGTATCCCCACATGGGTGGTTGGTTTTTTTTTTTTTTTTTTTGTTTTTTATCCCAAGATACTTTACTGCATACTAGAGTTCTAACTACAGCTTGCTGGGATCTGAGTCAGAAGTTCAAAACTTCACTCTTTTTGGACATTGGTAACGACTTGTTTCTGTCTTTTTTAACTAAATTTGGTTGATGATTTGCCTGGCTTAAATTATGTTGACCTGAGTTGATGAAACTTTGGTTTATATAACTATAGTATTTGTGAATTAAACCTGAAGTTTGCTGTGATGGATCCTTAAAGTTACCCATCAGCATTCCAGTCATGTTCTCCTAATCCAAAACAAATGAAAATGGACAGTTATTTACATTGCACTTCTTGAGAAACTGTAATGTGGCAAACACCAGTATCGGCACAAATTCATGTGGTTGAGTCCTTTGATTTTTTTTTAATAAGTAACATTTCCTGATGTAATTTTAGGCAGTCTGCAAATGTAATTATTTAGATATAAGTAGCAATAATTCCTTGGCTATCCTTCTGTAGAAATTCAGTACTCCAAAAATGCCTTGTGTAGTGCAGCTCGGCTGCGGTTCGTCCCTCAGCGGGGCTGTGGGGTATCCCACCGCCTCACTCTAGTTCGCCGGCCGATGGCTCTGCTGTCAGAGGGAACAATGCACACTCGGTTAGGGAGTTTCAGGCCCCGGGGCGGGGCTGAGTCACTAGTCTGAAGCCGTCCGAGGCCCTTGGTCAGGGCGGGCAACAAACACTGCGTCAGAATGCTCAGGCCCACAGGTAGGGGTGAGCAGTAGTGGTAGTCTTAAGCCCGACCCTAGGTCAGGCCGGGACAACAAACGCTGAGTCAGAATGCTCAGGCCCTCTGGCAGGGCTGAGCAGTAATCAAAGGTTTCGGCCTCCTCAGGCCAGGGGAAGGGGGAGCCTGCCACCTCGGAGTGGGGTGGCGGGGGCACGCAGGCCCTCCCACTCCACTGCATCCCAGCCCGGGGCCCTAGCAGCGGCAGAAACTCGCTGCTGTCAGTGGGGATCCTGGCCGCAACACGCTGACATGGGCTCTGGCAATATTGGAGTCGGCTGCCCCCGGGCTACTTCCACACTCCCCCTCGTAGGGTATCTGAGTCGTCGTAGCGTCACCGGTGATCTCAAACACCGTCGGTTCCTCTGGGTAAGTAGCCGATGGTAGGCTCAGCTGCTCCTTGGGGTAGCTGGCGCGGGGCAGGCTTGGCTGGCTGGTGTGAGCTCCAGCTGGCAACGGCTGGCCACTGGCTCCCCAGAGGGAGCCCGGTCGCAGACGTCTGGCCCCTGTGGTGGCTGGGCTTCCACTGAGCTCTGCAAGCGAGCTTTTATAATTCCGGGTCTGCGCCGTGACCTCTGAGGGGTGGGCGCAGGACCCAGCGGCTCCGCCCACGGTGGCAGTAGGGGAGGTTCGTCCCTCATCTGAGCTGTGGGGTATCCTACACCTCACTACACTTGGATATAAAAATTATTCTGTGGTGTTTGCTGCCACTGGTGATGAACTGACAATTGCACAACTATCTTTACAAACTTCCATCCATTATCTGTCAATAATTATCTGTCAACTCTTGTGCTACAAGCACCTAGACTCAGCCTATCAAATTAAAAAAAAAAAAGCGCCAACCAAGATGGTGAAATATTTTCCCTGAAATGTAACCTTAATGCAATGAATCATCTAAAATATTTTGAGTGCTGTTTATGGTGCAAAGGCTCATAAGACTTGAAGATCAGAAGGGACCATTATGATCATTCTAGTCTGCACACTGCAGGCCACAGAACATCGCCGACCCACTCCTGCAATAGACCCAAAACCTCTGGCTGAGTTACTGATGTTCTCAGCTCATGATTTAAAGAATTAAAGTTACAGAGAAACAAACATTTACTCTAGTTTAAACCTGCAAATGGTCCGAGCCCCAGATTTGGGGGAAAATTCCTTCCTGACCCCAAATATAGCAATCAAGTTAGACCCTGAGCGTGGAGGGGAGACCAATCATCTGGATACTTGGGAAAGAATTCACTGAAGTAGCTCAGATATTTCCCCATCTAGTGTCCCATCTCTGGCCATTAGGGATATTTGCTACTAGCTTTTGCAGATGGGTCACGTACCATGGTAAGGATTCTTACCATAACATGCTCTCCATAAACTTATCAAGCTCAGTCTTGAAACAAATTAGGGTTTTTTTGCCACCATTGCTCCCTTTAGAAGGCTATTTCAGAACTTCACTCCTCTAATGGTTAGAAACTCGCTTAGTCTAATTTCCAGACTAAACTTGTTGGTGGCCAGTTTATGTCCATCAGTTCTGGTGCCAATATTGGTACTTAACTTAAATAACTCCTCTCCCTCCCTGATGTATTTATAGAGAGCCATCATATCTCTCCTCAGCCTTTGTTTGGTCAGGCTAACCAAGCCAAGCTCCTGAAGTTACCTCTTGCAAGGTAGGTTCTCTATTCCTCTGAACATCCCAGTAGCCCTTCTCTGCACCTGTTCAAGTTTGAAATTCATCTGTTTAAACATGGGAGACCAGAATTCCATACAATATTCCAGATGAGGTCTCACCTGTGTCTTGTTCCCTATCTATACTGGAAATACCTTGCCTAATGCATCCTAGAATTACGTTAGCCCTTTTCATAGACTCATCACATTGGCAGGTCATAGTCCATCTATGATCAACCAACATACCCAGGTCTGTCGTCTCCTCTGTCTCCTCCATTGGATACATCCCAAACTTATAGGAAAAATTCTTGGTAGTCCCTGTGTATAACCTTGCACTTGGCACTATTAAATTTGATCCCATTTCTATTACTCCAGTTTTCAAGGTCATCCACATATTCTTTTATGATATTCTGGTCCTCCTCCATTTTGGCAATACATCCCAATTGTATGTTATCCACAGATTTTATTAGTACACTCTCACTTTTTGTGCCGAGGTCTGTAAGAAAAGTGTTAAATAAGATTGTTCCCAAGACTGATCACTGAGGAACTCCATTAGTTGCCTCCCCTCCAGCCTGACAATTCAATTTTTCAGTATGACTCGTTGTTGTCTCCCCTTTAAGCAATTCCTTATCCACCTTCCAATTCTTATGTTAATCTCCATTTTCTCCAATTTAACTAATAATTTCCCATTTGGAACCTTATCAAATGCTTTACTGAAATCCAGGTAGATTAGATCTAATTCTTTTGTCTAAAAATTCAGTTCTTTTCAAAGAAAGAGATCAGGTTGCCTTATACGATCTACCTTTTGTAAAACCATATTGTATTTTATCCAAGTTACTGTTTACTTCTATGTCCTTAACTACTTTCTCATTCAAAAATTGTTCAAAGACCTTTCATACAATTAAGGTCAAATTAACAGGCATGTAGTTTCCTGGATCACTTCCCCCACAATCTCCCCTGTTAAAAATTGCTACTATATTAGCAATTTTCCAGTCATGGGATATAATCCCTGAGTTTATGGATTTGTGACACAGGCCTATAATTATATAGGTCACGCTGTTTACTCTATTTATAAACTGAATGTTGCCATTAAAGCCAGGCTATAGGCTAAGAGGTCTGAGCACACTGTTAGAACAGAGGACCAAACAAAGCTGGCAGACCTTGATCAGAAGAACTTCTGTTAAATTAAACATTAAAAGGTTTTAAATGTAAGATTTCTCGCTCTTTTAAATGCCTCTTGTTGTTTTATGTTGAGAACTTTGCAGATGGGGCTATGTTTTGTGGTTATGGACAAACATGAGCAGGAGAAAACATGTTAAATTGATTGAACTATAAGTTATGGTTTGATCTACTGGTATGAATCTGTGAGAATGAGCCTGTAATTCAGTTCATGCATTGGGCAGCAAGATGCAAGTGAATCTGTCTCTGTCTCACTATTCCTCCATCCCTTTTAGAACTTAGCGGATAAGGAAGTTTTCTATTTTTCTTACATTATGTTGTATAACAAGCAGTAAGCAACCATGTTCAGGTTTTTAATTGCACACTATTTTCATGGCAAGGTGATTTTGAAGGGGAAAAGGGGTGTAATTAAACTGTTGAACATTAAAGTAGACCAAGACAGTAAGTTCCTCAAGCTACAAGAAATAGAAAAAGCGTTTCCCTCTATAAAGAAAAAAAACTCTGTGTAATCTTGGGAGAAATAAGAAGCTATAGAAGCAGCTTTACATTGCATGACAGACTGTCACTGTCTCAGAAATGGACGTTAATGTACAATGCAGACATTGTATTAAGCCTGTCTATCCCATTATCACTGTGATACCTCCTGTACACATAGATAGTTCATGTATTAATTATGACAAGATTTGTATTACTTGTCATGACAAAGTTACTGAAATTGAACTGTAAACAGGAATTCAATACAGGATTTTGAAGAAAGAACACTTTTTGTGCAAGTTTTGAATCTTTTTTTCAGACGTAAAATTGTCAGCAATAAATGTAGTAACTTGGTTCATTGTGTGCCTCTTGTCCTGAGACAAAAACAAAAAAAATAAAAAATCCATGACACAGGTTGACCCCTATAGAAAGGTTGGAACAACAGTCATGAACCAGTGACCTGCTGTTCTATTGAAGACATCAAGACATGTTAGGTTTAAAGAGCTGCTGCAGGTTACGTGCTTGAATGTACTGTCTGGTATATGTGTGACACTGCTTTGTAGTGGCTGGCCAGTAGCAAATAAAAGCCATCCTGGTATAGACTACTAAAGGAGTTCAAGATTACTCAGCTCCTCTGCTAGTGATCCATGCTCTGGAGGAGTAATTGCTGAACTCTCTTCTCCATGTGTGCAATGTAGCTGAACGCTGTGATGTCTGTATGGTATCTATGTAGCCACAGTTTAGTTGGAGCTTCTGGGCCCCACATCTCCTGAATTTGTCTGTTGGAAATGTTCTGAGGTCACACTTTAAAATATCATATTTTCTCTCTTATTCTGGATAGATGATGATTATGGCTACTTAAACACTCCAAGGTGCTATTGAGATGCTGTTTATACTTATTAATGTGTAAAGAAATTGTTAAGTTGCCTAATAGTGTTCTTTCTTTGAAGAATGGTAATCAAGAAAATGTAAAAGAACAACAAACCAAGTGGTTTCTCGGTACTATATTCAAGATAGGACAGACTCTACTTATCTGTGAAATGCTTTTCAAAAACTAAAAGATGATGATGATGTTGATGATTTTATTGTGGGACCAGTACTAATGCAGGTAAAAATGAACCCTGTAGAAACTGTGGTAAAGATTTGCTAGATCATCTGGAGTATTCCTGCAATCTGTCAGTGCAGGATGTTTCCCCCTGATATTTCCCATTGTTTTGTTCCAATCCAGCTGTATGGGGTAACAGACTCTATCTTCTTTTATAAACTGCAGTGTTATTTTTCATTTAAATTTGTAACATTTTTTACCTGAAGAATCAATCATCAAAATAGGGAGCTATGCCACTTTCTGGCAGTATTCATTAGTATATACAACATAATACACATCGTGATGGTACTTAGATTAATGCACAGAATTTATCGCATCTTCCATCCAGAGAGCTTGAAGTGCTTCTTAATTGTTTATTCCCAAGGTGAGGAAGATGCCATGTAAATACTGTATTCATTTTACAAATGAAGAAACTGAGGCAATTATGAAGTCAAGGGATGTACCCAAGATAAGAGTCACGATTAGAACCAAAGTCTCCAGATTTCCAGGCTGGTAAATATCTATATGCTTTCCTCAGGCTCCATATTTGGAAAATAAACTTCCAATGATGTCCTTGAGCAAATCCCTCAACAACCATCTAGGGATGATATTGATACAGAAATTCAACATCGCCGGAGCTGTGACACTGTAGCTTTTTCTCATTTACAGCACAGGATCTTTGAAGATCACGACTTTCGAACAGAAACTACGCTTTTTGTTTATCAAGCCCTTATTCTCCCAGCACTGTTGTATGGGTCCGAAACTTGGACAACCTATAGACACCACTTGAAAGTCCTTGAGTGGCACCATCAATGCTGCCTTTGTAAGATGCTGAAGATCAAATGGGAAGACAGGCACACCAATATTAGTGTCCTGGAAGAGGCAAAAACCACCAATATAGAGACAATGATCGTCCTTCAGTAATTCCACTGGACTGGTCATGTTCTCCAGATGCCAGACCATCACCTCCCAAAACAGGTCCTTTTCTCTCAGCTGAAAGAGTGGTACTGTAACATGCATGGAAAATGGAAGTGTTACAAGGACTTATAGAAGGACAACCTAAAAAAAGTAATATTGACATAGATGCATGGGAGACACTTGATCAGCGTCGCTTAAAATGGAGTGAAGTCCTACGTGATGGTCCCCTGCATTTTGAACTTGTTCACCGAGAAGCTGAAGAGGACAAGAGGCGCAGGAGGAAGGAGAGACTGGTCTCCAGTCATGGTCAACAGCCTCCTGAGCCTGTTGTAGAAAGGAAGATGATCACACTCAGTAACCAGTGATGACCCATCATCATCATCAACATTTGGAAAATATTTAAGCACAAGCTTAAATTCTTCCAGGGTCAGATTCAGTCAACTGGAACATTTCAACACAGGCTGCTCTGTGGCCCTGCCCTCTAGGCAGCTGCAGGGTGCCCCTCAAGCACACCTCAAAAAAGCAGGTGTGGTGAAAAGGGAGCAGGCTCTTTATTTCATTATGAAAGCAAAGCATCTGCCATAGTCACATTACTTCAAGAACTGGGGTCCTAGGCCTCAGCTAATAGTGTGTAAGCCTTAATCAAGCTCAAGAAAAGCTTTTGTTCAGAAAAGCATTTAAACACATCCTATCCTGAGTACTGATGAGTTCAGTCAGTATAAATTCAGAAATGAACATCCCATAAGCTGTTAGCGTCACCGAGGGTTTTTTTTAAAAAAAACAACAACGCAGATCTCCAGTGTTAATGACTTTCCCATAACGCAGGACTGCCTTAGAAGTTAGCAAAACAATATAGCATTATACCAAAAATACCACAAATCATAATTGTTGGGTTAGTCTTTTTCTCTGTCTGTTATAATTTGAAATGTACTCTAAAAAGAGCCACTGGCTCTCTTTGCATTAATTTGTAGTATGAAGCAAGGAAAGATGTATTTTAAACAATTAGGTGGTGTGTCTGTGTGCGGGGGTTACTTAGTATTTCATAATGAATTCTTGTGAAATGATTGATTTATTTTATGTATCAGTCTTTAAAGAAATTATAAAATTGTTGGCAACGTTAGCATTCATCTAGAGCAATGTTTCCCAAACTTGGGATGCCGCTTGTGTAGGGAAAGCCCCTGGTGGGCCGGGCCAGTTTGTTTACCTGCCCTGTCCGCAGGTCCATCTGATCACGGCTCCCACTGGCTGCAGTTTGCTGCTCCAGGCCAATGGGAGCTGCTGGAAGCAGTGGCCAGTACGTCCCTCGGAGCAGCGAACCGCAGCCAGTGGGAGCCACGATCGACTGGATCTGCGGATGGGGCGGGTAAACAAACCGGCCCGACCCGCCAGGGGCTTTCCCTACACAAATGATGTCCCAAGTTTGGGAAACACTGTGCTGGATGCATTAGTCTCTTTATTTTAGTTAAAGTTTTATTTGACTAATGTGAAAACATAAGTCACAGACCTTGCACTAATTTTGTTTTCTTTAGACACAAATGGCTGCAATATCTAAATAAAATAGGGTAATAAAAATATTTTCCACAGTTAAGAGGAAAAATATTATTGTATTTTATTAAAATGCTACAACAGTGTATTGGATAAATACTTGGTTACAGTAGTTGGATATCAGTAACTGTACTGTTAGCAGATAGAGCTATTAGCTTGTTTACAGAGGTACATTGCAAGGCTAATCGAGTCGGAGCTTAGCATTATTTGTAGCCATGCTGAGATGATTGAATATTGGGGATGTTGGGTAGCAACTTTCTACAGGGAGGAAGATCTGAATGGGACTGGTGATGTCTGGACTGATGATATTTTACTAGTTAAATTACACTGTGACATGAAAGACATGTGAGTTTAAGAGGAAACTCCAGGTGGTGTTTTCAGCATATCATAGATTCATAGACTCTCTAGGACTGGAAGGGACCTCAAGAGGTCATCGAGTCCAGTCCCCTGCCCTCATGGCAGGACCAAATACTGTCTAGACCATCCCTGATAGACATTTATCTAACCTACTCTTAAATATCTCCAGAGATGGAGATCTACAACGTCCTTAGGCATTTATTCCAGTGTCCAACTAACCCTGACAGTTAGGAACTTTTTCCTGTAACGCCTTCTGCCCCTCGTGAGTTGGCAGCGAACAAGGGCCGGGTCAGTACCAGGTTCAGACAGAGAAAGCTTCAGTCAAACACAATGCATAACCGGCTGAGCCCCCACCCAGTGACCTGGGACCACTTACATACACACCCTGGGCGCCGCTAGGGCACTCCCCTCTCGCAAAGCACGAGTCGAGTGTAGCAAAATCGTTTTAATACAAGGAAGGAATCAATGGCAGGCATCCATTTAGACAAACACCACAACAGAGGCATACACAAACCATAAACAAAAACCCACCTCCAAGTATGTTTGGCAAGGTCCGATTTCCCCCCTTAGGGTCTTTAAAGCCAAAATCACCCCAAAGTCCAAAAGGTCTCTGGTCAATGCCACCACCGCGCCACCAGAATCTCAAGAGTGCTATCTGTAGAGGCCCTCCGCCCTACCTAGTGAAAGAGGCGAACCTTTACGTGGTCCGGGACAACTGGCCGTGCCTCGCTGTGGTTCTGCTTTCCGCCTTCTCAATGACTGCTCCGCTTTATCAGCCGCCCACTGCCCTCCAGCCATCCTCAACAACTGCCCACTCCAAGAACCAAGCTGCTGCTGCTCCACCAGCTGCCTCGTGACTGCCCATGTTGTCCCTGCCAAACTGCCTTCGCTCCGCTCGCTCTGTGGCCACTCCACCCGTCCACAACTACTTACCGCTCTGCCAGCTGCTCCGCTCCACCAGCTGTCCCATGATCCTCTCCCAGCCATCCCACAAACTGCTCCACCCGCCAGCTACTCTGTTCCGCAGTGTAGCTTCAGCTCCTTCCCCACTAGTTAGGCACAGTATCAGTGCTCTCAGCTCAGAAGATTCAGCTCATATTGTGAATTCAACCTCTAGTGATTCTCAGACATAGTAAAGGGGAGCCCCATGCTAAGTGCAGCCATTAAAGCCCAAGAGTGGGTCACGTCAGTGAACCCGTATCAGATTCTTAAGGGAATAACAAAAATATAACTCTGACATCCACAGTGAAGAGAGGGAGGTGGGTAAACTGGTGCTTCTTGGCTCCACAAGGAGTCCTGCACCACCAAGCCAACAGATACCGGTCCCCTGCCTCTCTCATTCACTGGGTTTTGGAACCCATGTCCCTCGTCTAGCTAGTGGTCATGTCATATTATATGGAACATTTCTGTTATACAAGCAGTCTCGTAGTTCCCATTCACATAATTCAGGTGGCAACACTGTTATCATCCTGCCCTCTAATAATGAAGAAATTGGATCCCAGAAATGTCAAAATACCATGCCCAGCCCTTGCGGGCGTGGCCTAATGCAAATATTATGAGACCTTCATGTTCCTGACATCTCTTTCCACACTTCCCATAATTCACACAACCCAATTCAGGGTACAGCGCATCCTGACTCTTGCTTTACATTCACTGTCCAACACGAAATCTCTCTTGCTGCAGTTTAAGCATTGCTTCTTGTTCTATCATTAGAGGCTAAAGGTGGAACAAGTTTTCTCCCTCCTCCTGATGACACTCTTTTAGAATACCTGAAAACCGTGCTATCATTCCCTCTTCAGTCTTCTCTTTTCAAACTAATAAACCCAAATTCTTTCAGCCTTCTTCATAGTCATGTTTCAAACTTGGAAAATCATCTTGTTTGCCCCTCTCTGGACCCTCTCACAATTTCTCACATCTTTCTTGAAATGCGGTGCCCAGAAACTGGACACAATACTCCATGTTGAGCCTAACCAGCCGCAGAGTAAGCGAAGAATGACACTTCTCGTGTCTTGCTTTACAACACAGCCTGTTAATGCATCCCAGAAATCACGTTTGCTTTTTTTTGAACAGATCAACACTGTTGACTCAATATTTACTTGTGGTCCCTATGACCTGATTCTCTTTCGCCATACTCCTTCCTAGACAGCCTCTTCCCAATTCTGTATAGGTTAAACTGATTGGTCTTGCCTAAGTGGAGGCACTTGCATTTGTCTTTGTTGAACTTCATCCTGGTTTAACGTCAACCATCCTCCAATTTGTCTATGATCATTTTGAATTTTTGACCCTTCCTCCAAAGCAGTTGCATCCCCCAGTTTGGTACTCTGTCCACAAACTTAATAAGCGACTTTCTATGCCAACACAAGTGTGATGAAGATATTGAAACAGCAGCCGGTCCCAAAAAAAGACCTCTGCGGAACTCCACTTGTTTATAACCTTTCCAGCAGGATGGGAGCCATTAATAACACATCTCGTGAGTACAATTATTCCAGCCAAGTTTATGACCCACCTTATAGTAACCCCAGTCTAATTGGTATTTGCCAGTATTGATAAGGATATAATGGCGAGACTGTATCAAATACCATTACTAAAGTCTAGGCGTATGCCCGCATCCACCGCTTCTCCCTTACCACATAGCGCTCGTTACCTATCAAAGACAGCGATCAGATTGGTTTGACACCGAATTGGTTTCTTACAAAATCCACGGCTGGCATTCCCTATCACCTTACCATCTCCAGAGTGTTATGCAGATAATTCTTCTTTTAATTACTTGCTCCATTATCTTCCCTGGCACAGAAGTTAAACTAACTGGTCTGTAGTTTCCTGGTTGTTTTTATTCCTTTTTTATAGATGGGCACATATTTCGCCTTTTCCAGTCTTCTGGAATCTCTCTCGTCTCCCTGACTTTCCAAAGATAATAGCTAGAGGCTCAGATACCTCCTCTATTAACTCCTTGAGTATTCTAGGATGCATTTTCATCAGGCCCCGGTGACTTGCAGGCATCTAACTTTTCTAAGTGATTTTAACTTGCTCTTTTTTAATTTTAACTTCTAAACATACCCCCCTCCCATAAGCATTCACTTTGTTAGACATTCCTTAGAACTTCTCAGTGAAGACCGACACAAAGAAGTCATTAAGCATCTCTGCCATTTCCAAGTTTCCTGTTACTGTTTCTCCTCCTCACTGAACAGTGGGCCTACCCTGTCCTGGGTCTTCCTCTTGCTTCTAATGTATTGATAAAAAGTCTTCTTGTTTCCCTTTATTCCCATACTAGTTTGGAGCTCATTTTGTGCCTTGCCTTCTAATCTTGCCCCTGCATCCTGTGTTATTTGCCTATATTCATCCTTTGTAATCTGACCTAGTTCCATTTTTATATGACTCCTTCTCATTTTGTAGGTCATGCAAGATCTCGTGGTTAAGCCAAGGTGGAATACGCTTGCTTTGGCCCTTAATAGTGTCCCTTTGAAAACTGCCACTCTCCTCAGTTGTTTTTCCCTCATCTTGATTCCCATGGGACCTTACCTATCAGCTCTCTAAGCTTACCAAATCCGCCTTCCTGAAATCCATGGTCTCTATTTGCTGTACTCCCTTCTGGCCTTCCTTATAGAATTGCAAACTCTATGATTTCATGATCACTTTCACCCAAGCTTCCTTCTACTTTCAAATTCTCAACGAGTTCCTCCCTATTTGTTAAAATCAAGTCTATAACAGCTTCTCCCTTAGTAGGTTTTTCAACCTTCTGAAATAAAAAGTTGTCTGCAATGCAGTCCAGGAACTTATTGGATAGTCTGTGCTCCGTGGTGTTATTTTCCCAACATATATCTGGATAGTTGAAGTCCCCCATCACCACCAAATCTTGGGCTTTGGATGATTTTGTTAGTTGTTTAAAATGGAAATGGAAAATCCCACCCATCCTGCGGAAGATGGAGAGTGGTGGTAAAGACAAGTACTGGGTTTTAATTATCTGTGGAACTACTGACTCCTTTCAGTGCTGAACAATTTACAATCCAGTCAGAATGAAGCAAGATAATTGGTTATTGTGTCTTTGCATTATGAAAGGCGAAGCAAAGAATCAAGGTGCCTAGAGAAAACTGATGTAGAAAATCACTATTTCCCTCCATCAATCCTTACATCACTATTCTAGAATCAAATTATTCCTAACATTAACCACACTTCCTGACACAAGGTGGAAGAAGCATAGGAGAACGTCATTTGGATGTATGAGGATACAATACAACATAGATACATAAGTTGATTATTATGCTGTTTGTGTGTGATGTATAATATTACAGGCAGGTTTGTGTATTTAATTAGCATAAGGACAGAAGTACGCTGTCACTCACAAAGAGTATCAGGGTTGGGGCATATTAGTAGGGTAGTGTGGGAGAGCTTACAGGGCTGCCTCCCCATATATTTGTAAGCCCTGTGGCCTGAAGCTTTACAGAATCAAGAGCTTCTATTGTCACCTGTTGGTGCAATGTGAGAAGCGTGGCCCACAGCTATTTAAGAATTGTGATGGACAGAGAATGCATTGGGAAGGGAGGTCTCTGCTGGCATCTGTTGGAGAGCAAAGGGAATTAACTGAATGGGCCAGGTGTCATTTGTATTTTAGTTATATGACTGGGTGTTTTGATTAAAGTACAGTTAAATGTTGAGTTAGGGGGCAATAAAATGCTGTTAATCTGTTGAGAAGTAAAAGGACAAGACATGACTGACTGTGCCTGGGGTCACCCTGACCAAGACTGCTGTCAGGAACAGTTGGGTACAGACTGGGGAGTCTGGACAGACCTGAGAAGATGGAGGGAAAAGGTTCCTATCTTCTGCTGGCAATGCCTCTCTGGTGGTGATGAGGCTTTGATGCCATTTGTCTTTCTCTAAACAGTTGAGCTGAGACTGCTGTAGAACAGTGAAAAATTTCCATAATATGTATATGATATTTGACTTTGTGGTAAAGTTGCTAGACTGCACAACTGACTAATACAAAGTTCGTAAGTAAGCAGATAAATCAGCTAAGACCTTCGACACTCAAATCATTATTTCCCCTTCTCAATCTCAAATATCTTCACGCAGCCTAGATACCTTGCCCAGCATCCCGAAGGACAGCAGTAAATCCAACCGTTTCTATTAGTTATATGTTTGTTTTGTTTATGATGAATATAGGGTTGGTTTGGTTTTCATTAGTTCTTCTTCGAGTGATTGCTCATATCCATTCCAGTTAGGTGTGTGTGCGCCGCGTGCACAGCCGTCGGAGAAACTTTTACCCTAGCAATACTCAGCGGGTTGGCTGGACGCCCCCTGGAGTGGCACCACCATGGCGCCGTATAAATACCCCAGCCGACCCGGCCACCCTTCAGTTCCTTCTTACCGCCNAGTCGTCACTTGGTGGGCCGCTGACCAATGGGCCTCTATACTGGCCCCGTACCTGACAGGGACGGCTCAGGCGGTCTATCGAGACCTGTCTGCTGAAGCCGCCCAGGATTATAGTCAGGTGAAGTCCACTATCCTGGACACTCTAGATGTGAGTCTGGAGACTTTCCGTCAACGGTTTAGAAGCCTGACCTACCCCACCGTGGCCCGGTCTCATATGGTGGCCCAGGAGCTCCGGGAGGCCTGCCGGCGGTGGTTGCAGCCTGAACGTCAAACATCAGAGGAGTTACCGGAACATGTGATCCTGGAGCAGTTCACACACATCCTCCCATTGCAGGGAAGGGCCCGGGTCCTCCGCCATTGGCCTGCAACACTGACCGCCGCCGTCACCTTGATGGAGGACTTCCTCGCCATGGAAGCACCAGTGGGCCTGGCTGGTCGAGCAGCCCCACCAGGGATGGGATGCCTAAACCCTGAGGAGAAGGCGACACTCACCCAGGCTGCAGCACCACCTGGGCAATCGGCTCGAGCCCTGACTCCGACCCCGCGGAAGATGTACCAGAGCCCTCCTAGGGACACCCTCGGGACCTGGCTCTGATCGGGATGAGCCGACCTGGGGCCCTGTTTTTCCTGCAGCGAGAAAGGCCATCTCCAGCAGGACTGCCCCAGACGGGAATGCACCTTTGGCCAAGTCTGTTCCGGGGAGGCTCGTGCCCACCGCCCACAGACTGCCAAAATTATTGTGCCCATGGTTGTTGAGGGGTACCCGACAGTGGCCCTCCTCGACTCAGGCTGTGGACAGACATTGATCCACAAACACTTAAGTCCCCAGGCCGATGCACACCTGGGTGAAATCCGCCTGCAGTGCATCCACGGCGATGTATGGCCTTACCCCAGCGCCCAGGCCCAACTGACGATAGATGGAGTTACGTAACGGATGGTAGTGGGTCTCACACCAAGGCTGGCATAGTTGGTGATCCTGGGCCGGGACTGGCCCGAGTTCCCGGCCATCCTACGCCAACATGCCGGAGGCAGCCTGGGCCCTGTACCAGCCTTGGAGGGGGAGACCCCGGAGACTGAGGAAGACGAGCGAGAGGCCCCGGAAACTGAGGAGGATGAGCAGGAAGCACCCAACCCCACTGTCAAGATAAGGGAACAGGAGGATGTTTCCCCGGGAGGGGTGGGAGATCCCTCGACCCCCACAGACTTCTGCCGGGACCAAAGGGCCGACCCCACCCTCAGTCCGGCATATGAGCAGTTGGCCGCGATGGATGGGACCATCCTCGATCCAGGTCGGACGACTCAATGGCCACACTCTGAATTGCGGCAAGAGCGCCTGTATCGCGTTGAGAGAGACCCCCACACCCGGGAGCCCCAGACTCAACTCCTAGTGCCCCGATGTCACCGACGGGCGGTCATGAAGCTGGCTCACGATGTCCCGGCCACTGGACACCTGGGTCCCGAGAAGACCCTAGCCAGGATACTGGGACGCTTCTTTTGGC